>NC_141592.1:45463153-45974858 GCF_036417535.1 Chlamydotis macqueenii
TCCTCTCACTTCCTTCACAAATCATGTTTCCTAGCAGTCAGCATTTAACAGTTTTAATGCAGTGAATAAGTTCTTAGCATTCTATTAAATAAGTAGTATGTTACATATGTTGATATGTCTACAGATTTTATTATTTTTGTTTTAATGTTTTCAGGTGTCGAACAGAGTATGAAAACAGAGATGAAGCTGCCAAAGGAGATGAGACTACTCGAAAACAATTTCATGCCTTTGTGTTGTTCTTAGCTGAACTTTACCTTAACCTAGAGGTAAGAAGAAAGTTGCATGTCAGATGGTTCTTCATTAATTTTTGTTGTGTTTAGGTAAAAACTGAAGTGGAATATCATGAGGTGTGTTTTTCTGGTTGGTTGGTTTTGTTTTTTTTATAAGGGAGGAGGGAATAAAGTAAAAGAACTTTATAACAATTTCATTATAATGTGTGTCCAAGAAACAGATAAACAAAAAAGGACAAGATCATCAGAAGAGAAATGTGTAAAGATTAAAAAAAAAAAGTTTAAGAATTCATAAAAAGAACCAACCATAAACTACCTTTGAAATGAAGCTTTTGGTGTTTTCTTTTGTCTGGTAAACCCACCAGATTACTACACTTAACCAACATAGGAAATGTTACAACCTAGCAGAAGAGGATCAGGATCAATGTAATACAAATTCAGTATTCAGCCACTAATAGGAGCTATTATCAAATGCTTGCTGAAGGTGTGGGAATCTTCAAAATGAGCACTTAAAAATGCAGATCTTTAAAGAGATTTCTTCTGAAGATCGAGTCCTTGGCTTATGCATGAAGCATGAAATCTTGTATTTCGATCAGGTTTTTTGTATCTGATATGTACAAAAAATTGTATGTACACATAAAAATTCTTTGACTCATACCTGTAAGTTCAGTAAGTTCACTGACTGCTTTAGTGTCCATAAAAATATATTTTTGACTGGATTATTTCAAAGGTTTGATTTAAGCAGACACTATTAAAATGTTCTGCTGGCATGAGGAAAGAAAAATCTCTGACTCTTCCATTTTTGCTCATAAGTGGGCCTTGAAATCAAATTTTCACTTGCTCGAATTAAAAACGAAGCTTTCCAGAGGGTTTAGGGAGGGGGAGTTGCACAGTTTAGTGGAATATACTATTTATTTTTAAACCATTTCTATAATTTTTAAATACATAAAGAATGCCTTCTAGAAGTAAGCTACTCTACAGCTGTAGAGAATGCATAACGTAGGATGGGAAAGAGCATGGGATTCTGAGAATTTGGGATGATGTGGATCACTTGCCAGGCATTTCACAGCTTTTCTTAGCAACTTATTAGCAAAAAAACAAAATGCTAGACAAGCATTGTTATGTGTATGTCAGAACTGTAAGGATACTACTCAGAGTCTGCATTCTAGAATAGTTATGGTATTTGACATATTCTTCCAACTGAAGAGTTCAACTATGTTAATGCCAAACCAAATCATACAGCATTTGAGAGAGAAAATGTGACTAAATTAATTTCTAAAACTTAAGTCTTTTAAATGTGATTTGTTTGGGTTTTTTTAAATATATTTTGCAGATTAAAGGAACAAAGGGACAGGTAACGCGAGCAGAAATTCTTCAAGAAGGCCTTCGGGAATTACTAAATTCACTCTTCTCTAATCCTGTGGATAATAATTTGATATGTGCAGTAAAACTGCTGAAGGTGAGACTGTAGTTTTAAAAGAAGAAAAAAAAAAAGGTTTTTATTTTTTAAATATATCATCATAGTCCTAAATGAAAGAGCTCATGAGCACTACTTGTTTATATAATTATATGTAGGTCATAATATATTTTAAATACAAATACTAAGATACTTTGTTTTTTCTTCTTGAGATTTTTTTCATCTGGGATAAGTAAAAATAGAGTACACAACAGCTGACAGTGGAAAGTGAGGAAAACAAGATATGGTCATATGTGGTTCCTGATGGTGAACTGGTAGAAAAAAAAAAAAAAGTGAAAGCCTATTTCTTTGTGCCACAGGCTAGAATTGATTCCTGGGCCACAGATTCAATATCCAGGCTAACAGAGGTAGCCACATCACATGATTCCTTCTGTAGGTCAGTACTATAGTATGTGGTTAACAGCTTTATTTAAATTAAGTAATATGGAGAGGTTTCTAATTATGTGTAATTAGAAATTCAGAATTTATTAGGCAAAAGGAGGGAGAGTGTGTTTTGTCTCTTAGTCAGCATGAACATTATCGGAGTTAAGCAACTGTCTGTCATTCTTGGATGTCCAGCTCATATGCTTCCATGCCCTGTGAATTCTTTAACTGGATGCCTCAAAAAAGAAATGAGCAATGCATGACATAGTCAGTGAGTTGTGCTTCTGGAACACATCAAGTGTAGGTGTCTTATGAAAGTATTTCTTGTCAGAAAGATGAGAATTTTTGCACATCTAAATGAAGTGCTTGAAGATAACTATTCTATAAGATTGGGAAGAGAAAGTGAAGAGGCTTTGGATAATGGGAAGAGTGTGTTTTCAAAAAGCCCTACTAGACAAGGAAAGGTATGCAGGGAGCAGTATGTTTCTTTTTGAGACAATGGATATACCTTTGTACCTTTGGGAGCAGTGGAGGAAACAAAACTGCAAATGAGGAGCTATTTTATGGCATTTTATGAATTGCATCATTAATGGAGGCAAGCTGTACTTTTTTTTTTCTTAGTACCATTATGAAATTGAGCAAGCAAAAAAAAAAGTTATGTACTACGCTAAAAGTAAAATACAAGGCCATTTGTGTACATATAAGACCAGTAGAACTGAAGCCAAGCGCAAAGGAGTAAGCAATCCCTTTAGCTCTCCTTTTGCCACTTCTGGTGTGGGGGCTTTGGGATGATCTCTGTTCTGAAGGACACTCAGCAGTTAGGGTTTATCACTTGAGGGGTTTTTTTTGCAGCAAAAGGGTCTTTATATCAGTTATTTCCTACTGTATTGTCTGCATCGTTACTACTTGTCGTAGTTCAGGCCCCGATCGGGACCAGACTACGCAGTCTCTCTCTCACTCCCCCCACCCTCCGAGAGAATAGGAGAGATAATATAAGAAAAAAAGGCTCGAGGTTCAAGATAAGGACAGGGAGAAAATCCTTAAAGTTAACGTTATGGGCAAAACGGACTCGACTTGGGGAAAACTATTCATTTATCAACTAAAAATCAAATCAGGATAATGAGACAGAGAACAAGATAACCTCCCTCCACCCCTCCCTCTTCCTGAGCTTAACATGATCTCTACTACCTTCCCCCCACCCCTCAGCGGCACAGGGAGGGAAGAGGGAATGGGAGTTGCAGTCAGTTCATCACGCGTTTGTTTTATGCCGCTGCTTCCTCCTTGGGGGAAGAACTCCTCACATTCCTCCCCTGCTCCGTTGTGGGGTCCCGCCCATACGCCACAGTCCTTTGTGAAACTGCTCTGGTATGGGTCCATATCTTCCACAGGGTGCAGTCTCTCCAGAACAGCTGCCCCAGAGGGCCCTCCAGGGACCACAGCCTCATTCAGGCATCCACCTGCCCTGACATGGGGTCCTCCACAGGCTGCAGGTGGATCTCTGCTCCTCCATGGGCTGCAGGGGGACAACCTGCTCCACCATGGTCATCACCACAGGCTGCAGGGGAATCTTGGCCAGGAGCCGCATTACTCCTCCCCCTCCTTCTGAACTGACCTTGGCATCTGCAGTCATTCCTCTCACAAGAAAAATTCTTCACAACAGGCTGGGCAGATGCCTCTCAGGATCCTTTTTACATCTTATCACTTCTCATCTCCTCTCCACTTCCTTTCAGCTGGGCTGGGCTGAGTTGGGCCCAGTTGGCTGCCTGGCAGGAGGCCAGAGGGTGAGGCCTGCAAGGCCCACAAGGCTTGTGCCTCCCCCTCTCTACCCCTGCTCAGCTGCTTCACATCTTCTCTTCTCTTTTTCCCCCCCCCCGTTTTCCCTTCTTAAATACGTTATCACAGAGGCATTATCAGGGAACATTCTGCTACCAATTGGCTTGGTCTTGGCCAGCAGTGGGTCCGCCCTAGGCCCAGCTGAGTCCCCTGGACAAAGGGGAGCGACTTCTAGCGTTTCCTACAGACGCTGCCACCTTAGGCCCCCCCTCACTAAACAGAACCACAACACTACTGTGGAAATATATTTGTCTTTCATGATGAAGACAAGCCTCTTTGCTCTTAAGTTTTACTTGGTGGGAAAAAAATTGTTAGGCTCTATGCAGGGATAAACTTTTATCTTCACAAGCCATGGTTATACTCATAGTTGGGAAAACAATTCATTTCAGAATTAAGGTCAAAAGCTAAACAGTATTTTTAATGGAGATTTGTTTCTGACTTTTGTGGTTGGTCAGTTTGTTTTTCCTTATTCTTCCCTCTTTCTCCCACTCTATACTTTTTTCAGACTCTTAAATCTTAAATTCCAATTCTGGGAGCTTCTTTTGTTATGGTGAATAGGGAAGAGAGGTTTTACATCCTCCAATGTAAGCACTTCAGATGAAGTTTGGATGTTTAAGCAGGTTGCTCCATAGCAAGTGTGAGGTTGTGTTCAACTGCGCTCAATCCTTATGATGAAAGTGCTTCCCTGAGGAAAGGCCCACTGAAGGACCTCTCAAACAGACAGTACACAAATTGGGAAGCTTTCCAGTACTGCTGTGTTTTCTGATTGTTCTCCAAAGAAGATGGAGGGCTCACTATTTCTGTGAATATTCACAGAAATATTTATTTGGCTTCAGTGTCTATTCCAGAGTAAAAGACAGTTTTGTGGGTTTGGGTTTTTTTTTGTTTTTTTTTTTTTGTTTTTGTTTTTTTTTTGTGGGGATGTGTGTTTGGGTTTCTTGTTTGGTTTTTGTTTGGTGTGTTTTTTGTTTTTTTTTAAATGCACGTGTTTTCTGATGTCTTAAAATATCTACAAATGGTGGAGTATATCTGTAGCTAGACTGGGCTACCTCATGAAACCTTGGTTTCACTACTGAAGCAATAAATGTCTCCCCGTTGTCCTTTCCATTTAATATAGTGATAGATACAGATTTTAACCCGTTTGCTTTGCAATATATTTATTTTTAATTAAACCTTCTTGGTGCTGTTATCTAATTACCTAGGGTCAAGGCAGGACAGAAGTAGAAAACTGGGAATGTGAAACAAGTGCTGACCAAGATGCTTGCTTTTATCTTTGTGGTTTATTCCTTTGTATCATCAGATACCATTCTAAGCATATTTGGATCATGTAATATTTATCCGATGCTAGGTATGTTGACTTGAAGTCTTTCTAAAGCTTACAACCTATTGTTATTCTCAGGTAAGCCTGTGGTATCATCTGCAAAAATATGATCTCTTTTTTTTTCATAGCAATGTACTTAAAGCAATTAAGATCTGACAAATGCTGTTAGTCCTTTCAAACGAGATTCAGAATGTTGCATTATTTCTGTGTCGACGTGACCCAAGTAACAGTATGGTCAAATGCAATCTCCGTGTCCCACTGATGCACACTTCAGAAAGATGATGAAGCATAATGATTTTTCACAAGAAATCACTGCAATATTAAAAAATTGTTACATGTACACATTTTGTTGTAATGTGACTGTTTCACAGTGTAATTAAATCGTTGAAGAATTGCTTCAAGACTGAAAGGAGGGAAGTGGCTGTGAACTTCTAGGTAACATAAACATTGGACATAGAGTTACAATACTGTCTGTAGTCTAAACTATTTACAAGATCTATTAATTTGTTTAGCAAAAAGATGTAGGAGATTAGGACCTTCAACCCTCAGGTAGTTGCACGATGCATCTAAATGTTATGGATTGTTACAGAATCTCTTCTGTTGACAGTTTCTTAAAGTTTTATAGTTTACTTTAAAAAAAAAGATAATTACTAATCACTTGTCTTTAGTTGACAGGCTTAGTTTTAGAAGATGCCTGGAAAGAAAAAGGAAAGAATGATATGGAGGAAATTATTCAGAGAATTGAAAATGTTGTGTTGGATGCAAACTGTAGCAGGTGAGAAGATAAATTTATGTGCAGTGTTTTGTTTTTATATTAAACAGAACACCTTAAAAATCTTCAAGAATAACGAACATGTCCAAAACATTGCCTTAAAAACTTTTGTTTATGAAAAGTAAGGTGATATTTAGGTCACTTCCCATGTAATAAAAAGTAATTTTCAATTGCGGGACTGTTTGTTTAATTTTTTGTTTTATTTTGATTTTTCTTTATCTTTTACTAGAGAGGGATGTTCCACTTGTGGTTTTTTGGTTTGATGGTTTTTTGTTTTGTTTTTTAAACCTTTAGATGTTGAAATCTCCCTTAAGTGCTTCAGGGTCTAAAAGCATGTATAATTACAAAAATACAATAGTGGCGATATCTCATAGAATCATAGAATAGTTTGGGTTGGAAGGGATCTTTAAAGGTCATCTAGTCCAACCCCCCTGCAAGGAGCAGGGACATCTTCCACTACATCAGGTTGCTCAGGGCCCCATCCAATCTGGCCCTATGATGGGCCAAATGTCTTGTGATGTTTGACACCACTTTGCTATTCTGGTCATGAATCTAAAGAAGAAAACTATCAGCTTAGAATCATAGAATAGTTTATACTTTAAAATCTAAATTTAACAACATTAAATATAGTATACAAATCACTATAAATGTAAGGGCAAAATGGAATATGCTTCCCATTCCCTCCCCTCCTGGAGAACGTATCTTTTTGGCAGGTTCTTACTACAAGCTGGAAAAGAATAAGTGGTTGGCTAATGTATTCTGCTTCTTAATTTGCAATCAACTGCATGCATGTGGTTATCTTATTCTGCTGTGTTTCATCCTCAGCTTCTTGCAAACTTACTAAAAACCTATAGAGAGGTTCAGACATTGTGACCTGATCTCTTGCCATATGGAGGGAGGACACCAGGTAGCTGGTAGCATCTACTGGTTGTAATTTAGTTGCCTCCCAGGGAAGATGAGGAAACTCTTGCTTCAGAAACCAAAGAAAATAGATAGCACAAGCACGAGGCTTCAAAGATACAGAAGCATTAACTTCTTTTAATAAAGGAAACAACTGAATGTTGTGGGGGTTTTTTGTGTGGTGGGGTTTTTTTTTATTTTTCTCCCCTTAATGAGACTCACTGAACTTTTCTCCATGGACTTGCTTAAAAGAAGAAAGCAATTAATCTTATTTTAGAGATCAAATAGGTGGTGGCATCTAATGCATTGGAGACATTACTTTTCGCTGTTGACTACAGAATTTCAATGTGATTTAGAGAGTGTAAATTAGATAATTAGATAATTAAAATACAATTTGAAGATCACCCCCTGTTTTCCCCAGTACTATCCTTTTATAAGAAAAGGATTTGTTCCTCAACTTGTGCTGCAGGTTTGGTATCTTGATTTAAATACTATAGCAAGCACTATTTTGTATGGACTCCTTACTTCACCACAGAGGAAGTGGAGAGAGTGAGTGTCTCATAATTGAGAGAGACACATAAAGCATCTAGACTTGCAGGAAAAAAAAAACTAACTCAAAATTATCTAGACCAAATTTTGTCCTTTTTGGAGCTTTTTTGAGATTTAGCTAATCTAGTATATGCAAGATATAGCCCAGTTATCGCTTAGCACAAAACATTCTAACTTTTGTGGTGCTTCTGCTTATTTCAGAGATGTGAAACATATGCTTCTGAAACTAGTAGAACTACGATCTAGTAACTGGGGTAGAGTTCATGGAACTTCTCCATATACAGAAGCTACCCCTGAAAATGACCCAAACTATTTTATGGTAAGAACGTACTGACGCTTCAGTTCCTTTATTTAATGTGAATTTAACTTGAATCACAATCGCATAGCTGAAAGCTACAAACAACTGTCTCTCTGAACACATATAACTTACTGTATAACTTTATTCTTAGAATGAACCAACATTTTACACTTCTGATGGTGTTCCTTTCACTGCAGCAGATCCAGGTATGTCACAAGCTTAGTATACCCATCTTCTCAATCTTCTTGAAAAAGTTTTCATTAAGTTTATGTCCTGTTGAAGTACATAAAAAGTTGTTCTTAAAATATCTGAAACTCATACAACTTAAAAGACAAAATTATGTTTGAATTCCTGGCTTTGTGTAACGCATGCCTTATTCTGTGTTAAAAGAAGGTAAATGTTTGAGGGGGGGGGGGGGGGGGGGCAAAACCAGAAATCTTCAAGTCTTCTTTTGTTTGTCCATTGTTAATAGCAAAAGGATTTGTTTCTTCCTTGGTTTCTGAGTGCAACGTGGCATGACATCATTCGAGGTAAAGACATCTGTGACTACCTTTACAGTTCTCTGGGAAGATAGGTATCATTCTTAGAGCTTGATTGATGTCCTGAGAAAACACTGTAGCAAGAGTTTTTTCTATAATATGTTTCATGCTGTTTATGTTTTCATTAAATAGACTATTCAAACTGTATAGATGTATGTTAATTTAGAGGACTAGTCTTATTTATCTATTACTTGGTCTCATTTTTACTATGCCAGATTACCAAGAAAAATACCAAGAGCTGCTTGAAAGAGAGGATTTGTTTTCAGATTATGAAGAAAATGGAACAGATCTATCAGGACCTGGAGATCAGTATGTTTTCTTTTTGAGTATTTTATTTTTTTTTTTTAACACTAGATACTTTTACTGCAGACTTAGAAATCCAATCTTGACAAAAATGAAACTAAATAATATAATTATTATTTAGCCCTACAATGGAAGCTATGTATTTGTTCAGATGTAAGTTGATTTGTAATCGCACAAGTTTAAAACAAATTTTATATTTATCCAACTGAGTAGGGCAATTAAATTTCAGATATTTTTGCACATGTACAAACATACTCTTCTGCATTTAAAAAACAAAATAAATTTGCAAGCAAAATGAAGCACCAGACCTTTAGGTGTTGGTAGTGAGGCAACCTGAATTCAACTGATGTGCATACACATCCTAACTAGAGATAATTACAAAAATTTCAGTGTCTTTCAAAGGGAGGAGGTTGTTAAGCTTCTCCCCTCAGGATAAGTAGTATTCCCTCAATTAAATGGCTATTCAGTATTCCTGTAGAACAAGAAAAGCAACCTAATGGCAAAAGGGAAAGCAATAGACGGGAATATAGTCTGACTTTCCAACACTGGTTTTTAAGAACTTGATATGAAACCAGTAAAAAAAAATGTCTAAAATTGCTCTGAGCTTTGTACTCATCTGGTTGAAGGAGGACTTTCAGATCATGATTTGATACCCGAAAACATTTTCAGGGTTGTGTTTTATGTGTGATAAGTGTGCTGGTCTGGATCGATATTTTTGTTAGTAAATTAGACAACTTTTAGATGGCACCTAGCTGAGGGGAGTTGCAGGAATTTTGGAAGATAAATTAGAGATATCAGAAGTCAACAAGCTCATACTGTGGAAAAAAACTACCCTTGTGAACTTCTGTGCTTAGAACAAATTAAATGCGAAATGGAGACAGACAGCAGTTAAACACAGCAAATCTGAAGAGTGATATGTGGAAGACTGAGTCAGCCTTCATGCAAGGTGACTGTGGAACCTTCTTTGTTGAAGGCTTAAGAAAAGCTTAGACAAATCTATCCTGATCCTCTGTCAGCTATTTCTCACGACTGACATCAGGGAGAAAGGGTTCTATGTTGAGTTCCTTCTCAAGTCTGCACTTCTACAGGAAAGGAAGAACAAATAAAATAAATATGTAGACTGCTTCTTTAATGCGCCATGCTCAAGAAAAAATACTTTCCTTATATGTTTCTGTTGCACTTCACTGTGGTTTTGTGCAAAATACACGATTTATGGCCTCCATGCAGGTGAGAGATCCCAATTCCCTTGTTTGGTACTAAGGCACAGAAGGTAATAAACTGGGCACCTGAAACTAATACACACTTTTTGAGAGTCAATAGCTGCTGACTTTTTTTAAGGCTATTTAGAATTATATACACTATCATGTTCAAACTACAATTCCGTTGTCCTAGTTTATGGTGATGAATGCTGCAGTTGGACCTAGAGAAAACAAGGAACACTCAAGTTACTTCACAATAACTGTGAGGAGAAAGCAAGCTGTTAAGTGATCCCTATCGCTTCCCAGCTTTATTTTGAAACTCTGTGGTAGTCTCCACTCTGCACAATACTGATTATCATTAATGGGATCCAGTCTTTTCTCTAACCTAAATGAGAAGACTGGTTACCAGAAGGTAATATAACGCAGATGCAAAAGGGAGATGAACTAAGGTTGCATTATTTTATATATCAACAAATAGGAATACAGATTTTCTCTATAAATATATTTTTCTGACTAGTGTGCAACCAAGACAGTTGGTGTAGTATTTGAACTAGGATGTTAACCAACCAAAATTATGCTAATATGATGCTAATTATGTTTTTTGTAAATACATCACTGCAAACGCATTATTAAATTTTTGAAAGCTTGCATTGCATTATTGCATTTTTCTGTCATCTTGGAAACTATTTCTGTCTCTTAACCTGTGGGCAGCATAAAATGATCTAAAATGGTGACAAACACTGTAGCAATTTGTACAGATCTATGCTGCTTTGAGGTTTCTGTTTGTTTTCCTAGTACCCATAATTTTTTTTCTTCTTCATCCCCTCTTAGTAAATGTCATAGTTAACTACTATTTATAAAGCTCTGTTTTAATCTTAACATCTACATAAATATTTAACTGTTTCTGAAAATCTGTATGTAAACTTAACATTTTTTTAGTGTGGTCTTTTTTAGGTATTTTGATGATCTTGATGACAAGATGGATCCAGAAATTGAAGAAGCATATGAAAAATTCTGTCTAGAATCAGAACATAATAGAAAACAGTGAGATGTTACACATTAATGTTAGTTTATTAAATCAGTTTAAGTATGGTTAGAATACAGGGGAACACAAAACATTTGTACCAAAATAAGGAAGTTTAGTTTCTCCAATTACTAAAGTTCCATTTAGTTAAACAGAATCTGCCAAAAATTGTAAACTTATGCCCTGTATCTTAAAATATTGTGTATATATCATAGCTTATTTTACGTACAGGTATATGAACAATGTTTTGGCTACAATAAAATTGATTTTAAAAGTATCCTAATGGAAATTTAAAATGTAATGGGGAACTGTCCCATAAAATTTCCCTTGGGGGAGGGAAGGGGAAGAATAACTTGATCTAAACTTAAATACTTACTTGCTTGGTTTAGTATACATTAGGACTTATTATTTTTACCATATACAAGATCAGCTGTGGTTTGTTGTTTGTTTGTTTGTTTTTTTAACTAAGGAACATATGATCCAAATACAGATATATTTTTTTTTTCCTCTGTACATCACAATCATGAAATCATGAGAAGTGGTTTTTGTGAAGGGTTTGTTTGCGGGGGGGGGGGGGGGGGGGGGGGGGGAGGGGTGTGGTTGGTTTGTGGGGTTTTTTTATTCCTTCCTCTTCAAAAACACATATGAGTAAGGTATGGACTCTTTTTCCTGGAATAAACATGTTATACGTTGATATGTAAAAAAGCAAGCAGTATTTTCAAAGTCGGGATGCTTTCAAGACCTTTGGTTCAGGTAAGCTTATTTTCAACTTTTACAAGCAAAAACTATTATTTAATTTGTTGTGTTCTTCAAGACTACATTAATATAGTTATGTTTTAACCCATGCTTCTCCAAGAGTATGTGCAGTGCTTGATATATTTTTTGCATGTATCTAACATGTTGCCGAGGCAACAGCTTCAGTGCCGGCACGATCCGCAGCGGCGCGTCCCAGCGCAGCGCACAGAGAGGTTTCCCGAACCGGGGAAGCTCAGGGGGGGAGCCGAGAGAGGCGCCACGAGCCCTCAGGAGCCCGCTGCTCGCGCGAGAGCGGCTGACGAGACCTGGGCGGAACCAGGGGCAAAGGCGGCCCAGCCCTCTTCCCTCCCCCCCCCCCGCCCAAGTATAAAGGAAGCCCTTAGGAAGCGCCAGCGACTAGGGCGGGCAAACAGGGCGCGGCGCGGCGGTTTGCGCGGAAGGGTGCATAGGGAAGGCGTCCCCTCTGCGAAAGGGGGGAGGGCGAGAGGGAGACCCGAGGCACACACAACCCAGTATCCGGGCACCAATCAAGGGCCCTCATCCTATATGACCCTCAAGGCAGAATGGTGGGCACTCATCTGAGAGCAAAGGCTGCAGCTCAGGCTAGGTGGTCTGCACCATTGTCACTGAAATCAGGAATCAAACTCCTTAACACCAATGTAGCATTAAGAAGCAGGCATTCTTTATTGCGGCGCTGTTACATGACATAAACGTTGAAAATTAAATATCAATATGAGGTGATTCTTGCTAACTGTAGAACTGTAGTCACGTAGGTTAAATTTTATATGAAATCTATTTGTCCTTAGAGGGAATGGGAATCTTAGAGATATTATAATACCCATTTGTTAGAAGTTAGCCTAGCATGTCGTTAAAACAATGGTAAGTCCCAAACACCACCTGTGAAAATAGGCCCTGAGCCATCACTTTGGAGCCAGGAAAATCAAGGAGCATCGCGACCTGTTCTCAAGACCATATATGGAGATTTTGAGGAGGAGTTCGACCAGCGAATTTGAGGAGAGGGCGCTCCGACTGAGAAGAGGGGCTAAGGAAACTTTAATAGATATGGCATTTATTGATTATTGCTGTGCATGCTAATATAAATGGCGCTTTATGCTTTGCTAACTAGCTATTGTAAAAACTACCCGAGGGGGGGGAAGTCTTGCATTCCCCAACCGAGGGGCCTTGCTTTGTGCTTTGAACTCTTTATCTGAAGTGAGAAGTCCTGCACCTCCCGCACAAGGACAGTCCTGATAAGAACCAAGGGGCCTCCTTCAGGAGCCAACTAAAACTGGCCAAATGACTTCTTGGAACTAATTGTAATACCTAAATGACCTCTTGGAACTAATTATAATACCTAAATGACCTCTTGGAACTAATTTTAATACGGAGCGGGGATAGCTCATGCATATGTATAGGCGTGTTTTTTTAACTTCATGTATATGTAACACTTGGTTGTATAAAATTCAAAGTGAATTGCCACGCCAGGCGCGCACGATTTTGGCGGGACTACCCCCCGTGCTGCCCGGCGCCGAATAAACATACCTACTTTACAATCTTACAGATTGTGGAGTCTGCTTTCTGCGCGTCAGTTTGGCGAGCCAGGCAGGAGGCTCTCTGCTTGGCTGTGGGATCGACTGCGGAGCGGACTCTCCTAGGCGCGCCCCGAGCACTTTCCTCGGAGGAGCCTCCGCTGCCAGCCGCTCACCACGGGAGCAGACAACAACCTCCTGAAGCCGCGGACCAAACGGTATGTTTAACGATAGGGGCCTGTAAGTCGTACGTGTGGCCGGGGCAGCTGGTAAATCGCGCAGAGACGTCTGGCGTGCAGCATAGTCCCCTTTGGGTGGGTACCCAGGTTGGTTTGGGGCTCCAGTTGGGGACTCACTGACCGATAGAGTGACCACTAGTGATCCTGGGAATAGATCAAATTAGTCTGTGTTTTGCTGGTATCGATTTTTGGTTCTTGTAATAAGGCATTTTGTGTTGGCTACTGATTTGGACTTGCTGAGCCATAGTGTCTGCGTGAAGGATTCTTGTGTGTGTGTGTGTGATCTATGTTGCATGGTAAAAATTCTATGTTGCGTGCAGGACCTTCTATGGTGTAAACACCTGTGTTGTGAAAGCGTGAGTGAGTCTCGGGAATCCCAGCAAGGCTGTGACTGTGTGTGTGGCGTGGGGTCTGTCCAGCCGCCCCTAGCCACCCAGAGTCTTCTGAGGTGGACTAGAAAGCAAGGGGACTTTCCTCTTTCCGAAGTTTATGGTGTAAACGCCTGTGTTGTGAAAGCGTGAGTGAGTCTCGGGAATCCCAGCAAGGCTGTGACTGTGTGTGTGGCGTGGGGTCTGTCCAGCCGCCCCTAGCCGCCCAGATTCTTCTGGGGTGGGCTGGAGGGCAAGGGGACTTTCCTCTTTCCCAAGTTTCTTGTGTGATTGTGTGACCACTGTGAGTATGTGGACGTTCACGAGAGTGTGAACACTGTGAGTCTATGTAAATTGTATTGTTTGTGTGCAAAGATTGAATTGGATCCAAAAAGTGTGTTTGTAACCACGGTAGTAGTTTATTGTGTTATGTCATTGTAGATTCCTTTGTTCCCTTGTGGTGGGACCCTGACGGTCCTGAATGGTGTCCTTTACACCACGGTAACTCTCGTAAACCTATATTTTGTTCTGGAGTGTAAGTGTTGTGGTGAAAAGTTGTGAGTGGAGTTTGGCTGGAATTTCGAGCATCCTGGGTGTAAAATTTAGACTGGGATAAGAAAGAAAGGGCTGTGTTTGTGTACAAAAGAAGGATAAATAATAAATTAATAAGTATGGGAGGGGGTCAGAGTGGAGGAATAATAAAGAAAAGTCCTCTGGGTTGCATACTTGCTCACTGGAAAGATATTGCTGGGACTGGAAGTACGGAAAGTAAAAAGACCCTTATCAAATATTGCAATCAATGGTGGCCGTTGTATAAGCTGGAGGGTGAGGCTAAGTGGCCGTCTAATGGGTCAATAGATTATAACACCCTTTTACAACTAATATTGTTTTTAAGAAGAGAAAGAAAATGGGATGAGGTTTCGTATGCAGATATGTTTTTCACCCTCCGAAACCACCCGGAATGGCAAAGGGGCTGTGGAATGGTGCCCCCACAGAACCCTATGGTACTCGCGCTTGAGTGAGAAAACAACAAGGAGCTCAGAGGTAAACTGAGGCGGTGTTGTTCGGCATGTAGTATCGGACAAAGATGTACTAAGGCAAGTAAGATTCATCAGGTGCCAGAACAAGATTTAACTTATTTGTTTAAGCCTCCCCCTCGACCACAGGAACAGGATGTGGACTCGGACAGAGCTTCGACTCCCCCGGACAGTCCCGTATCTTCCCGTACTAGGCCAACAGTTTTTCAAGCACCTCTCCGGGAGGCGGTGGGACCGGATGGTGGGACGATGTTAATTAAAGTACCCTTTTCTACTGCTGACCTAGGGGAATGGAAAAAGATTGCAAAAGATTATAGGAGTGACCCGGTAAGTGTAACTAAGCATTTCCAATTTATTATAAAGCAACATAATCCTGATTGGAAGGATATACAATTATCATTGGACTATCTGACTGAAACAGAGAAGCAGCTAGTTTTAAGAACAGCAGGGAATCTGGCCGAAGACCATTATAAAGTTACAGGAGGGAACGTTAAGGAACATTTCCCCCTCCAAGATCCAAAGTGGGATGTTAATAGATCTGCACATATGGAAAAATTGCAGGAGTACCAGGAATGGATTTTAAAGGGAATGGAGAAGGCAATCCCCAAAACTATAAATTGGTCAGCTTTGTATGCAATCGGACAGAGCCCTTCCGAGTCCCCATCTGAATTCCTGGATCGATTGAGGGACGTGATGCGCCGTAGCACACCGCTGGATCCTGGGTCAGAGGTAGGAATACAACAATTAATCTCCCTATTCTTGGGTCAATCCACAGGAGATATAAGACGCAAAGTTACGCCCCACAGAAAGCAGGAATTTAGAAGTGCTGCTGGATGAAGCATGGAGAGTGTTTAGTAACAGAGAGGAAGAATATAGGCAAGGGCAAAAGAAGCTGATAGCTGTCATGCGGGAGGAAAGGGAAAAAGGGATTAAACGGAACCTGCCTCGTGTGGGTAAAAATCAGTGTGCTTTCTGTAAGAATTTTGGTCACTGGAAGAGGGAATGCCCAAAGAATAAGAAAGGGGGCCAAAGGGCTCACACAGGAAGAACAATAGCCCACGTAGGGAAAGACTGACGGGAACCTGGGGAGTCTACCCTAGCGGATCCACTGGTTATAATTAAGCTAGGGGAAAAACAAGAAAAAGTAGAATTCTTAATAGATACAGGGGCAACATACTCTGTTTTGAATCAAGCCTTGATGCCCCTAGGGAATGATTATGTTATGGTGGAGGGGGCGACTGGCCAAAGTGAAAAGGCATGTTTTTGTGAGCCTCTAGAATGCAAATTGGGAAAACAATGGGGCATCCACAGGTTTTTGTATATGCCCAGCTCCCCAGGGGCACTTTTGGGAAGAGATTTGTTGGAGCAGTTGGGAGCAAGGATCACATTTGAAGGAGGAGAAATTGCTCTGGAGGTAGAGGATCAACAATGCGTTCAAATGTTGAGTCTAGCTTTAACCGGTCTTCCCTCAGAAGAAAAAATTAACGAGGAAATCCTAAATCAAGTGTACCCAGGGGTATGGGCTACCAACGTACCGGGAAGAGCGAAAAAAGACCTCTACCCAGTAGTGGCGAATCCATATACCCTGCTGACTGCGTTAACACCTGATCTAATTTGGTTTACTGTCTTAGATTTGAAGGATGCTTTCTTTTGCCTCCCTCTCCACAAAGCCAGTCAAAAATTGTTTGCATTCGAATGGGAAAATCCTAAGAGTGGTCGGAAGACCCAGCTCACTTGGACGGTGTTGCCGCAAGGATTTACCTAGAATCCTGGGAAACCCCGTCTGAGAAAGGAAAATTGTTGCAGTACGTGGATGATATCCTGATTGCCACCAGGACAGAGGAAGACTGTATGGCATGGACGGTGAGTCTGTTAAACTTCTTAGGACTCCAAGGATACCGGGTGTCCAAGAAGAAGGCCCAGGTAATGCAACGTAAAGTGAATTATTTGGACTATGAAATTAGTGCGGGGCAGAGAACTTTGGGGCAGGCCCGCAAAGAGGTGATATGCCAAACTCAGAAACCCCAGACAGTAAAGGAGTTGCAAACCTTTCTGGGAATGACAGGGTGGTGTCGATTGTGGATTTACAATTATGGACTGCTTGTTAAACCACTGTATGCACTGACAGCGACTGAGCAGAAACACCTTGAATGGAATAAGGAGGCTGAACAAGCTTTTGAGCGACTGAAAAAGACTCTGATGTCAGCCCCGGCCTTAGGACTCCCAGATGTGAGTAAGCCGTTTCTTCTTTTCTCTCATGAAAAGCAGGGCATTGCCCTAGGAATATTGGTACAGGATCTGGGTCCGCATTGACGGGCAGTTGCCTACCTCTCTAAGCAGTTAGACGCGACTGCAAAGGGCTGGCCTGGATGCCTACAGGCGGTTGCAGCTGTGATACTGAACATACAGGAAGCCCAAAAGTTTACTCTGGGCCAGAAAATGACTGTTTTGGTGTCCCATGCGGTGTCAGCAGTACTGGAAGCAAAGGGTGGGCACTGGCTCTCTCCACAAAAATTCCTGCGATATCAAGCTGTGATAGTGGAACAGGATGATGTGGAAATCGTGGTCACTAACATTGTCAACCCAGCTTCTTTTCTCAGTGGGAACACAGGAGAACCGGTGCATCATGACTGTTTGGAAACCATTGAAGCAACATACGCAAGCCGCCCAGACCTGAAGGATAGCCCCATAAAAAAACGGGGAAAACTGGTTCACAGACGGGAGCAGCTATGCCTTGAATGGCAATCGATATGCAGGATACGCCATCACCACCAGTCAAGAGGTAATAGAATCAGGGCCTTTGCCCATGAACACCTCCGCACAGAAGGCAGAAATAATTGCCCTAACCCGAGCCCTGGAGTTGGCCCAGGGCAAAACTGTGAACATTTACACGGACTCAAAATATGCCTTCGGAGTTGTGCACGCACATGGAGCAATTTGGAAAGAAAGAGGCTTATTGAACTCCCAAGGGAAAAATATCAAACATGCAGAAGAAATTCTGAAGCTACTAGAAGCTGTCCAACTCCCTGAGAAAGTGGCAATTATGCATATTAAGGCACACCAGAAAGTGAGCTCAGATTTGGAAAAAGGGAATGAACTGGCGGACAGAGAGACAAAACAAGTGGCCAAAATGAAAATAAAAATAGAAGGGGCTCTAATTCCTGATAGACAAATCTCTCTAGAAGGTAAGCCGAAATATACCAAAGAAGATCAGAAACTTATTACAGACTTAGAAGGGTCATATAATGAAGAGGGGTGGGCTTATACCCCACAGGGAAGACTAATTATTCCCTCTTGTTTACTGTGGCACTTGATACGGGAGGAACATAGAAAAAGGCATTGGGGAACAGAGGCTCTGTATAAACATTTGATAAGGGAAATCGTGGCTAGAAACTTATATACCACAGTGAGACAGGTGACTCAACAGTGTGACCTTTGCCTCCAGACTAATCCAAAAAATACTCCCAAACCAGAAATGGGCCAGATTGGGAAGGGCAGTGGGCCTGGACAACAATGGCAGGTTGATTTTACAGAACTTCCAAGAAAAGGGGGGTACTGATATTTACTGGTATTAACTGACACCTTTTCAGGTTGGCCAGAAGCGTTCCCAACTAGGACAGCCAAGGCTCTGGAGGTAACTAAAGTATTGGTACAAGAGAGAATACTACGTTTTGGGGTTCCAGCAACCATATCCTCAGACAGAGGACCACATTTTGTCTCAAAAATAGCGCAACAAATCAGCCACCATTTAGGTATAGATTGGCAACTTCATACCCCGTATCGCCCTCAGTCGAGTGGCCAAGTGGAGAAAATGAACCACTTAATCAAACAGCAAATTGTGAAATTGAAACAAGAAGCAAACCTGACATGGCCTCAGTCTCTCCCTTTAGCCCTTTTGCATATACAAACAAGACCAAGGGCGAGGGAAGGACTGAGCCCCTTTGAAATTTTGTATGGACGACCCTATGGAATACAAAAAGGGATATCTATGCAAATTGGGGACGAAATTATGACTTCCTACATGGTGGCATTGAGCAAACAGCTCAATAGAATTGGAAAGCATGTAATTGGGACCCGGGGAAGAGGTCTAGATGAACCTGTACATGATATACAACCTGGAGATTATGTATATGTAAAGTCTCTTGCAGAAAAAACCCTGGAACCACAGTGGGAAGGACCGTATCAGGTACTCCTCACCTCCTTCACAGCAATCAAGATCAGAGAACAGAGTGCCTGGATACACCACACCAGGGTAAAAAGAGCACCGAAGTCTACATGGATGGTCACACAAGTACAGCCTCAAAAACTTATACGCTAGTCGTTATCCTGACAAGTAAAGTCGGGGCATGGGAAAGTAACACATTTCTGCAGAACAATTATAATTATAACTTTGTTCATAATCCTTTTTATAACAGTTCAGTGTGGCTTCTGGTGTTTCCAGAGCACGGGAAATTCCTATAGTAATTGGAAGAAAAACCAATTACGACAGAGGCTTGAGTCTAACCAATACTTTGAGAAAGTGCAAAATAAATAAACATTGTGCCAGAATTAGGTATAGTAAAAGAATTTACTAATTCTCTAGAAAAGGGGGGAATGAGAAGAGGGGCTAAGGAAACTTTAATAGATATGGCATTTATTGATTATTGCTGTGCATGCTAATATAAATGGCGCTTTATGCTTTGCTAACTAGCTATTGTAAAAACTACCCGGGGGGGGGGGAAGTCTTGCATTCCCCAACCGAGGGGCCTTGCTTTGTGCTTTGAACTCTTTATCTGAAGTGAGAAGTCCTGCACCTCCCGCACAAGGACAGTCCTGATAAGAACCAAGGGGCCTCCTTCAGGAGCCAACTAAAACTGGCCAAATGACTTCTTGGAACTAATTGTAATACCTAAATGACCTCTTGGAACTAATTATAATACCTAAATGACCTCTTGGAACTAATTTTAATACGGAGCGGGGATAGCTCATGCATATGTATAGGCGTGTTTTTTTTAACTTCATGTATATGTAACACTTGGTTGTATAAAATTCAAAGTGAATTGCCACGCCAGGCGCGCACGATTTTGGCGGGACTACCCCCCGTGCCGCCCGGTGCCGAATAAACATGCCTACTTTACAATCTTACAGATTGTGGAGTCTGCTTTCCGCGCGTCACGACGATCACCAAGACCGCCAGAAGACCCTCGACTCAAAAGACTGAGCATGCGCAAGTGGGAGGGGAATATTATAATGATTTCTCGGAAAGTTGATGTTTATGTATAATATTTCTCAGAAATTTACTGAATATGTATAATTAATGTGTATTTAACCTGTGCTGTTGGATCGAACAGGTATGCACGCTAGGTGGAGCGATCCCCCGTGCGCCCAGCGCTGCAATAAAGAAGTGCCTGCTTCTTAACTTCTCATTGCTGTTAAGGAGTTTTATTCCGGATTTCGGTAACAGCGCCGGATGCATGGGCGATCCTTCCACCTAGCGTGCATGTCGGTCTGAAAAAGCAAACAGAATATATTCAGTAACTTCATACATAATTATCAACAATTCCTGGAATACTAATATATAATCATCAGTTTTCCTAGAAATCATTATCATATTCCCCACCCACTTGTGCATGCTCAGTCTTTTGAGTCGAGGGTCTTCTGGTGGTCCTGGGAGTCGTCAGAGCGCCCCCTCCTCGAATTTGCTGGTTGAACCCCCCCTTAAAATCTCCATATATGGTCTTGGGAACAGGTTGCATTGCTCCTTGATTTTCTGGCTCCAAAGTGATGGTTCAGGGCCTGTTTTCACATCTTATTCTCAAGGCCTACCTTTGTTCTACCACCTTTCTTAATTACCCCAGACATGCTAGGCTAACTTCTAACAAATGAAATATTGCTTTTTCTTAACAATTCTAAAACTCCCCGTTCCCTCTAAGGATTAATAGATTTCATATAAAATTTAGCCTATGTGACTACAAAACCACAACATATAGTTAGCAAGAATCACCTCATGTTGATATTTAATTTTCAAAAATCATATTGTTCTAAAATTATATTGATGAAGCATTTAATGTCATATAACATTTCCCCCCTTTGAGACTTATTTAATTTTTTCAATCAGTCTCATTTACTTATAACTAATCTCTATAATCAGTAAAAAAAAAAGTATTATTAACACTACTGCTGAAATTCTTTTGATAGATTCCATATTTTTATATGATTTTGTCTAATTCATTAAAAATGAGAGAGTGTTAACTTTAAAGGACATGTTTCTTTAGAAATCTATTGTTTCTGTTCTGGAGACGGTGCTTCCTTGACTCTCAAATAATGAATCCAAGAATCAATATCTTCAAATTTAAGGGCTGTATATGTTGTTAGAAGCACCTGATATGGTTCTTTCCACTTTTGTTGAAGAGGTTCTGATTCCCAAATTTTCAGGTACACATAATCTCCTGGTTGAAAATGGTGAACTGGGGAATGTAAAGAAAGAGGCTCTGTGACAGTTCCATATCCTTTTAAAGCATTCAGAGTTCTTCCAAGGGATATCAAATACAATTCCATTTCATTATCCCCAGTAACAGTCAGATTTTGAACAAGGGTGGGAGTCTGATAAGATTTTCCATACATTAACTCGTAAGGACTAATTTTAGTCTTAGATCTGGGTTGAATCCTGATTCTCAAAAGCGCTTAAGGAAGAGCATGAGGCCATTTTAAAGATGTTTCCTGACTAATTTTACTTATCTATTAGATTGTGGCCTCCAAGGAGTGTGTAAATCCCATTTAATTCCCAGAATTTTGCTCAATATTTGAATAATCTCAGCTACAAAATGAGGACCTCTATCTGATTACATTCTTCTGGGGATTCCAAACTGTGGTATTATTTCTTTCAACAGATTTTTAGCCACCTCTCTTGCCTTATTGGTGTGACAGGGAAAAGCTTCTGGCCATCCAGAAAATGTATCTATTAGTACCAATAGATATCTATATCCATTTTGTTGTGGCAATTCTGAAAAATCAATCTGCCAATAATTTCCAGGAGAGTTTCCTTTATATGTGGTTCCAGGGGGTGGTGGTTTAATATTTCTAGGGTTAGTCTTTAAGCAAATTTCACACTTTTTTATTACTGATTTTATTAACTTTGTCATCCTAACACTAATCACCTGTCTCCTTAAATTGCTGAACATTGCCTCTATTTCCCAATTAATTTCTCTATGTTTTTCTTCAATTTATTTGAAGCATCCATTGCAGTGAGACCACAACTTGATTTTTAGAAGTAATCAACCATCATTTTTCATTTTTATTTGAATTAAGTGATTTAGCTAATTCTAGATCAGCTTTACTGTAATTTGGGGTTTGTTGTTCGAATCTCGTTTCTTTAACTGATATTATTGCTGTGATGCCTTTTTCTGTTACCTCCTTAGCTGTTTGATTGGCTAATCTATTTCCAATGTTCACTGGGGAATTTCCAAATTGGTGGGCTTTGCAATGCATAATTGCAACTTCTTTGGGTTTCTGCAGCACTTGGAGCAATTGCAGAATTTCTTCTCGGTGTTTAATGGATGCTCCTTGTGCTGTCAGCATTCCTCTTTCTTTCCATATGGCTCCAAAAGCGTACTTTGAGTCAGTCCATACATTCACTTTTTTATCTTCTGTCCATTTTAGGGCTTCTATGAGGGCTATCAATTCAGCCTTTTGTGCAGAGATATTCACTGCAAGTGGCCTTGCATCAATAACAGAGTTTGTCATTGGTATTGCATATCCAAACAATCTTTTTCCATTTCACACAAAGCTGCTTCTGTTGGTGAATATCTCGAATTCTGGGTCAGGTATAGGTTCACTCTTCTGTTATTGAATTAAAAAAAAAAAGCAGCAAGATTTATTGTCGTACTTGTTTTCAATTCAACATCATCTTGTTCCAACAGGACAATTTGATATTTGAGCATCCTGCTTGGGGATAACCAGTGTCCTCCTTTCTGTTCCAGAACAGAAAGTACCATATGCGGTACATAAACTGTTCTTGGCTGTCCCGTTGTCAGCTTACGAGCTTCTTGAATCAGGAGGACAGTTGCTGCTACAGCTCATAAACAGCCTGGCCATCCTTGGCTAACATTGTCCAATTGTTTGGAGAAACAATCAACCGGTCTTCTTCATTCTCCATTTTTCTGAGAAAGGACTCAAAGAGTTAAATGTTGTCATTCACATACAAACAGTTCAAAGGGTTTGGTTAAATCGGGCAACCCTAGAGCAGGAGTAGACATCAGAGCTGCCTTTACATTCTGGAATGCCTTTCGAGCTTCAGGTCCCCACACGAGGGGCCCCTCCTTAGATTCCTTTAAAGTCTCATACTGGTTTTACCAGCAGTCCATAATTAGGAATCCACAGGTGACACCATCCAGCCATTCCCAGAAATGTTCACAGCTCCTTAGCTCCTTTTGGCTCCAGCATTTGACAAATCACCTCCTTTCTTTCATTTCCAAGTCATCTTTGTCCTTGTGTAATTTCAAATCTCAAACGCATGACAATCTCTTTCCCAATTTGTGCTTTCTTCTTGGAAAATCTGCTATCACTTTGGCCCAAGAAATTTAGCAGGTTAAGTTAGTCAAGTTGAAACATTCTTCTCTGGTTTCTGTGGCTGTTAAAATGTCATCTACATATTGCAACACCAATCCTTCAGGATAAATTCTTTTGCATGTTTCTAATTCCTTAGCCAATTGATTTCCAAAGACTGTTGGACTATTTTTAAATCCTGGAGGTAACACTGCCCAGGTGAGCTGAGTCTTTCACCTAGTTGTGGGATTTTCCCACTCAAAGGCAAAATACTCCTGACTATTTTTGTCAAGAAGAATACAGAAAAAGGCATCCTTCAAGTCCAATACAGTGAACCACTTGCGATTTTCTTTTAAAGCTGTCAGCAAGGTATACGGGTTTGCCACTACAGGGTGAATATCTTGAACTATTAAATTTACTGCTCTGACGCGTGGATCAAACTCTACAACTCGGAAAGAGTTATAAAGCAGGCATGTTTATTCGGCGCCGGGTGCGTGGGGGATCGCTCCTCCAAAAGCACGCACACCGACAGCACATTTTACCAAAAATTTATCCGGTGCAGGTATACATATTCATAGGATTGCACAATACAGACATACATATGCATAAGTGAGGCGGGGTTATTAAAAAAACCACTTGCGTTAGCATTTCAGATCTGTCTCTGGTGGTCGTTTACTTCTTCAGGGGTCTTATCTTCCTCTAGATGAACTTTAGTCATTCACCCATGCTCTCTTTTCACTTGGTGATTTCAGCAGTTTCTTAACGACTTCTGACCAACATTGCAGCTCCTGTTATCACGTCCTTTGCTTGACATATTAGTCCTTGACAAATGTCAGTTTCTTGACAAATACCAGTCCCTGATAAGCTTAAATGAGTTTCAAGGCAAACGGGATTTTTAGGCATTACCTAGCAGACAGTTAGTCCCCTAAATCAAGCAATATTTAGCAGACAGTTAATTTCCTGTATCCGCTCTTAAATCTTGTACTAACCTATATTCTTCACCTCCTGGCTTTTTCACAGGTAAAATGGGAGTATTGAATTCTGATTCACATTCGACTAATAGTCGATATTTTAAAAAAATTTCAGTTACTTTTTCAAGGCCTCTTCTAGCTTCTAATTTTAAAGAGTACTGGTTTTGTCTTACCAGTTTGGTGCTTTCCTTAGAAAAATCTTTACCGGTTCTGCTGCTTTTGAATGTCCGGGAACTTCACCAGCCCACACCAAAGGGGTTACTGCATTCTCCACTTCTTGAGGGATTTCATATGCCTCTGGAGTTGTCTGTAACATAAAAAAATTCTTGCCTCTATGGCTTTTGATTCAGGAATATTTAATTGAATTGCACCGTATTTAAAACTAATTTGTGCTTCCAATTCATTCAATAAATCTCTCCCCAATAAGGCAACAGGACACTCTGGAATATATAAAAATTGGTGAATTCCCCATTGTTTACCCACCTTAAATGTTAAAGGTTGAAAGAAAAATTTATTTTCAGCTTTCCCTGTGGCACCAATTATGTCTACATGCTTTTTACTCAATTTGCTTCTACAAGTATTTAAAACTGAATAGGTAGCTCCAGTATCAACTACAAAATCCATGGTTTCGGTTCCCAGCTGGATTGTAACCAGGGGATTCTCCCCCGGTCCTCTTTACACTTCTGATAAAGGCATCTGCTGGGCTGCCAGTCTCATTCCTTCTTCAGAATAAGGACATTCGTTCTTCCAGTGCCACCCTTCTTTACGCTTTGCACACTGTTTTTTCCCCAATCTCCCTCCTATTACAGTTATTTTATCCATTCTTCTATCACACCCTCGACCTCATCCCCGGTTTGTTCCCCTACTGCTTGCTGCAGTGGCGGGGGGGGGGGGGGGGGGTGTGTGTGGGGGGTGTGTGTGTGCATGTCGGGCCTTGAACCACTCCTTGTTCTGCCTGATCTTGTCAGCTTCTAGTTCTCCCTGCAATAGGACTGAATCCTCATTATCCAACTGCTTCACTCTACAGCTCCCACCAGGGGTTCAGTGTTCTGCCCCCTTTTCTATTGCTCCATTTGTTACATGACATAAACGTTGAAAATTAAATATCAATATGAGGTGATTCTTGCTAACTATAGAACTGTAGTCACATAGGTTAAATCTTCATAAAATTCGTTTGTTCCTAAAGGGAGTGGGACCCTAGAGATATTATAATATGCATTTGTTAGAAGCTAGCCTAGCATATCTTTAATACAATGGTAAGTCCCAAACACCCCCAAACACCACCTGCAGAAATAGGCCCTGAGCCATCACTTTGGAGCCAGGAAAATCAAGGAGCATCGTGACCTGTTCTCAAGACCATATATGGAGATTTCAAGGAGGAGTTTGACCAGCGAATTCGAGGAGGGGGCGTTTTGACGACCACCAAGACCACCAGAAGACCCTCGACTCAAAAGACTGGGCATGCGCGAGTGGGTGGGGAAATGATGTAATGGTTTCTCAGAAAATTTATGTTTATGCATATTATTTCTTGGAATTTAATGAATATGTATAATTAATGTGTATTTAACCCGTGCTGTTGATCAAATGGGTGCGCACGCTAGGTGGAGCGATCCCCCGTGTGCCCAGCGCTGCAATAAAGAAGTGCCTGCTTCTTAACTTCTCATTGCTGTTAAGGAGTTTTATTCTGGATTTCGGTAACAGTTTTGGCGACCCAGATGGGACCTTGCGAGTGAGACTGAACGAGATCGAGTGTTGATCGAACTCCAGCCGGCACCGAGGTATTCTCGGGGAGACCCATCGCTCTCGACTCACAAAGCTCCTCGCAACGTTCCCTGGAGAAAAGGGTAAGGCACTTCTTCTTTGAAATCTGTCTGGTCTGGATAGCCTGCCCGTAAGGCGCGGCGAAAGCTTCGCAGGGTTGGGGCTTAGAGGGTACCCGTTTGGTTTGGAAGCCTAGGCGTCTGCCCGTAAGTCATAAGCGAAAGCTATTGCTGGGTTGGACATTTGTGTATTTGGGACAATTGTCATTTGCATTTATCTGGTATTTGGCATTTGGTCTAAATTGTTTAAGAGTAAGAGTATGGGGAGTATTGGTAAGATTTGTACATAGCTTGGAAAGGGGCCCCAGCGTGTTTTAGAAGTGATTTACAAGCTGGTAATTGTTGCTTCAGTGCGGTTTTTTTTTGTTTTTTTTTTAAGTCTGTATGCATGTGTTGCAGTGTACGGGACTTGAATGATATAAAGTATTGCATTTGGGGTTTTAAACTTTTCTTGGTGACGGGATTGACTTTGTCTGTAGAACAGTGTTATTGTCTTTTTGGTACCAAAAACTCCTTTGTAAAATATGGGAAAACACATATCTTCTATGTCTACCTCGATGGAAGGGGAAATATTAATGAAGTCTCCACTGGGATGTGTTCTTAAACATTGGGAGGATATAAGGGGAGACCCAATAACTAGAAAAAAAAAAAATTGATACAGTATTTTACAGTTGATGTTATCTTGTAGAAGGGAAGGAAAGTGAGATGTGGTCCCCGATGTTGATTTGTTCTTTACTTTGGGAAATCATCCCGAGTGGCAGAAAGATTGCAGATACGTCCCCAAGGATCCGATGGTTTGGGCATTAAAAAAAAAAAAAAAAAAAAAAAGATAAAGGAAAAAGGTTGAAAAGATCCTGGCTTGTAGTACAGAAACTGATGTTTAAAATGTGGAACTGAAGAGGAAAACATAGAATTCATGTGTTAAATTTCTGTGTTAAATTTCTGTATTATCTTTATGTGTGGTCTGGAAGTGTTGATGCAGGTTTAACAAATGAAACAGTAGAAAAAGGGGCCAGAACACCGAACCCCTGGTGGGAGCTGTAGAGTGGGACAGTTGAATTATGAGGGTTTCACTCCTATTGCAGGGAGAACTGGAAGCCGACAAGACCAGATAGAACAAGGAGCGGCTCAAGCCTTGCCCCCCTACCACTTTGATAAGCAGTAGGGGAACAAACCGGGGATGAGATCGGGGTGTGGTAGAGGAATGGATAAAATAACTGCAATAGGAGAGAGATTGGGAATATCAGTGTGCAAAGTGTGAAGCATGGTGGCACTGGAAAAATGAATGTCCTTATTCTGAAAAAGAAACAAAAAACTGGCAGCACAGCAGATGCCTTTGTCAGAGGTGCAAAGAGGACTGGGGGAGAATTCCGCAGCAGAACCCCTGGTTACAATCCAGCTGGGGACCCAAACCATGGATTTTCTATTTTGATACTGGAGCTATTCATTTTTAAGTACTTGTAGAAGAAAATTGAGTAAAAAGCATGTAGACAAAATTGGTGCCACAGGGAAAGCTGAAAAGAAATTTTTCATTCAATCCTTAACTTTAAGGTGGGTAAAAATGGGGAATTGGCCAATTTTTATATATACCAGAGTGTCCTGTTGCCTTATTGGGGAGAGATTTATTGAGCAAATTGAAAGCACAAATTAATTTTTAAAACTGTGAAATTCAATTAAATATACCCTAATCAAAAGCCAGAGAGGCAAGAATTTTTATGTTACAGACAACTTCAGAGCCATATGAAATCCCTCAAGAAGTGGACAATGCAGTAACCCTTTGGTGTGGGCTGGCGAAGTTCCCGGACATTCAAAAGCAGCAGAACCGGTAAAGATTTTTCTAAAGGAAAGCACCAAACCGGTAAGACAAAAAGAGTACCCTTAAAATTAGAAGCTAGAAGAGGCCTTGAGAAAATGATTGATTTTTTTTTTTTAAATATCAACTATTAGTTGAATGTAAATCAGAATTCAATACTCCCATTTTACCTGTGAAAAAGCCAGAAAGTGAGGAATATAGGTTAGTACAAGATTTTAATAGCAATAAATTTAATAGTTCAAGATATTCACCCCTTAGTGGCAAACCTGTATCCTTGTTGACAGCTTTAAAAGAAAATCACAAGTGGTTCACTGTATTGAACTTATAGGATGCCTTTTTCTGTATTCTTCTTGACAAAAATAGTCAGGCATATTTTGCCTTTGAACTGGAAAATCCCACAACTGGGCAGAAGAGTCAGCTCACCTGGGCAGTGCTACCTCAAGGATTTAAAAATAGCCCAATGATCTTTGGAAATCAATTGGCTAAGGAATTAGAAACATGCAAAATAATTTATCCTGAAAGACTGGTGTTGCAATATGTAGATGATATTTTAATAGCCACAGAAACCAGAGAAGAATATTTCAACTTGACTACTAACCTGCTAAATTTCTTGGGCCAAAGTGATAGCAGATTTTCCAAGAAGAAAGCACAGATTGGAAAAGAGACTGTCATGTATTTGGGATTTGAAATCACACAGGGACAAAGACAACTTGGAAATGAGAGAAAAGAGGCAATTTGCCAAATGCCGGAGCCAAAAGGAGCTAAGGAGCTGCGAACATTTCTGGGAATGGCTGGCTGGTGTCACCTGTGGATTAAAGGAATTGAAGGAGGGACCCCTTGTGTGAGAACCTGAAGCTCGAAAGGCATTCCAGAATGTAAAGGTAGCTCTGATGTTCACTCCTGCTCTAGGGTTGCCCGATTTAACCAAACCCTTTGAAACTGTTTGTTCATGAAAGACAACGTTTGGCCCTCAGAAGAATCCTTTCTCAGAAAAATGGAGAATGAAAAAGACCGGTTGGTTATTTCTCCAAACAATTGGACAATGTTAGCTAAGGATGACCAGGTTGTCTATGGGCTGTAGCAGCAACTGTCCTCCTGACTTAAGAAGCTTGTAAGCTGACAACGGGACAGCCAACAACAGATTATGTACTGCATATGGTACTTTCTGTTCTGGAACAGAAAGGAGGACACTGGTTATCCCCAAGCAGGATGCTCAAATATCAAATTGTCCTGTTGGAACAAGATGATGTCAAATCGAAAACAACTACAACAATAAATCCTGCCATCTTTTTAAGTTCAATAGAAGAAGAAGTTCTAAGTCATGACTGTCTACAGACCATCAAACAAGTTTATTCCAGCAAAAGTAACAGAATAGTGAACATACCTGACCCAGAATTCGAGATATGTACTGATGGAAGCAGCCTCGTGAGAAATGGAAGAAGATTGGCTGGATATGCAATAACAATAACAAACTCTGTTATTGATGCAAAGCCGCTCTCAGTGAACGCCTCAGCACAAAAGGCTGAATTGATAACTAGCCCTCATAAAAGCCCTAAAATGGACAGAACATAAAAAGTGAATATATGGACTGATTTAAAGTATGCTTTTGGAGTAGTACATGCCCATGGAGCCACATGGAAAGAAAGAGGAATGCTGACAGCACAAGGAACATCCATTAAACACCAAGAAGAAATTCTGCAATTGCTCCAAGTGGTGCAGAAACACAAAGAAGTTGCAATAATGCACTGCAAAGCCCACCAATTTGGGAATTTCCCAGTGAATATTGGAAATAAATTAGTCAATCAAAAGGCAAAGAAGAGAGCAGAAAAAGGCATCATGACAATAATACCAGTTAAAGAAGTGAAATTTGAACAACAAACCCCAAATTACAGTAAGGTTGATTTGGAATTAGCTAAATCAATTCAAATAAATATGAAAAATGATCATTAGTCCTAAAAATCAAGTTGTGGTCTCACCACAATCAAAGCTAAAAGCATAGAAAAATTCATTGGGAAATAGAGGCAATGATCAGTGATTTAAGAAGACAGGTGATTAGTGTTAGGATGATAAAGCTAATAAAATCAGTAACAAAAAGTGTGAAACTTGTTTAAAGAATAACCCGAGAAATATTAAATAACCACCCCCAGGAACCATATATATGGGAAACTTGCCTGAAAATTATTGGCAGATTGATTTTTCAGAATTGCCACAACAAAATGGATATAGATATCTATTGGTATTAGTAAATATGGCCAAAAGATTTTTTCCTGTCGCACCAATAGGCAAGAGAAGTGGCTAAAAATATGTTAAAAGAAATAATATCATGGTTTGGAATCCCCAAAAGAATATCATCAAATAGAGGTCCTCATTTTGTGTCTGAAATTATTCAAATATTGAGCAAAATTCTGGGAATCAAATTGAATTTACACACTCCTTGAAGGCCACAATCTAATAGACAAGTAAAATTTGTCAGAAAATATCTTTAAAATGGCCTCAAGGTCTTCCTTAAGCACTTCCGAGAATCAAGATTCAATCCAGATCTAGGACTAAAATTAGTCCATATGTTAATGTATGGAAAATCTTATCAGACTCCCACCCTTGTTCAAAATGTGACTGCTACTGGGGATAATGAAATGGAATTGTATTTGATATCCCTTGGAAGAACTCTGATATGGATATGGAACTGCCACAGAGCCTCTTTCTTTAGATTCCCCAGTTCGTAATTTTTAACCAGGAGATTATGTGTACCTGAAAATTTGGGAATCAGAAACTCTTCAATAAAAATGGAAAGAACCATATCAGGTGCTTCTAGCAATATATACAGCCCCTAAATTTGAAGATATTGATTCTTGGATTCATTATTTGAGAGTCAAGAAGCACAGCCTCCAAAACAGAAACAATGGATTTCTAAAGAAACATGTCCTTTAAAGTTAACACTCTCTCATTTTTAATGAATTAGACAAAATCATATCAAAATATGGAATCTATCAAAAGAATTTCAGCAGTAGTGTTAATAATACTTTTTGTTTTACTGATTATGGAGATTAGTTATAAGTAAATGAGACTTATTGAAAAAAATTAAATAAGTCTCAAAGGGGGGAAATGTTACATGACATAAACGTTGAAAATTAAATATCAATATGAGGTAATTCTTGCTAACTGTAGAACTGTAGTCACATAGGTTAAATCTTCATAAAATTCGTTTGTTCCTAAAGGGAGTGGGACCCTAGAGATATTATAATACCCATTTGTTAGAAGCTAGCCTAGCATATCTTTAATACAATGGTAAGTCCCAAACACCCCCAAACACCACCTGCAGAAATAGGCCCTGAGCCATCACTTTGGAGCCAGGAAAATCAAGGAGCATCGCGACCTGTTCTCAAGACCATATATGGAGATTTCAAGGAGGAGTTTGACCAGCGAATTCGAGGAGGGGGCGTTTTGACGACCACCAAGACCACCAGAAGACCCTCGACTCAAAAGACTGGGCATGCGCGAGTGGGTGGGGAAATGATGTAATGGTTTCTCAGAAAATTTATGTTTATGCATATTACTTCTTGGAATTTAATGAATATGTATAATTAATGTGTATTTAACCCGTGCTGTTGATCAAATGGGTGCGCACGCTAGGTGGAGCGATCCCCCGTGTGCCCAGCGCTGCAATAAAGAAGTGCCTGCTTCTTAACTTCTCATTGCTGTTAAGGAGTTTTATTCCGGATTTCGGTAACACATTTGCTAAACCTGCATCAACACTTAAAGGTAACAGCCAAAACCATCGAATCCTTGGGGACATATCCACAATCTTTCTGCCACTCGGGTTGATTTCTCAAAGTAAAGAGCAAATCAACATAGGGGAGACCACATCCCATTTTCCTTCCCTTCTACAAGATAACATCAATTGTAAAAGAGTGTTATATGCCAGAGGGCCATTCTTCAGCCACTTTTCTTGATCTTCTAGAGTATACAAGGGCCACCAATTATTACAATGTTCTATCAATTTTTTCCTAGTCAGTGGGTCTTCCCCTATATCCTTCCAATGTTTAAGAACACATCCCAGTGGAGACTTCTTTAATATTTCCCCTTCCATCGAGGTAGACATAGAAGATATCTGTTTCACATATTTTACAAAAGAGTTTTTGGTACCAAAAAAGAAACAATAATACTGATCTACAGACAAGGTCAATCCTGCCATCAAGAAGAGTTTAAAGCCCCAAATGCAATGCTGTGTGATATTCAAGTCCCTTTTACTGCAACACATACAGACTTCAAAACCAGCATTGTAGCAGCAATTACCAGTTTGTAAATAACTCTTAAAACACCCTGGGCCCCCTTTCCAAGCTATGTACAGACCTTACCAATACCAACCCGGGTTAGCCCAACCCCACAAAGCTTTTGCTGCGATTTACGGGTAGGCAACTGTAACCGGTTCATAGGATTCCTATGCACAAAGTTCACCCATCACTGAGATCCCTCACACATGCCACCGCGTGGTCCATAGTAGGGACACTGTGGTATTCCACAACCCGTGCCCTTAAGCAGTGTAAAGCTGTATCAATGACAGTCCACAACAATAGCTGTTTTAGCCAACCCCACCCCCATGTCCATCCAGCAAACAGGTTCCATCCAGTTGCTTCCACTAATTGCTGGTTCAGTCGGCATATCTTTTGCAATTGTGCATGGATGGACTTTGAGTGGTCACTTAAGTTCATGCAACACAAACCGTCCAAGTCCTCACATCCACGTCCATGAGCTAGGAGTAAAAAGTCAATAGCAGCACGATTTTGAAGCGTAGCATGGCGTATACTATCTACATCAAGTAACAAATCAGAAAAAGCTATACTAGTAGCGTTACTAGTAGATTTGAAATAGGTACAATTGTCTGCGTCCAATGTTCCCAGGATTCGAAGTTCTTGTGGGGGTAATGCAGGTGATTTACCCAGATATGGCAGCCAGCTGTTCCACTGTTTTATAAGTTCAGGCAACCCCTGGTGTTTTTACGAGTTTGGGCAACTGTGTAACTGTGTCGGTGAACTCACTTGCGGTGAGGGGTACTGTTGGATATCTGGAGAATTAGGGACACTTAGTGAACAATCCAGACCGAATGGAATTGTTATGTTTGTGAGCAGCAGGCTTCAAGGATATTGCGGAGGCCGCCTGTGAGAAAGTAATGAAGCTGCCTGTGAGAAGGAAAACAGCTGGTATACGTGACTGAAAACAGAACGTGAAAACAGGGTGCAGGTGGAGAGGACTGTGCGCATGAACAAAGAGACTTAACGAATCATATTTTAGCTAAGAGCGCGTGCATGATAAAGTTAGCCAATTAGTAGAGAGCTTGCGCATGATACGGAACTAGAAGGGCTATATTAACCGGGATGTATCAACAATAAATCGGCATTTGCTTGATCATATTGGTCGTGTGCAGTGTCCATGACTTCCGCGTCAGCAGGGTACCTCCTACCAAGCTCATCGTAAATGGGTTCCGGGGGAGTCGCTGTGCTGAGACAAAGGGTATCCTGTCCGGTCACCTTTGCAGATGATCTACCCATCACATGCATTTTGTACCTCCTAATCTACGCAGTTGCTGTTTCAATAGGCCATTAAGGCGTCCCACCAATCCTGCACCCTGTGGGTGGTAAGGTAAATGCCACACCCACTGTATCTCTCTCTCTCTCTCTCTCTCTCTCTCTCTCTCTCTCTCTCGGCAGCCCAATTTGCTACTGTATGATTTCTAAAATGAGAACCGTTGTCTGATCGTATTTCGATTGGTGTTCCATAGTATGTTTCAATCATATCCAGACAGCAAATAGTGGTATAAAGCATTTACATATCTACTAGCCAATTCTGTGTGGCCGCTCCCTGGGCACATAAGAGAAAAAAAAAATAAAAAAAAAGGCCTGAGGTTTGAGACAAGAACAGGGAGAGATTCTTAAAGCTACCGTGAGGGGCAAAGCATACTTGACCTGGGGAAAACTATTCATTTATTACTAAAACCAAAGCAGGATAATGAGAAAGGGAACAAGATAACCTCCCCCCACCCCTCCCTCTTCCCGGGCTTAACACCATCTCCACCTCCTTCCCCCCCGCCCCGAGCAGGACAGGGTGGGGGGGCAGGAAGAGGGAATAGGGGTTACAGTTAGTTAATCACACGTAGCTTTATGCTGCGGTTTACTAAGAGGAAAACTACAATAATAACAAAATATAAGGACATTAATATATACAAAATGAACAATGTACAATTTCTCACCACTCGGTGTCCAAATGACTGATACTCTGTCTGTCTTTGGCCCAGCTTCCTGCACCTGCACGTTAATGAGACTTGGAAAGCCAGACAGTGTCCTTGGTCTCATTAACAACAACTCTTATCATCAGAGTGTTTTTATCAACGTTCTTCACATACAAAATCCAAAGCTTCTGAGAGGAAAATTAACTCCATCCCTGCTGAAATTGGGACAGTGTCCACCCCTTATTCCATACCATCTACTTCATGCTTATACATATACACACAGACTGCTTATACCTGTCTAGGAAACTTTTAATTTCCTCCAAACTGTAATCCGTTAATTCGTCTGTTTGCACTGCCTATCCTAGCTCCCTTCTCCAAGGTTGCGTTCTCACAGCTGTGTGCAGCTTGTAATTTCCTCCAGTGGCCCTACACTGACCATCACTGAAATCCCTCACACAGCAACTTCTTACCTTTTTAGCCCAACCCTCTTGCCACGACTTATGGGCAGGCACCCCTTTACCAAGGTACCTTTTCAGCCCAACTCTGCAAAGCTTTCGCCACATCTTACGGGCAAGCACCCCTTTTAATTCAAATAAGAATGCCTTGTCCCAGGGATCTTGCTTCGAGCTCTTCGGTCCGGGGATCGGAGGTTCTCCCCGAGAATCCCTCGGTGCCAGCTGGAAGTCCTGCGATCCCTCGGATCCGCTGAAGTTCAGAAGCAGAGTCCCATCTGGGTCGCCAGAAACTGTCACCGAAATCGTGAATCAAACTCCTTAACACCAGTGTAGCATTAAGAAGCAGGCACTTTCTATTGCGGCGCCAGATGCATGGGCGATCCTTCCACCTAGCGTGCATGTCGGTCTGAAAATGCAAACAGAATATATTTAGTGATTTCATGCATAATCATTAATAATTCCCAGAATACTAATACATAATCATCAGTTTTCCTAGAAATCATTATCATATTCCCCACCCACTTGCGCATGCTCAGTCTTTTGAGTCGAGGGTCTTCTGGTGGTCTTGGGGTTTGTCAGAGCGCCTCCTCCTCGAATTCACTGGTTGAACCCCCCTTAAAATCTCCATATATGGTCTTGAGAACAGGTCGCGTTGCTCCTTGATTTTCTGGCTCCAAAGTGTTGGCTCAGGGCCTGTTTTCACATCTGGTTTTCGAGGCCTACCTTTGTTCTACCGTCTCTTAATTACCCCAGACATACTAGGCTAACTTCTAACAAATGAAATATTGCTTTTTCTTAACAATTCTAAAACTCCCCGTTCCCTCTAAGGACAAATAGATTTCATATAAAATTTAGCCTATGTGACTACAGTTTTATAGTTAGCAAGAATCACCTCATGTTGATATTTAATTTTCAAAAATCATATTGTTCTAAAATTATATTGATTAAGCATTTAATGTCATATAACACCATCCACCCCAGCAGTGGCTGATGCCTCCATGCAGATGGAGCTGCTGAAGGGAGAGGCTGCAGTGCAGACCTCAGGCTGCAGGAAGTGCCTGGACCTTTCTCTCCTGGGGCAGGGACAGGTGGCAGCCCTGCCTGCAAAAGGTGGCTGTGAAGAGGCTGCATAGCATCAGGGAGGCTGAGAAGGAGTTAGATAGCTGGTTCCGAGCACAGTCTGCACTGGAACTACAGCCCCCGGCCAAATAGCCAAAAACTCCCCCACCAACATAAGCAGAAGGGAGGGGTGCCAACGATGCTGAAGAGTGGAAGCTTGCAAACGCAAGGGCCAGCAGGCATTCCATTCCCTGGAGCAGCCACTGCGTCTCAGGCAGACTGCTCACAACAACTCATCTCAAGTTGTGAGCCTAACTTTTAGGCCACATGAAATCCATAGTCTAACTGAAGGTACCATGTCCTCGATGACAAGGTTGAGACAATGCTGATCTTCTGACCAACTCTTGCACACGTCCATCTCCCTGGAAGGGGTTACACGGGACAACGGGGAAATCAACAGAAGGTACCCTGGGCCCTAGAGGCAGGAAGCCCAGGATGGGGCGGAGCTGCTTCCAAGCTCACTCCCATCTGCGCATACGTTTGTTTGGTGAATTAACCTTATCTTCCTGCTAGCAGAGAACAAGTCGAAAACATGGCCTGATTTATATACACATCTGTAAACCAAGCTAGATGAAAATACACACTGTGTCTTTTTACTTTAACTTTTTTTTTTAGCTTTTATCACTATCTGCTGGAAACAGGGATGTCTTTTTTTGCTGCTCCAGAAATGAAAGTTATAAGTACAAAGGCCTAGATTATAGAAAAGAACTACTTAGCTGTAACTGTGCTTCTCTAAGATATACATCTTTCAGCACATGCACTGATACAGAGCACAGCTATCTAGGGAACTTCTGCAGAAGCATAAGCACATTCCTCCTGCCCTCCCCTCTGCAGCATGCAAACAGCTGTGTAAGAGGGCATTCATTCAATGCCTCCTTGCATTAGCACCTCTGGAAAATGAGGAGGCAGCTTAGGGGACAGAACTGAGAAAATAGATTGCCAATCTACAACCTCTCTCTCAAACAAATTACAGATAAATAATTATCTTGTGACTGATGCTTTACATATGCATTCATAGAGCAGGGTGTCGTGGTTTTGTTTAGTGAGGGGGGGCCTAAGGTGGTAGCTTCTGTAGGAAACTGCTAGAAGTCGCTCCCCTTTGTTCAGTGGACTCGGCCGGGCCTAGGGCGGACCCACTGCTGGCCAAGGCTGAGCCGATTGGTAGCAGAATGTTCCGTGATAACGCCTCTGCGATAACGTATTTAAGAAGGGGAAAACAGAAAAAAAAAAAAGAGAAGAGAAGATGTGAAGAAGCTGAGTGGGGGCAGAGGCGCAGAGGGGGAGGCACAGGCCTCATGGGCCTTGCAGGCCTCACCCTCTGGCCTCTCGCCAGGCAGCCGACTGGGCCTGACTCGGTCCAGCCCAGCTGCAAGAAGTGGAGAGGAGATGAGAAGTGAATAAGATGTAAAAAGGATCCAGAGAGACATCTACCAGCCTGTTGTGAGGAATGGCTGCAGACACCAAGGTCAGTTCAGAAGGAGGGGGAGGAGTAATATGGCTCCTGGCCAAGATTCCCCTGCAGCCTGTGGTGACGACCATGGTGGAGCAGGTTGTCCCCCTGCAGCCCATGGAGGTCCACGGAGGAGCAGAGATCCACTTGGAGCCCGTGAAGGACCCCGTACTGGGGGAGGTGGATGCCTGAAGGCAGCTGTGGCCTGTGGAGGGCCCGCTGGGACAGCTGTTCTGAAGGGACTGCACCCGTGGGAGAGATGACCCACGCCGGAGCAGTTCCACGAAGGACTGTGGCGTAGGGGTGGGACCCCACAACGGAGCAGGGGAGGAATGCGAGGAGTTCTTCCCCCAACCATGAAGCAGCGGCGTGAAACAACATGTGATGAACTGACCACAACCCCCATTCCCTCTTCCCCCCCGTGCCACTCGGGGGGAAGAAGGTAGTAGAGATAATGTTAAGCTCGGGAAGAGGGAGGGGTGGATGGAGGTTATCTTGTTCTCTGTCTCATTATCCTGCTGTTTGTAGTAATAAATGAATAGTTTTCCCTAAATCGAGTCTGTTTTGCCCGTAACGGTAACTTTGAGGATTTCTCCCTGTCCTTATCTCAAACCTCGAGCCGTTTTTCCTTATATTTTCTCTCCCTGTTCTCTCGGAGGGTGGGGGAAGTGAGAGAGAGACTGCGTAGTCTGGTCCGATCGGGGCTGAACTACGACACAGGGAAATCTAACAAATATCCATACACTTAGAACAGGGTCTAAGAAACCCTAGCTGAATAGATTTCCCAAAGGTTAATTTAAAAATTAACCTTAGTTGCCTTTTTGGAAGATATATACACTCTCCTCTCTAATATTTACAGTTTAGTCAAAGCTGGTTTAAATTGATTGACAGTTTACAGTTAAATGATAATTTATTATCAATTCCTACTTAAAGTACTAAGAAAATGTAATTCAAGATCCTTTGCTATACAGGCCATGCTAGATCATATGGTCTCATCTAGCTATAACAATAATTCCTTACCTACAGAAGTACAGGTTTCTTAGAGCAGTATGTAATCATGGAATAAGTGCATTCAGTACAAATTTCCGTTCTCTACAACTGCTTTCTCAGCAAAGTAGAGGGTAGGTCAAGTGGCTGCAGATATAGCCATGCATCAAAAGAAATCTGGTTCTATTTGTAATACCCTTTTTAATGACTATTATTCTGCACAGTACTTGCCTGAAGCAAGTTTCAAAGTATATATTTGTATTACTAATCCTCCTTTTATGACTTTTATTGTATGTAAATCTAGTAGTATAGAAATACTTGGTTTTAAAGCAAGTATAACGTTTATAGGGCTGGACTAGGGTTCAGAAATGCACATTCTAGTTCTGGCTGAGTTATGAGGTATTTGTATTTTATCTATCAAAAATATAAATAATGGTACTTCTCTGCTTTATTACCTTTTATTATTTATGGAATATGCATTATATTTTGCTGGCGACTTGACTACTATGGTCAGAACTCTAAGCGTAGGAACTGTAGAAATAGGTCAAGTAGGCTGAAGTAGAGGTGGCAAATGAGCAATTCACAGAGTTCAAGCAATGCAGTATCTTCCTCGACTTTCATCATTTTCCGTTCCTGTATCAACTACTAGGATCTACAGGCATGAACTGGATTATTAGAATTATAACTGAGTCAGAGAGAAGTTGCAAATTTGAGCCATCGCTACTTGAATGAGTTCTGCACAGTAGGAAGGAAAGGCAGAATGCGATAATGAAATAACGACCCAGAGAGAAACAAAACAATGTTCAAAAACCCAGTGACTGTTTTCCTAATAAATAAATAAGAATAGGCCAATAGCAAGAAGTTCTTAGCAGATTTGATAAGAAATTGCTGAGAAAAAGTTGACTTAATTTATAAATATGTAACTCTCATTCAAAAGCAAACCACATGCAAAACAGCACCTCTTGCAGCTCAGTTTGAAACAACTTTGCTTAAAGTGTGATTTTCAAATATTGAACATTTTCCTTAAATCACAACTGATTTTTCAAGGGTGGCAAATATTGTGCATATTTTTTCTGATGTGTGAAGCTTGGTCATATGCCAGCATTTGAATGTGAAGGATGTTTCTTTTCAGAACCAGTGCTAAAGTAGTTTGTTTCACTTCTCCCCTAAAGTTTACTTTCCATGCTTCTGTGCCTTCATTGGCTTACCATTATGCCACAAAGAAAATACATTTTTAAAGAGTTGTTTATCTGTAAGGTATTGTTCAGAAACTTGTAGATGAAAATCACTTTAACACGGTGCACTTAAGATTTGTAAATGCTACAATTCAGATGAAATCATCTTTAAATCTCTCAAAACTTACCTCTATCATACACCGAACTACTGGCAGTTAAAAGTGGGCAGAGAAGCAGCAAGCGGCGAATGTGACAGTGCAAAATCTGCTTCTTTCTTTTGCTCTCACATCTCATTCCACTATCACTAATTTGGTATTAAACTCCTGTGAGATGTAAGACAAGCAGGATAGATTGTGAAACATTTAAATCAAAGATTATCCTGTCTTCCTTACTCAGTAGGACAGAGTTAAAATCAATTTTCCTTACTGCAATACAGGCTTAAAGCTCTTACAAACCTTCATATGCACAGACACCACAAACTGCTCCACTGTTTTGAGCAAAAGTCCCACTTTGATTTTTCAGTATTTCTAGTGGAAGAAAAAAGCTTATTTTGCAAATCTTGATCTGAATTGCCTTAAAAATACAATTCCTAGTTCCCAAAATTTTTGTATGGGATGACTTAGTGTATTTCTTATTTACATCTAAGACAGATTGTCTCCACAAGCTGACAGAGTATACATCTGGAGTTTGACAGCTACTTTTCAGGAAAAAAAGACACTACAAAAGATGCAAAACTAAACATGCAAGGCATAGTAAGGTAATAGTATCTTCAAGGGACTCTAATGTATATTTGAAAAAAAAAATCTTTTTTTTTTAAGCAAAAAGACAAGATTATGGAAATTATACCAAAGGAAACAAAGCTAGTTAAATTTTCTTTTCCAAAACTCCAACCTAAATTAGTATGTTAAATAAACACCCATAAAATAGTCAGTGTTCACTGTATTAGCAGACACAAGTTATTTCACCAAAAAAATAACAGAATTATTTACATGCATATTTACAACATATGTTCTTTAGAGTAGTTACCTTTTTGGAAATATTTCCCATTTGTTTTTCGTATGAGGTTTTACTCAGTCTAACCAATAACAGGTAACAGGAAGAAATACAACTGAATTTGGCAACAACAAATGGTGTACCCTAGGAAGACTAACATGATTATATGGGGTCAAAAAGAGTAGTTGGCTTCAGAATATTAATATATATGAAATATATTAATTTAATCAAACTACAAAATTAAAACTATTGTGAAAAAAACCAACAGAAATAAGGGGAATGGAAAAATACTGTTTCCCAAAGTTCAGCTTACAATCTTAACGTAAGCTATAATATTAAAACAGTCTTGAGGCAAGACGCAGTTGCTGCTCATGGGAACAGAATGCAATTGCCATGGACAAGGTTGACTCTGGCTGAATAGAATATACATCCTTGAAACGAGGAACAGAGTGGTGCGGAGGTACCACAGCTCATCCCTGTTATCAAGGCTGGCAAAGATAACCACACAGCTGCTATCAAAGAGGATGAATCACAATTGCTGTCTTGATAACAATGGTGAGATCATGCCCTGTAGCTGAACTTTGCTCATTATGTCATTATAATACCAAAACACATCTCCATCCCAAAAGCTACCTGCCTCCAAGGTAAGATCACCCCTCACTGAGTATGCATTCTGAATTTCTTACAGTCTATATCTTTAAAAACAAAGAGAGAAAAATTTACACCAATCCTAATGAAGTTATGTATGACTAGAGTCACTCAAGTTCCACCTAAAAGTAAAAAAGAGTATAAAAATGGCTTAAGATATTAGGGAAGACCTCCATTGGAACATCTGTGACCAGTCGACGGGCTGACCTCTCTTTACCCCCATAAGGGATGCCTATTGAGTAAGAGCTCTATGTTATGCCCGCACAGATACTAACATCTTGCTAGCTATTAAAACTTAGTATTGATAAGTTAAACGAGGTCAAGTGCAAGGTCCTGCATGTGGGTCAGGGCAATCCCAAGCACAAATACAGGCTGGGTGGAGAATGGATCGAGAGCAGCCCTGAGGAGAAGGACTTGGGAGTGCTGGTGGATGAGAAGCTCAACATGAGCCAGCAATGTGCTCTTGCGGCCCAGAAGGCCAACCGCATCCTGGGCTGCATCAAGAGGAGCATGGCCAGCAGGTCGAGGGAGGTGATTCTCCCCCTCTACTCTGCCCTGCTGAGACCCCACCTGGAGTACTGTGTCCAGCTCCGGAGTCCCCAACACAAGAAGGACATGGACCAGTTGGAGAGGGTCCAGAGGAGGGCCACAAAGATGATAAGAGAGCTGGAGCACCTCTCCTATGAGGACAGGCTGAGAGAGTTGGGCCTGTTCAGCCTGGAGAAGAGTAGGGTCCGGGGAGACCTTATAGTTGTGTTCCAGGTTGGAAGGTCTTGTTGGGAGGTCTTCCCCAATATTCCTCTTCTCTTAAGCTTTTTATTTTCTCTTTTTAACTTTTAGGCGAAGCTTATATGTCTCTAGTCATACATACCTTTGTTAGGATTGATGTAAATTTTCCCCGCTTTACATTTAAAGGTATGGACTAAAAGAAATTCAGAATGCATGCTCAGTGAGGAGTGATTGCACCTTGGAGATGGGTAGCTTTTGGGACTGAGGTGTGTTTTGGTATTATAATGAGCAAAGTTCATATAAAGAACACTATTTCTCCACAGTTTTTGTCTCAGCAACTGGCATTTTTCTTGTTTGACAGTTGCAATGCAGTTCATCAGCTACTATACGGCCCACTAGCCACCAGGTACCATGAAGTTCCCATCTCTGCAGGGATTGTAACAGAGTTTGACTGCGGTGTCTCCACTCCGCTCCACCCTCTGTTCTGTTCGTTCCGCTTGCCTTAGCATGTGCTAAGGGAGGCAGGGTGTGTTGCTTAGGGAACTGCTGTAGCGAGCATGCCAACTGCATTTTATCCTGGAAGTAGCAACTGCATTTTATCCTAGAAGTTCTTCTATTAGGATGAACCTTAGAGAAACTAATTTTCCCCTCCTCCAATCATTGTTCTACATAATCCACCCTGTGACTATAGTCACTCAAGCTTCACGATGTTTAAATAGATTTGGGAGTGTTTACTTGATGTGGGACATCAAGTGTTATGCATGTTAGATATGGATAGCAAAAGGTTAATCTTTTAATAATTTTCCAGGTTTTTGTATACAGTATTAACAAAACATATCAAAGTCAGCATTAGAAGAACAACAACAGAGTGAAGTAATTTAAGAATGCCCATTGCCGTGAGGGACCATCTGAAAAGTGTTCTACAACTTATGTTCTCCATCATTCTTCATTCTTTCCAAGATATGGTGTATTTCTTCTATATCATGATGAATGGTAATCAGTCCTCTATCCATTCTCCTGGGCTGTTCCAACAATTGTTTTAAGTCGTCATGTTGTAGTAACTTCTTTGTTTAGGGTAAGGTTCATTCCAATAGGAGTAGGCAGTAGGTCTTGAATTAGAGTATAGTTAGATTGTAACAGCTGATAGGACGTGACAGGTGCTGAGTAAGTAAAATCACAGCCTATGATTTCAATGACATTACAAACACAAAAGTTTGAGTAATTTTTGGTATCTACAATAACATTGTCAATGGATATGGAATCACACAAAGTTTTCAGATGCACATAACCTTTGCCAATATATACAAGTATTGTTTTGGGATTTTTTTGTTAGGATGAATTTCAAAATGGCCAGTATTTTGTTCGGTATCAAGACAAATGTAACAGTTTGTCATTTATCGTTATTTTTTTAGGCTCGTACTCTCTGCTCCAAGGGATAGAGTATATTCCATTGTGATTCAATCCTAATGCAATGATTGGTTATATTGTGTACACAGAAGCATTGTATATGGTTAGCACAAAGGCTGTGGCTGTCTTAGTGGTGGAGTCATAAGTAAAATTTACAAAATACCACAAGGATTGGAATTTCTTTTCGAAGTCAGTTGCATTGTCACAAATTACCTTTCTAATTTCAGTGGGTAAGGCACCTTCTTCACCTTCTCTTATAATTGTGGCTGTTATTGATTGCATCCACAATTGAGTTTGGATAAAACTAAAAGCCAGGGAGACGTTACTTTGGACTACACAAGTGCATCTATGATCAGTTTGAGGTCTCTTTGATTTATTCTTTCCCATTTTGGTAATATATCTATTAAAAGCCATTGGTTGGTTCCTGAAGCTAGTAGGGAAGATCGTAAAGGATGCTTCAGTTTGTTCAGGTCCCTGGTTGTGGTAGCTGGTTTGTTCATCAATACTTCAGGAATCAATGTTCCCAGGGTACTAGTTAGCTCTCTTGTTGTTTGCCTTGGGGTCTGTTTCAGTAGCGAGGTTGTCTGCTCCTCATAAGTTTTTAGAAATGGTGAGCAAGCTGGCTAGATTCCTGAAACGTTATTTTGTATCAGTAATTTAACTCGCCTGAGAGACCACAATGGATTAAACAGCATTTGTTGTTTACCCATATTTCTGATTCAAATTTAGAAATTTTGGGGTTGTGAGGGACTGAAAGAGTTACTGTGTGTTGATGTCTCAAACATTGTTTTGGGGCAGGGTGCAGTTTGCATACATTTTTAAACTATCAAGGAGACCACAAATTAGGGGTGTTAGCCGTATTGGATAGATGGGGGCTAACATTGGGGATTTTCTTGTTGGGTCTCTTTCATACATTGCTTGTATGCATGCTGCCTTTTGCACTGAGGAAGCTAAATCAGAGAACCCTGTAGCAGTAATTACCAGCGGATTGCCTCTCTCCTGAGGATCTATGCCACCTGCCCAGTATGCTGCTTGTGCAGTTAAGGAATAATGATGCTCTCCAGGTGTAGTGGTTAAAAACACAACAGGACCCCAGTAAGCTCCTGCTTCCTCCTCACTTAGTAGGTTTTGGTCCCCCATGTGAGGGAGACTCGCCACACATATTCTGTTTCAAACTCCTCTGGATGCCTGGAATACTTTTCCTGTAGTTTGGCCAATTCTGCTGGAGACCAGGGGACTGTACACACAGTAGTGCGAATTTCCTCATAGTTATCAATAGTGGTTTCGTTCTTAACTAATGATCTTAAAGGAAGTGGCTGAGAGTTGAGATTGGGGATCTCCATGATTTCATCATCATCATCACTATTACACCAAATGTCCCCATCCCAAGTCTCAGGGCCTGTGTAATGTACTGACTTGTGGATCTGCCTGACTGAGACAGAGGATTGTTTTTCTAACAGCTCTTTCTCTCTGCACTTCGCTGCAGCAAGCAGAGTTTTAAGGTGGTCCACTTGACTTTTAAGATGATTATTTTAAATCATAAGTTCATCAAACTGGATTCCCAGATTTTCTTTTGTCTCCCTCTCAAAGGCTAGTGATGATTTCAATACCTCATTTTCTGATTTTAAAACAGCATGTTCTACATTAGAAATTTGTTCTGGAACAGGGGAATCTTTAGCTTCCTTTTGTGCACAAGATAAATAGACTCAAAGTACTGCAGATAACTCCTTTACCGGCTTTAAATTTCTGCCTAGCCTGACATTTTTCAATGTGTTCTATCACTTTATCTTTGTGTTTCAAATACTTTTGTGCCCACTCCTTCCCAGCTTAGGAAGGGGCACAGTTATGTTTTTGCAGCAGTCTTTCCATGGCTATCCTACCGACTATGCCAATTTTACTGTCATGATAAGACACGATATTGTGTTGACAGAGGACAGGGGAAGGGTCGCCTGGAACCCTTTCCAATTTGACCAGCCTGATAGTTTCCCAAGAAAGATGAGACCCTTGTGCCCGACCAGCCTGCCACGCTCTGTTTAAGGAGAAGGGGAGTTTCCTCGAACCCTTTGCAATTTGGCCAGCCTGTCAGGCTTATGCTGACAGCGTCACTGGGACAAATCCCTCTTGGCAGCCCGCAACGTCGGAGGGTGGTCATCTAACCTATTCAGGGACTCTTCACAGGCAGCGACGCTAAGACAAATCCCTTATATCCTCTATATCAATTATTAAAGTTTCTGGAAACTTATATTTATAGATAGACAATTTTTATTATATATGTTTGTGACAGGATAAAGGTTCAAAGATAGCCAGTGATAAGATACTGACTGTGAAAACTATTTTGAATCTCTCTCTATATATAATAGAATCATAAAATAGTTTGAGTTGGAAGGGACCTTTAAAGGTCATCTAGTCCAACCCCCCTGCAAGGAGAAGGGACATCCCTGACTAGATCAGGTTGCTCAGAGCCTCATCCAGCCTGGCCTTGAACGTTTCCAGGGATGGGGCATCCACCACCTCTCTGGGCAACCTGTGCCAGCATTCCACCACCCTCACTGTAAAAAAAATGTTTTCCTAATATCCAATCTAAATCTACCCCCATCTATCTTAAAACCATTACCCCTCATCCTATTGCAACAGGCCCTACTGAACAGCCTCTCCCCATCTTTCTTGTAGGCCCCCCTGAGGTACTGGAAGACTGCTACAAGGTCTCCCCGGAGCCTCCTCTTCTCCAGGCTGAACAGCCCCAACTCTCTCAGCCTGTCCTCATAGGAGAGGTGCTCCAGCCCTTTTATCATCTTCGTGGCCCTCCTCTGGACCTTCTCCAACTGGTCCACGTCCTTCTTGTGCTGGGGGCTCCAGAACTGGATGCAGTACTCCAGGTGGGGTCTCAGCAGGGCAGAGTAGAGGGGGAGAATCACCTCCCTCGACCTGCTGGCCACGCTCCTCTTGATGCAGCCCAGGATGCGGTTGGCCTTCTGGGCCGCAAGGGCGCATTGCCTGCTCATGTTAAGCTTCTCATCCACCAGCACTCCCAAGTCCTTCTCCTCAGGGCTGCTCTCAATCCATTCCCCGCCCAGCCTGTATTTGTGCCTGGGATTGCCATGACCCAGGTGCAGGACCTTGCACTTGGCCTGGTGGAACTTCATGAGGTTGGCACGGGCCCACCTCTCCAGCCTGTCAAGGTCCCTCTGGATGGCATCCCTCCCTTCCAGCGTGTCGACGGCACCACACAACTTGGTGTTGTCGGTGAACTTGCTGAGGGTGCACTCTATCCCACTGTCCATGTCGCCGACAAAGATGTTGAACAGGGCCGGGCCCAGCACGGACCCCTGAGGGACGCCACTGTCTTTTCTTGTCTGTCTTTTCTTCTGTAGAATAATCCAGTTGGCCATATCTTTACAGCGTATTTATCAACCTACACAAAAGGGAGAGGGGAAGAAGGGAGAGCTGACTGAAAGCTGGCTGGTTTTATATGCTTACAGGTCCCTGTGTCTGTCTTAACAGGTGAAAAACCATTTGAATGTCCAAACTGCCATGAACGTTTTGCTAGGAATAGCACACTCAAATGTCACCTGACGGCCTGTCAGTCTGGAGCTGGAGCTAAAAAGGGAAGAAAGAAACTGTATGAATGTCAGGTGAGTGATAGAAGTAGCAGAGCCTGAGGCTAGATACCTCCTTCCTGTGCTGAGGGAGTGTGGGAGTACTGAGCAGGAAAGGCAACGAGAGTGGGCTTATGTCTCCAATAACTTATTTTAGTAAAATAAATTATAAAGATTGCATTCAACCACAACATGAGGGTAAATTCTTATATCTAAGTAGTTCCATTTAAAATATGGAATTACTGATATGAAGCTTCATAATACTTTATTAATCAGAGAGATTATTGTGGGTAGGTAAGTGTTCATCTGCATCTTACTGGTCTTTCTGCTTCCTTTTCAAGGTTCTTGATGCACTGACCTAGGCCTTTCCTGCTTGTGAGCATGCTTCACTAAAGTCCAAAATACAAAGTACTACTTTATTTCCTATTTTATTATTCTTCTGTTTCGTACCAACATATTGACTTTGCCTGGAAAGTCATTCCAACTTATGATGACAATCTGTAATGTCTTTTAAGCAAATATAAATGCTGTAGATGGATAGCTAGGGTACTTGGTCAATATACATAGCTGACATTTGAAAAGTTGTTCAGAAGAATGTTACTTGCTTTTAAAAGTTGATTCTGAAAAGCTAGAAAATATAAGATCTGAGGTTGGTTGTAGCATTTTTATTTACCATTTTGCTACTCAACTGCTGTGACAGTTTCAAATAAGAACACCCTTCCCCCTTCCCCCCCCTTAAGGCTCTCACCTTATTCAGTTCACAGAACAGCTGTGGTTTGAGGTTAAATTGCATTGTGTAGTAAAGAAAACTGCTGGATATTGGCTTTATTTGTTTCAAAAAATGAGAGTGATCTTATTCATAGAAAGCAGAGAATACTACAGAAGATTAATGAATTGTGTGTTGCTAATCAAATAATTTAATCATAGAATCATAGAATAGTTAGAGTTGGAAGGGACCTTCAAAGGTCATCTAGTCCAACCCCCCTGCAAGGAGCAGGGACATCCCTGACTAGATCAGGTTGCTCAGAGCCTCATCCAGCCTGGCCTTGAACGTTTCCAGGGATGGGGCATCCACCACCTCTCTGGGCAACCTGTGCCAGCATTCCACCACCCTCACTGTAAAAAAAATGTTTTCCTAATATCCAATCTAAATCTACCCCCATCTATTTTAAAACCATTACCCCTCGTCCTATTGCAACAGGCCCTACTGAACAGCCTCTCCCCATCTTTCTTGTAGGCCCCCCTGAGGTACTGGAAGACTGCTACAAGGTCTCCCCGGAGCCTCCTCTTCTCCAGGCTGAACAGCCCCAACTCTCTCAGCCTGTCCTCATAGGAGAGGTGCTCCAGCCCTTTTATCATCTTCGTGGCTCTCCTCTGGACCCTCTCCAACTGGTCCATGTCCTTCTAATGTTGGGGGCTCCAGAGGCATCAGCCACTGCTGGGGTGGATGGTGTTATGTGACGTTAAATGCTTAATCAATATAATTTTAGAACAATATGATTTTTGAAAATTAAATATCAACATGAGGTGATTCTTGCTAACTATAAAACTGTAGTCACATAGGCTAAATTTTATATGAAATCTATTTGTCCTTAGAGGGAATGGGGAGTTTTAGAATTGTTAAGAAAAAGCAATATTTCATTTGTTAGAAATTAGCCTAGTATGTCTGGGGTAATTAAGAGACGGTAGAACAAAGGTAGGCCTCGAAAACCAGATGTGAAAACAGGCCCTGAGCCAACACTTTGGAGCCAGAAAATCAAGGAGCAACGCGACCTGTTCTCAAGACCATATATGGAGATTTTAAGGGGGGTTCAACCAGTGAATTCGAGGAGGAGGCGCTCTGACAAACCCCAAGACCACCAGAAGACCCTCGACTCAAAAGACTGAGCATGCGCAAGTGGGTGGGGAATATGATAATGATTTCTAGGAAAACTGATGATTATGTATTAGTATTCTGGGAATTATTAATGATTATGCATGAAATCACTAAATATATTCTGTTTGCATTTTCAGACCGACATGCACGCTAGGTGGAAGGATCGCCCGTGCATCTGGCGCCGCAATAGAAAGTGCCTGCTTCTTAATGCTACACTGGTGTTAAGGAGTTTGATTCACGATTTCGGTGACAGTTTCTGGCGACCCAGATGGGACTCTGCTTCTGAACTTCAGCGGATCCGAGGGATCGCAGGACTTCCAGCTGGCACCGAGGGATTCTCGGGGAGAACCTCCGATCCCCGGACCGAAGAGCTCGAAGCAAGATTCCTGGGACAAGGCATTCTTATTTGAATTAAAAGGGGTGCTTGCCCGTAAGATGTGGCGAAAGCTTTGCAGAGTTGGGCTGAAAAGGTACCTTGGTAAAGGGGTGCCTGCCCATAAGTCGTGGCAAGAGGGTTGGGCTAAAAAGGTAAGAAGTTGCTGTGTGAGGGATTTCAGTGATGGTCAGTGTAGGGCCACTGTGGGAAATTACAAGCTGCACACAGCTGTGAGAACGCAACCTTGGAGAAGGGAGCTAGGAGGGTTGTTATCTCAGAGAGGGGAACTAGGAGGGTTGTTATTGAACAGTATGTTGCTGCTATCCGGGAAACGCTGTTAGCCAGCAGGGCACGTACTTGGCAGGCCTTGTCGCATGCGCTGGCCACGGGTGCACCAACACCTGGTCAGTACTCTTCCACTGAATCTGCTGAGGGGATAAACAGAGGCAGCTTGGAGCAGAGGAGAGACAAAGGACCCAGAGCACACTCCACGAACAACAGGGGATGCCCTGAAGGTGCTGCGCTTACCTCTCTTCTCTGCTCTGACCCCGCTGATCATCATCCTCCTGCTCGGCGGTGTCTCCGGCTTAGTTGGGTTGGTAAGACTCTCACAAAGGGAAAACAATACGCTGGTAACTGCTTCTGCTAGGAACTGTAACTGCTTATGCTGGTAACTGCTTATGCAAGGCTATAACAGAGCAATAAATACTGTTGTGCTTTTAAATATCATATGCTGGGTGAACTTTGTGCATAGGAATCCTATGAACCGGTTACATAAATTGGCAACGAGGATGGGATTCCTGTAGCACAAACGACCCAGGGAGTGGGAAGTAAGGAGTTAGTGGATGGGGCTTGGTCAGTGGAGTGCATGCTGTGCCAAGAGTGTGCTGTCCCATGTTGGGGGGGGCAAGGAGCCCTCAGTCTTTGGAGCTCATTGTGATAGAGATGGCGTGTTTGTGTGTGTGTTCTTTGTGTCGAAGGTGTCATACTTTTTTTTTTTGGTGTGGTTGTGTGTCCTTTATGTTGACAGTGTCATATTTTTGTTACTGTTCAGTGTTGTTGGTGTGGACGTAAGCTTATTCCAGCTGATTTATATTTGTGCTACAGCTTAGTGTTTTCATGTGTGCGGTGTCACAGGTCGACCCCATTAGAACAAGTGATACATCCAGGTTAGTATTGTTGCAGTGCAAGGCGCAGCGTTAAGTTATAAGATGTTTAAGTGGAAACAGATAGGCAGTGCGAACAGACGAATTAACGGATTACAGTTTGGAGGAAATTAAAAGTTTCCTAGACAGGTATAAGCAGTCTGTGTGTATATGTATAAGCATGAAGTAGATGGTATGGAATAAGGGGTGGACACTGTCCCGATTTCAGCAGGGATGGAGTTAATTTTCCTCTCAGAAGCTTTGGATTTTGTATGTGAAGAACGTTGATAAAAACACTCTGATGATAAGAGTTGTTGTTAATGAGACCAAGGACACTGTCTGGCTTTCCAAGTCTCATTAACGTGCAGGTGCAGGAAGCTGGGCCAAAGACAGACAGAGTATCAGTCATTTGGACACCGAGTGGTGAGAAATTGTACATTGTTCATTTTGTATATATTAACGTCCTTATATTTTGTTATTATTGTAGTTTTCCTCTTAGTAAACCGCAGCATAAAGCTACGTGTGATTAACTAACTGTAACCCCTATTCCCTCTTCCTGCCCCCCCACCCTGTCCTGCTCGGGGCGGGGGGGAAGGAGGTGGAGATGGTGTTAAGCCCGGGAAGAGGGAGGGGTGGGGGGAGGTTATCTTGTTCCCTTTCTCATTATCCTGCTTTGGTTTTAGTAATAAATGAATAGTTTTCCCCAGGTCAAGTATGCTTTGCCCCTCACGGTAGCTTTAAGAATCTCTCCCTGTTCTTGTCTCAAACCTCAGGCCTTTTTTTTTATTTTTTTTTTCTCTTATGTGCCCAGGGAGCGGCCACACAGAATTGGCTAGTAGATATGTAAATGCTTTATACCACTATTTGCTGTCTGGATATGATTGAAACATACTATGGAACACCAATCGAAATACGATCAGACAACGGTTCTCATTTTAGAAATCATACAGTAGCAAATTGGGCTGCCGAGAGAGAGAGAGAGAGAGAGAGAGAGAGAGAGAGAGAGAGAGAGAGAGAGAGAGAGAGAGATACAGTGGGTGTGGCATTTACCTTACCACCCACAGGGTGCAGGATTGGTGGGACGCCTTAATGGCCTATTGAAACAGCAACTGCGTAGATTAGGAGGTACAAAATGCATGTGATGGGTAGATCATCTGCAAAGGTGACCGGACAGGATACCCTTTGTCTCAGCACAGCGACTCCCCCGGAACCCATTTACGATGAGCTTGGTAGGAGGTACCCTGCTGACGCGGAAGTCATGGACACTGCACACGACCAATATGATCAAGCAAATGCCGATTTATTGTTGATACATCCCGGTTAATATAGCCCTTCTAGTTCCGTATCATGCGCAAGCTCTCTACTAATTGGCTAACTTTATCATGCACGCGCTCTTAGCTAAAATATGATTCGTTAAGTCTCTTTGTTCATGCGCACAGTCCTCTCCACCTGCACCCTGTTTTCACGTTCTGTTTTCAGTCACGTATACCAGCTGTTTTCCTTCTCACAGGCAGCTTCATTACTTTCTCACAGGCGGCCTCCGCAATATCCTTGAAGCCTGCTGCTCACAAACATAACAATTCCATTCGGTCTGGATTGTTCACTAAGTGTCCCTAATTCTCCAGATATCCAACAGTACCCCTCACCGCAAGTGAGTTCACCGACACAGTTACACAGTTGCCCAAACTCGTAAAAACACCAGGGGTTGCCTGAACTTATAAAACAGTGGAACAGCTGGCTGCCATATCTGGGTAAATCACCTGCATTACCCCCACAAGAACTTCGAATCCTGGGAACATTGGACGCAGACAATTGTACCTATTTCAAATCTACTAGTAACGCTACTAGTATAGCTTTTTCTGATTTGTTACTTGATGTAGATAGTATACGCCATGCTACGCTTCAAAATCGTGCTGCTATTGACTTTTTACTCCTAGCTCATGGACGTGGATGTGAGGACTTGGACGGTTTGTGTTGCATGAACTTAAGTGACCACTCAAAGTCCATCCATGCACAATTGCAAAAGATATGCCGACTGAACCAGCAATTAGTGGAAGCAACTGGATGGAACCTGTTTGCTGGATGGACATGGGGGTGGGGTTGGCTAAAACAGCTATTGTTGTGGACTGTCATTGATACAGCTTTACACTGCTTAAGGGCACGGGTTGTGGAATACCACAGTGTCCCTACTATGGACCACGCGGTGGCATGTGTGAGGGATCTCAGTGATGGGTGAACTTTGTGCATAGGAATCCTATGAACCGGTTACAGTTGCCTACCCGTAAATCGCAGCAAAAGCTTTGTGGGGTTGGGCTAACCCGGGTTGGTATTGGTAAGGTCTGTACATAGCTTGGAAAGGGGGCCCAGGGTGTTTTAAGAGTTATTTACAAACTGGTAATTGCTGCTACAATGCTGGTTTTGAAGTCTGTATGTGTTGCAGTAAAAGGGACTTGAATATCACACAGCATTGCATTTGGGGCTTTAAACTCTTCTTGATGGCAGGATTGACCTTGTCTGTAGATCAGTATTATTGTTTCTTTTTTGGTACCAAAAACTCTTTTGTAAAATATGTGAAACAGATATCTTCTATGTCTACCTCGATGGAAGGGGAAATATTAAAGAAGTCTCCACTGGGATGTGTTCTTAAACATTGGAAGGATATAGGGGAAGACCCACTGACTAGGAAAAAATTGATAGAACATTGTAATAATTGGTGGCCCTTGTATACTCTAGAAGATCAAGAAAAGTGGCTGAAGAATGGCCCTCTGGCATATAACACTCTTTTACAATTGATGTTATCTTGTAGAAGGGAAGGAAAATGGGATGTGGTCTCCCCTATGTTGATTTGCTCTTTACTTTGAGAAATCAACCCGAGTGGCAGAAAGATTGTGGATATGTCCCCAAGGATTCGATGGTTTTGGCTGTTACCTTTAAGTGTTGATGCAGGTTTAGCAAATGTGTTACCGAAATCCGGAATAAAACTCCTTAACAGCAATGAGAAGTTAAGAAGCAGGCACTTCTTTATTGCAGCGCTGGGCACACGGGGGATCGCTCCACCTAGCGTGCGCACCCATTTGATCAACAGCACGGGTTAAATACACATTAATTATACATATTCATTAAATTCCAAGAAGTAATATGCATAAACATAAATTTTCTGAGAAACCATTACATCATTTCCCCACCCACTCGCGCATGCCCAGTCTTTTGAGTCGAGGGTCTTCTGGTGGTCTTGGTGGTCGTCAAAACGCCCCCTCCTCGAATTCGCTGGTCAAACTCCTCCTTGAAATCTCCATATATGGTCTTGAGAACAGGTCGCGATGCTCCTTGATTTTCCTGGCTCCAAAGTGATGGCTCAGGGCCTATTTCTGCAGGTGGTGTTTGGGGGTGTTTGGGACTTACCATTGTATTAAAGATATGCTAGGCTAGCTTCTAACAAATGGGTATTATAATATCTCTAGGGTCCCACTCCCTTTAGGAACAAACGAATTTTATGAAGATTTAACCTATGTGACTACAGTTCTACAGTTAGCAAGAATTACCTCATATTGATATTTAATTTTCAACGTTTATGTCATGTAACATTTCCCCCCTTTGAGACTTATTTAATTTTTTTCAATAAGTCTCATTTACTTATAACTAATCTCCATAATCAGTAAAACAAAAAGTATTATTAACACTACTGCTGAAATTCTTTTGATAGATTCCATATTTTGATATGATTTTGTCTAATTCATTAAAAATGAGAGAGTGTTAACTTTAAAGGACATGTTTCTTTAGAAATCCATTGTTTCTGTTTTGGAGGCTGTGCTTCTTGACTCTCAAATAATGAATCCAAGAATCAATATCTTCAAATTTAGGGGCTGTATATATTGCTAGAAGCACCTGATATGGTTCTTTCCATTTTTATTGAAGAGTTTCTGATTCCCAAATTTTCAGGTACACATAATCTCCTGGTTAAAAATTACGAACTGGGGAATCTAAAGAAAGAGGCTCTGTGGCAGTTCCATATCCATATCAGAGTTCTTCCAAGGGATATCAAATACAATTCCATTTCATTATCCCCAGTAGCAGTCACATTTTGAACAAGGGTGGGAGTCTGATAAGATTTTCCATACATTAACATATGGACTAATTTTAGTCCTAGATCTGGATTGAATCTTGATTCTCGGAAGTGCTTAAGGAAGACCTTGAGGCCATTTTAAAGATATTTTCTGACAAATTTTACTTGTCTATTAGATTGTGGCCTTCAAGGAGTGTGTAAATTCAATTTGATTCCCAGAATTTTGCTCAATATTTGAATAATTTCAGACACAAAATGAGGACCTCTATTTGATGATATTCTTTTGGGGATTCCAAACCATGATATTATTTCTTTTAACATATTTTTAGCCACTTCTCTTGCCTATTGGTGCGACAGGAAAAAATCTTTTGGCCATATTTACTAATACCAATAGATATCTATATCCATTTTGTTGTGGCAATTCTGAAAAATCAATCTGCCAATAATTTTCAGGCAAGTTTCCCATATATATGGTTCCTGGGGGTGGTTATTTAATATTTCTCGGGTTATTCTTTAAACAAGTTTCACACTTTTTGTTACTGATTTTATTAGCTTTATCATCCTAACACTAATCACCTGTCTTCTTAAATCACTGATCATTGCCTCTATTTCCCAATGAATTTTTCTATGCTTTTAGCTTTGATTGTGGTGAGACCACAACTTGATTTTTAGGACTAATGATCATTTTTCATATTTATTTGAATTGATTTAGCTAATTCCAAATCAACCTTACTGTAATTTGGGGTTTGTTGTTCAAATTTCACTTCTTTAACTGGTATTATTGTCATGATGCCTTTTTCTGCTCTCTTCTTTGCCTTTTGATTGACTAATTTATTTCCAATATTCACTGGGAAATTCCCAAATTGGTGGGCTTTGCAGTGCATTATTGCAACTTCTTTGTGTTTCTGCACCACTTGGAGCAATTGCAGAATTTCTTCTTGGTGTTTAATGGATGTTCCTTGTGCTGTCAGCATTCCTCTTTCTTTCCATGTGGCTCCATGGGCATGTACTACTCCAAAAGCATACTTTAAATCAGTCCATATATTCACTTTTTATGTTCTGTCCATTTTAGGGCTTTTATGAGGGCTAGTTATCAATTCAGCCTTTTGTGCTGAGGCGTTCACTGAGAGCGGCTTTGCATCAATAACAGAGTTTGTTATTGTTATTGCATATCCAGCCAATCTTCTTCCATTTCTCACGAGGCTGCTTCCATCAGTACATATCTCGAATTCTGGGTCAGGTATGTTCACTATTCTGTTACTTTTGCTGGAATAAACTTGTTTGATGGTCTGTAGACAGTCATGACTTAGAACTTCTTCTTCTATTGAACTTAAAAAGATGGCAGGATTTATTGTTGTAGTTGTTTTCGATTTGACATCATCTTGTTCCAACAGGACAATTTGATATTTGAGCATCCTGCTTGGGGATAACCAGTGTCCTCCTTTCTGTTCCAGAACAGAAAGTACCATATGCAGTACATAATCTGTTGTTGGCTGTCCCGTTGTCAGCTTACAAGCTTCTTAAGTCAGGAGGACAGTTGCTGCTACAGCCCATAGACAACCTGGTCATCCTTAGCTAACATTGTCCAATTGTTTGGAGAAATAACCAACCGGTCTTTTTCATTCTCCATTTTTCTGAGAAAGGATTCTTCTGAGGGCCAAACGTTGTCTTTCATGAACAAACAGTTTCAAAGGGTTTGGTTAAATCGGGCAACCCTAGAGCAGGAGTGAACATCAGAGCTACCTTTACATTCTGGAATGCCTTTCGAGCTTCAGGTTCTCACACAAGGGGTCCCTCCTTCAATTCCTTTAATCCACAGGTGACACCAGCCAGCCATTCCCAGAAATGTTCGCAGCTCCTTAGCTCCTTTTGGCTCCGGCATTTGGCAAATTGCCTCTTTTCTCTCATTTCCAAGTTGTCTTTGTCCCTGTGTGATTTCAAATCCCAAATACATGACAGTCTCTTTTCCAATCTGTGCTTTCTTCTTGGAAAATCTGCTATCACTTTGGCCCAAGAAATTTAGCAGGTTAGTAGTCAAGTTGAAATATTCTTCTCTGGTTTCTGTGGCTATTAAAATATCATCTACATATTGCAACACCAGTCTTTCAGGATAAATTATTTTGCATGTTTCTAATTCCTTAGCCAATTGATTTCCAAAGATCATTGGGCTATTTTTAAATCCTTGAGGTAGCACTGCCCAGGTGAGCTGACTCTTCTGCCCAGTTGTGGGATTTTCCAGTTCAAAGGCAAAATATGCCTGACTATTTTTGTCAAGAAGAATACAGAAAAAGGCATCCTATAAGTTCAATACAGTGAACCACTTGTGATTTTCTTTTAAAGCTGTCAACAAGGATACAGGTTTGCCACTAAGGGGTGAATATCTTGAACTATTAAATTTATTGCTATTAAAATCTTGTACTAACCTATATTCCTCACTTTCTGGCTTTTTCACAGGTAAAATGGGAGTATTGAATTCTGATTCACATTCAACTAATAGTTGATATTTAAAAAAAAAAAATCAATCATTTTCTCAAGGCCTCTTCTAGCTTCTAATTTTAAGGGTACTCTTTTTGTCTTACCGGTTTGGTGCTTTCCTTTAGAAAAATCTTTACCGGTTCTGCTGCTTTTGAATGTCCGGGAACTTCGCCAGCCCACACCAAAGGGTTACTGCATTGTCCACTTCTTGAGGGATTTCATATGGCTCTGAAGTTGTCTGTAACATAAAAATTCTTGCCTCTCTGGCTTTTGATTAGGGTATATTTAATTGAATTTCACAGTTTTAAAAATTAATTTGTGCTTTCAATTTGCTCAATAAATCTCTCCCCAATAAGGCAACAGGACACTCTGGTATATATAAAAATTGGCCAATTCCCCATTTTTACCCACCTTAAAGTTAAGGATTGAATGAAAAATTTCTTTTCAGCTTTCCCTGTGGCACCAATTTTGTCTACATGCTTTTTACTCAATTTTCTTCTACAAGTACTTAAAAATGAATAGCTCCAGTATCAAAATAGAAAATCCATGGTTTGGGTCCCCAGCTGGATTGTAACCAGGGGTTCTGCTGCGGAATTCTCCCCCAGTCCTCTTTGCACCTCTGACAAAGGCATCTGCTGTGCTGCCAGTTTTTTGTTTCTTTTTCAGAATAAGGACATTCATTTTTCCAGTGCCACCATGCTTCACACTTTGCACACTGATATTCCCAATCTCTCTCCTATTGCAGTTATTTTATCCATTCCTCTACCACACCCCGATCTCATCCCCGGTTTGTTCCCCTACTGCTTATCAAAGTGGTAGGGGGGCAAGGCTTGAGCCGCTCCTTGTTCTATCTGGTCTTGTCGGCTTCCAGTTCTCCCTGCAATAGGAGTGAAACCCTCATAATTCAACTGTCCCACTCTACAGCTCCCACCAGGGGTTCGGTGTTCTGGCCCCTTTTTCTACTGTTTCATTTGTTAAACCTGCATCAACACTTCCAGACCACACATAAAGATAATACAGAAATTTAACACAGAAATTTAACACATGAATTCTATGTTTTCCTCTTCAGTTCCACATTTTAAACATCAGTTTCTGTACTACAAGCCAGGATCTTTTCAACCTTTTTCCTTTATCTTTTTTTTTTTTTTTTTTTTTTTAATGCCCAAACCATCGGATCCTTGGGGACGTATCTGCAATCTTTCTGCCACTCGGGATGATTTCCCAAAGTAAAGAACAAATCAACATCGGGGACCACATCTCACTTTCCTTCCCTTCTACAAGATAACATCAACTGTAAAATACTGTATCAATTTTTTTTTTTTCTAGTTATTGGGTCTCCCCTTATATCCTCCCAATGTTTAAGAACACATCCCAGTGGAGACTTCATTAATATTTCCCCTTCCATCGAGGTAGACATAGAAGATATGTGTTTTCCCATATTTTACAAAGGAGTTTTTGGTACCAAAAAGACAATAACACTGTTCTACAGACAAAGTCAATCCCGTCACCAAGAAAAGTTTAAAACCCCAAATGCAATACTTTATATCATTCAAGTCCCGTACACTGCAACACATGCATACAGACTTAAAAAAAAAACAAAAAAAAAACCGCACTGAAGCAACAATTACCAGCTTGTAAATCACTTCTAAAACACGCTGGGGCCCCTTTCCAAGCTATGTACAAATCTTACCAATACTCCCCATACTCTTACTCTTAAACAATTTAGACCAAATGCCAAATACCAGATAAATGCAAATGACAATTGTCCCAAATACACAAATGTCCAACCCAGCAATAGCTTTCGCTTATGACTTACGGGCAGACGCCTAGGCTTCCAAACCAAACGGGTACCCTCTAAGCCCCAACCCTGCGAAGCTTTCGCCGCGCCTTACGGGCAGGCTATCCAGACCAGACAGATTTCAAAGAAGAAGTGCCTTACCCTTTTCTCCAGGGAACGTTGCGAGGAGCTTTGTGAGTCGAGAGCGATGGGTCTCCCCGAGAATACCTCGGTGCCGGCTGGAGTTCGATCAACACTCGATCTCGTTCAGTCTCACTCGCAAGGTCCCATCTGGGTCGCCAAAACTGTTACCGAAATCCAGAATAAAACTCCTTAACAGCAATGAGAAGTTAAGAAGCAGGCACTTCTTTATTGCAGCGCTGGGCACACGGGGGATCGCTCCACCTAGCGTGCGCACCCATTTGATCAACAGCACGGGTTAAATACACATTAATTATACATATTCATTAAATTCCAAGAAATAATATGCATAAACATAAATTTTCTGAGAAACCATTACATCATTTCCCCACCCACTCGCGCATGCCCAGTCTTTTGAGTCGAGGGTCTTCTGGTGGTCTTGGTGGTCGTCAAAACGCCCCCTCCTCGAATTCGCTGGTCAAACTCCTCCTTGAAATCTCCATATATGGTCTTGAGAACAGGTCACGATGCTCCTTGATTTTCCTGGCTCCAAAGTGATGGCTCAGGGCCTATTTCTGCAGGTGGTGTTTGGGGGTGTTTGGGACTTACCATTGTATTAAAGATATGCTAGGCTAGCTTCTAACAAATGCATATTATAATATCTCTAGGGTCCCACTCCCTTTAGGAACAAACGAATTTTATGAAGATTTAACCTATGTGACTACAGTTCTATAGTTAGCAAGAATCACCTCATATTGATATTTAATTTTCAACGTTTATGTCATGTAACAAATGGAGCAATAGAAAAGGGGGCAGAACACTGAACCCCTGGTGGGAGCTGTAGAGTGAAGCAGTTGGATAATGAGGATTCAGTCCTATTGCAGGGAGAACTAGAAGCTGACAAGATCAGGCAGAACAAGGAGTGGTTCAAGGCCCGACATGCACACACACACCCCCCACACACACCCCCCCCCCCCCCCCCCGCCACTGCAGCAAGCAGTAGGGGAACAAACCGGGGATGAGGTCGAGGGTGTGATAGAAGAATGGATAAAATAACTGTAATAGGAGGGAGATTGGGGAAAAAACAGTGTGCAAAGCGTAAAGAAGGGTGGCACTGGAAGAACGAATGTCCTTATTCTGAAGAAGGAATGAGACTGGCAGCCCAGCAGATGCCTTTATCAGAAGTGTAAAGAGGACCGGGGGAGAATCCCCTGGTTACAATCCAGCTGGGAACCGAAACCATGGATTTTGTAGTTGATACTGGAGCTACCTATTCAGTTTTAAATACTTGTAGAAGCAAATTGAGTAAAAAGCATGTAGACATAATTGGTGCCACAGGGAAAGCTGAAAATAAATTTTTCTTTCAACCTTTAACATTTAAGGTGGGTAAACAATGGGGAATTCACCAATTTTTATATATTCCAGAGTGTCCTGTTGCCTTATTGGGGAGAGATTTATTGAATGAATTGGAAGCACAAATTAGTTTTAAATACGGTGCAATTCAATTAAATATTCCTGAATCAAAAGCCATAGAGGCAAGAATTTTTTTATGTTACAGACAACTCCAGAGGCATATGAAATCCCTCAAGAAGTGGAGAATGCAGTAACCCCTTTGGTGTGGGCTGGTGAAGTTCCCGGACATTCAAAAGCAGCAGAACCGGTAAAGATTTTTCTAAGGAAAGCACCAAACTGGTAAGACAAAACCAGTACTCTTTAAAATTAGAAGCTAGAAGAGGCCTTGAAAAAGTAACTGAAATTTTTTTAAAATATCGACTATTAGTCGAATGTGAATCAGAATTCAATACTCCCATTTTACCTGTGAAAAAGCCAGGAGGTGAAGAATATAGGTTAGTACAAGATTTAAGAGCGGATACAGGAAATTAACTGTCTGCTAAATATTGCTTGATTTAGGGGACTAACTGTCTGCTAGGTAATGCCTAAAAATCCCGTTTGCCTTGAAACTCATTTAAGCTTATCAGGGACTGGTATTTGTCAAGAAACTGACATTTGTCAAGGACTAATATGTCAAGCAAAGGACGTGATAACAGGAGCTGCAATGTTGGTCAGAAGTCGTTAAGAAACTGCTGAAATCACCAAGTGAAAAGAGAGCATGGGTGAATGACTAAAGTTCATCTAGAGGAAGATAAGACCCCTGAAGAAGTAAACGACCACCAGAGACAGATCTGAAATGCTAACGCAAGTGGTTTTTTTAATAACCCCGCCTCACTTATGCATATGTATGTCTGTATTGTGCAATCCTATGAATATGTATACCTGCACCGGATAAATTTTTGGTAAAATGTGCTGTCGGTGTGCGTGCTTTTGGAGGAGCGATCCCCCACGCACCCGGCGCCGAATAAACATGCCTGCTTTATAACTCTTTCCGAGTTGTAGAGTTTGATCCACGCGTCAGAGCAGTAAATTTAATAGTTCAAGATATTCACCCTGTAGTGGCAAACCCGTATACCTTGCTGACAGCTTTAAAAGAAAATCGCAAGTGGTTCACTGTATTGGACTTGAAGGATGCCTTTTTCTGTATTCTTCTTGACAAAAATAGTCAGGAGTATTTTGCCTTTGAGTGGGAAAATCCCACAACTAGGTGAAAGACTCAGCTCACCTGGGCAGTGTTACCTCCAGGATTTAAAAATAGTCCAACAGTCTTTGGAAATCAATTGGCTAAGGAATTAGAAACATGCAAAAGAATTTATCCTGAAGGATTGGTGTTGCAATATGTAGATGACATTTTAACAGCCACAGAAACCAGAGAAGAATGTTTCAACTTGACTAACTTAACCTGCTAAATTTCTTGGGCCAAAGTGATAGCAGATTTTCCAAGAAGAAAGCACAAATTGGGAAAGAGATTGTCATGCGTTTGAGATTTGAAATTACACAAGGACAAAGATGACTTGGAAATGAAAGAAAGGAGGTGATTTGTCAAATGCTGGAGCCAAAAGGAGCTAAGGAGCTGTGAACATTTCTGGGAATGGCTGGATGGTGTCACCTGTGGATTCCTAATTATGGACTGCTGGTAAAACCAGTATGAGACTTTAAAGGAATCTAAGGAGGGGCCCCTCGTGTGGGGACCTGAAGCTCGAAAGGCATTCCAGAATGTAAAGGCAGCTCTGATGTCTACTCCTGCTCTAGGGTTGCCCGATTTAACCAAACCCTTTGAACTGTTTGTATGTGAATGACAACATTTAACTCTTTGAGTCCTTTCTCAGAAAAATGGAGAATGAAGAAGACCGGTTGATTGTTTCTCCAAACAATTGGACAATGTTAGCCAAGGATGGCCAGGCTGTTTATGAGCTGTAGCAGCAACTGTCCTCCTGATTCAAGAAGCTCGTAAGCTGACAACGGGACAGCCAAGAACAGTTTATGTACCGCATATGGTACTTTCTGTTCTGGAACAGAAAGGAGGACACTGGTTATCCCCAAGCAGGATGCTCAAATATCAAATTGTCCTGTTGGAACAAGATGATGTTGAATTGAAAACAAGTACGACAATAAATCTTGCTGCTTTTTTTTTTTAATTCAATAACAGAAGAGTGAACCTATACCTGACCCAGAATTCGAGATATTCACCAACAGAAGCAGCTTTGTGTGAAATGGAAAAAGATTGTTTGGATATGCAATACCAATGACAAACTCTGTTATTGATGCAAGGCCACTTGCAGTGAATATCTCTGCACAAAAGGCTGAATTGATAGCCCTCATAGAAGCCCTAAAATGGACAGAAGATAAAAAAGTGAATGTATGGACTGACTCAAAGTACGCTTTTGGAGCCATATGGAAAGAAAGAGGAATGCTGACAGCACAAGGAGCATCCATTAAACACCGAGAAGAAATTCTGCAATTGCTCCAAGTGCTGCAGAAACCCAAAGAAGTTGCAATTATGCATTGCAAAGCCCACCAATTTGGAAATTCCCCAGTGAACATTGGAAATAGATTAGCCAATCAAACAGCTAAGGAGGTAACAGAAAAAGGCATCACAGCAATAATATCAGTTAAAGAAACGAGATTCGAACAACAAACCCCAAATTACAGTAAAGCTGATCTAGAATTAGCTAAATCACTTAATTCAAATAAAAATGAAAAATGATGGTTGATTACTTCTAAAAATCAAGTTGTGGTCTCACTGCAATGGATGCTTCAAATAAATTGAAGAAAAACATAGAGAAATTAATTGGGAAATAGAGGCAATGTTCAGCAATTTAAGGAGACAGGTGATTAGTGTTAGGATGACAAAGTTAATAAAATCAGTAATAAAAAAGTGTGAAATTTGCTTAAAGACTAACCCTAGAAATATTAAACCACCACCCCCTGGAACCACATATAAAGGAAACTCTCCTGGAAATTATTGGCAGATTGATTTTTCAGAATTGCCACAACAAAATGGATATAGATATCTATTGGTACTAATAGATACATTTTCTGGATGGCCAGAAGCTTTTCCCTGTCACACCAATAAGGCAAGAGAGGTGGCTAAAAATCTGTTGAAAGAAATAATACCACAGTTTGGAATCCCCAGAAGAATGTAATCAGATAGAGGTCCTCATTTTGTAGCTGAGATTATTCAAATATTGAGCAAAATTCTGGGAATTAAATGGGATTTACACACTCCTTGGAGGCCACAATCTAATAGATAAGTAAAATTAGTCAGGAAACATCTTTAAAATGGCCTCATGCTCTTCCTTAAGCGCTTTTGAGAATCAGGATTCAACCCAGATCTAAGACTAAAATTAGTCCTTACGAGTTAATGTATGGAAAATCTTATCAGACTCCCACCCTTGTTCAAAATCTGACTGTTACTGGGGATAATGAAATGGAATTGTATTTGATATCCCTTGGAAGAACTCTGAATGCTTTAAAAGGATATGGAACTGTCACAGAGCCTCTTTCTTTACATTCCCCAGTTCACCATTTTCAACCAGGAGATTATGTGTACCTGAAAATTTGGGAATCAGAACCTCTTCAACAAAAGTGGAAAGAACCATATCAGGTGCTTCTAACAACATATACAGCCCTTAAATTTGAAGATATTGATTCTTGGATTCATTATTTGAGAGTCAAGGAAGCACCGTCTCCAGAACAGAAACAATAGATTTCTAAAGAAACATGTCCTTTAAAGTTAACACTCTCTCATTTTTAATGAATTAGACAAAATCATATAAAAATATGGAATCTATCAAAAGAATTTCAGCAGTAGTGTTAATAATACTTTTTTTTTTACTGATTATAGAGATTAGTTATAAGTAAATGAGACTGATTGAAAAAATTAAATAAGTCTCAAAGGGGGGAAATGTTATATGACATTAAATGCTTCATCAATATAATTTTAGAACAATATGATTTTTGAAAATTAAATATCAACATGAGGTGATTCTTGCTAACTATATGTTGTGGTTTTGTAGTCACATAGGCTAAATTTTATATGAAATCTATTAATCCTTAGAGGGAACGGGGAGTTTTAGAATTGTTAAGAAAAAGCAATATTTCATTTGTTAGAAGTTAGCCTAGCATGTCTGGGGTAATTAAGAAAGGTGGTAGAACAAAGGTAGGCCTTGAGAATAAGATGTGAAAACAGGCCCTGAACCATCACTTTGGAGCCAGAAAATCAAGGAGCAATGCAACCTGTTCCCAAGACCATATATGGAGATTTTAAGGGGGGGTTCAACCAGCAAATTCGAGGAGGGGGCGCTCTGACGACTCCCAGGACCACCAGAAGACCCTCGACTCAAAAGACTGAGCATGCACAAGTGGGTGGGGAATATGATAATGATTTCTAGGAAAACTGATGATTATATATTAGTATTCCAGGAATTGTTGATAATTATGTATGAAGTTACTGAATATATTCTGTTTGCTTTTTCAGACCGACATGCACGCTAGGTGGAAGGATCGCCCATGCATCCGGCGCTGTTACCGAAATCCGGAATAAAACTCCTTAACAGCAATGAGAAGTTAAGAAGCAGGCACTTCTTTATTGCAGCGCTGGGCGCACGGGGGATCGCTCCACCTAGCGTGCATACCTGTTCGATCCAACAGCACAGGTTAAATACACATTAATTATACATATTCAGTAAATTTCTGAGAAATATTATACATAAACATCAACTTTCCGAGAAATCATTATAATATTCCCCTCCCACTTGCGCATGCTCAGTCTTTTGAGTCGAGGGTCTTCTGGCGGTCTTGGTGATCGTCGTGACGCGCGGAAAGCAGACTCCACAATCTGTAAGATTGTAAAGTAGGCATGTTTATTCGGCACCGGGCGGCACGGGGGGTAGTCCCGCCAAAATCGTGCGCGCCTGGCGTGGCAATTCACTTTGAATTTTATACAACCAAGTGTTACATATACATGAAGTTAAAAAAAACACGCCTATACATATGCATGAGCTATCCCCGCTCCGTATTAAAATTAGTTCCAAGAGGTCATTTAGGTATTATAATTAGTTCCAAGAGGTCATTTAGGTATTACAATTAGTTCCAAGAAGTCATTTGGCCAGTTTTAGTTGGCTCCTGAAGGAGGCCCCTTGGTTCTTATCAGGACTGTCCTTGTGCGGGAGGTGCAGGACTTCTCACTTCAGATAAAGAGTTCAAAGCACAAAGCAAGGCCCCTCGGTTGGGGAATGCAAGACTTCCCCCCCCCCCGGGTAGTTTTTACAATAGCTAGTTAGCAAAGCATAAAGCGCCATTTATATTAGCATGCACAGCAATAATCAATAAATGCCATATCTATTAAAGTTTCCTTAGCCCCTCTTCTCATTCCCCCCTTTTCTAGAGAATTAGTAAATTCTTTTACTATACCTAATTCTGGCACAATGTTTATTTATTTTGCACTTTCTCAAAGTATTGGTTAGACTCAAGCCTCTGTCGTAATTGGTTTTTCTTCCAATTACTATAGGAATTTCCCGTGCTCTGGAAACACCAGAAGCCACACTGAACTGTTATAAAAAGGATTATGAACAAAGTTATAATTATAATTGTTCTGCAGAAATGTGTTACTTTCCCATGCCCCGACTTTACTTGTCAGGATAACGACTAGCGTATAAGTTTTTGAGGCTGTACTTGTGTGACCCTCCATGTAGACTTCGGTGCTCTTTTTACCCTGGTGTGGTGTATCCAGGCACTCTGTTCTCTGATCTTGATTGCTGTGAAGGAGGTGAGGAGTACCTGATACGGTCCTTCCCACTGTGGTTCCAGGGTTTTTTCTGCAAGAGACTTTACATATACATAATCTCCAGGTTGTATATCATGTACAGGTTCATCTAGACCTCTTCCCCGGGTCCCAATTACATGCTTTCCAATTCTATTGAGCTGTTTGCTCAATGCCACCATGTAGGAAGTCATAATTTCGTCCCCAATTTGCATAGATATCCCTTTTTGTATTCCATAGGGTCGTCCATACAAAATTTCAAAGGGGCTCAGTCCTTCCCTCGCCCTTGGTCTTGTTTGTATATGCAAAAGGGCTAAAGGGAGAGACTGAGGCCATGTCAGGTTTGCTTCTTGTTTCAATTTCACAATTTGCTGTTTGATTAAGTGGTTCATTTTCTCCACTTGGCCACTCGACTGAGGGCGATACGGGGTATGAAGTTGCCAATCTATACCTAAATGGTGGCTGATTTGTTGCGCTATTTTTGAGACAAAATGTGGTCCTCTGTCTGAGGATATGGTTGCTGGAACCCCAAAACGTAGTATTCTCTCTTGTACCAATACTTTAGTTACCTCCAGAGCCTTGGCTGTCCTAGTTGGGAACGCTTCTGGCCAACCTGAAAAGGTGTCAGTTAATACCAGTAAATATCAGTACCCCCCTTTTCTTGGAAGTTCTGTAAAATCAACCTGCCATTGTTGTCCAGGCCCACTGCCCTTCCCAATCTGGCCCATTTCTGGTTTGGGAGTATTTTTTGGATTAGTCTGGAGGCAAAGGTCACACTGTTGAGTCACCTGTCTCACTGTGGTATATAAGTTTCTAGCCACGATTTCCCTTATCAAATGTTTATACAGAGCCTCTGTTCCCCAATGCCTTTTTCTATGTTCCTCCCGTATCAAGTGCCACAGTAAACAAGAGGGAATAATTAGTCTTCCCTGTGGGGTATAAGCCCACCCCTCTTCATTATATGACCCTTCTAAGTCTGTAATAAGTTTCTGATCTTCTTTGGTATATTTCGGCTTACCTTCTAGAGAGATTTGTCTATCAGGAATTAGAGCCCCTTCTATTTTTATTTTCGTTTTGGCCACTTGTTTTGTCTCTCTGTCCGCCAGTTCATTCCCTTTTTCCAAATCTGAGCTCACTTTCTGGTGTGCCTTAATATGCATAATTGCCACTTTCTCAGGGAGTTGGACAGCTTCTAGTAGCTTCAGAATTTCTTCTGCATGTTTGATATTTTTCCCTTGGGAGTTCAATAAGCCTCTTTCTTTCCAAATTGCTCCATGTGCGTGCACAACTCCGAAGGCATATTTTGAGTCCGTGTAAATGTTCACAGTTTTGCCCTGGGCCAACTCCAGGGCTCGGGTTAGGGCAATTATTTCTGCCTTCTGTGCGGAGGTGTTCATGGGCAAAGGCCCTGATTCTATTACCTCTTGACTGGTGGTGATGGCGTATCCTGCATATCGATTGCCATTCAAGGCATAGCTGCTCCCGTCTGTGAACCAGTTTTCCCCGTTTTTTTATGGGGCTATCCTTCAGGTCTGGGCGGCTTGCGTATGTTGCTTCAATGGTTTCCAAACAGTCATGATGCACCGGTTCTCCTGTGTTCCCACTGAGAAAAGAAGCTGGGTTGACAATGTTAGTGACCACGATTTCCACATCATCCTGTTCCACTATCACAGCTTGATATCGCAGGAATTTTTGTGGAGAGAGCCAGTGCCCACCCTTTGCTTCCAGTACTGCTGACACCGCATGGGACACCAAAACAGTCATTTTCTGGCCCAGAGTAAACTTTTGGGCTTCCTGTATGTTCAGTATCACAGCTGCAACCGCCTGTAGGCATCCAGGCCAGCCCTTTGCAGTCGCGTCTAACTGCTTAGAGAGGTAGGCAACTGCCCGTCAATGCGGACCCAGATCCTGTACCAATATTCCTAGGGCAATGCCCTGCTTTTCATGAGAGAAAAGAAGAAACGGCTTACTCACATCTGGGAGTCCTAAGGCCGGGGCTGACATCAGAGTCTTTTTCAGTCGCTCAAAAGCTTGTTCAGCCTCCTTATTCCATTCAAGGTGTTTCTGCTCAGTCGCTGTCAGTGCATACAGTGGTTTAACAAGCAGTCCATAATTGTAAATCCACAATCGACACCACCCTGTCATTCCCAGAAAGGTTTGCAACTCCTTTACTGTCTGGGGTTTCTGAGTTTGGCATATCACCTCTTTGCGGGCCTGCCCCAAAGTTCTCTGCCCCGCACTAATTTCATAGTCCAAATAATTCACTTTACGTTGCATTACCTGGGCCTTCTTCTTGGACACCCGGTATCCTTGGAGTCCTAAGAAGTTTAACAGACTCACCGTCCATGCCATACAGTCTTCCTCTGTCCTGGTGGCAATCAGGATATCATCCACGTACTGCAACAATTTTCCTTTCTCAGACGGGGTTTCCCAGGATTCTAGGTAAATCCTTGCGGCAACACCGTCCAAGTGAGCTGGGTCTTCCGACCACTCTTAGGATTTTCCCATTCGAATGCAAACAATTTTTGACTGGCTTTGTGGAGAGGGAGGCAAAAGAAAGCATCCTTCAAATCTAAGACAGTAAACCAAATTAGATCAGGTGTTAACGCAGTCAGCAGGGTATATGGATTCGCCACTACTGGGTAGAGGTCTTTTTTCGCTCTTCCCGGTACGTTGGTAGCCCATACCCCTGGGTACACTTGATTTAGGATTTCCTCGTTAATTTTTTCTTCTGAGGGAAGACCGGTTAAAGCTAGACTCAACATTTGAACGCATTGTTGATCCTCTACCTCCAGAGCAATTTCTCCTCCTTCAAATGTGATCCTTGCTCCCAACTGCTCCAACAAATCTCTTCCCAAAAGTGCCCCTGGGGAGCTGGGCATATACAAAAACCTGTGGATGCCCCATTGTTTTCCCAATTTGCATTCTAGAGGCTCACAAAAACATGCCTTTTCACTTTGGCCAGTCGCCCCCTCCACCATAACATAATCATTCCCTAGGGGCATCAAGGCTTGATTCAAAACAGAGTATGTTGCCCCTGTATCTATTAAGAATTCTACTTTTTCTTGTTTTTCCCCTAGCTTAATTATAACCAGTGGATCCGCTAGGGTAGACTCCCCAGGTTCCCGTCAGTCTTTCCCTACGTGGGCTATTGTTCTTCCTGTGTGAGCCCTTTGGCCCCCTTTCTTATTCTTTGGGCATTCCCTCTTCCAGTGACCAAAATTCTTACAGAAAGCACACTGATTTTTACCCACACGAGGCAGGTTCCGTTTAATCCCTTTTTCCCTTTCCTCCCGCATGACAGCTATCAGCTTCTTTTGCCCTTGCCTATATTCTTCCTCTCTGTTACTAAACACTCTCCATGCTTCATCCAGCAGCACTTCTAAATTCCTGCTTTCTGTGGGGCGTAACTTTGCGTCTTATATCTCCTGTGGATTGACCCAAGAATAGGGAGATTAATTGTTGTATTCCTACCTCTGACCCAGGATCCAGCGGTGTGCTACGGCGCATCACGTCCCTCAATCGATCCAGGAATTCAGATGGGGACTCGGAAGGGCTCTGTCCGATTGCATACAAAGCTGACCAATTTATAGTTTTGGGGATTGCCTTCTCCATTCCCTTTAAAATCCATTCCTGGTACTCCTGCAATTTTTCCATATGTGCAGATCTATTAACATCCCACTTTGGATCTTGGAGGGGGAAATGTTCCTTAACGTTCCCTCCTGTAACTTTATAATGGTCTTCGGCCAGATTCCCTGCTGTTCTTAAAACTAGCTGCTTCTCTGTTTCAGTCAGATAGTCCAATGATAATTGTATATCCTTCCAATCAGGATTATGTTGCTTTATAATAAATTGGAAATGCTTAGTTACACTTACCGGGTCACTCCTATAATCTTTTGCAATCTTTTTCCATTCCCCTAGGTCAGCAGTAGAAAAGGGTACTTTAATTAACATCGTCCCACCATCCGGTCCCACCGCCTCCCGGAGAGGTGCTTGAAAAACTGTTGGCCTAGTACGGGAAGATACGGGACTGTCCGGGGGAGTCGAAGCTCTGTCCGAGTCCACATCCTGTTCCTGTGGTCGAGGGGGAGGCTTAAACAAATAAGTTAAATCTTGTTCTGGCACCTGATGAATCTTACTTGCCTTAGTACATCTTTGTCCGATACTACATGCCGAACAACACCGCCTCAGTTTACCTCTGAGCTCCTTGTTGTTTTCTCACTCAAGCGCGAGTACCATAGGGTTCTGTGGGGGCACCATTCCACAGCCCCTTTGCCATTCCGGGTGGTTTCGGAGGGTGAAAAACATATCTGCATACGAAACCTCATCCCATTTTCTTTCTCTTCTTAAAAACAATATTAGTTGTAAAAGGGTGTTATAATCTATTGACCCATTAGACGGCCACTTAGCCTCACCCTCCAGCTTATACAACGGCCACCATTGATTGCAATATTTGATAAGGGTCTTTTTACTTTCCGTACTTCCAGTCCCAGCAATATCTTTCCAGTGAGCAAGTATGCAACCCAGAGGACTTTTCTTTATTATTCCTCCACTCTGACCCCCTCCCATACTTATTAATTTATTATTTATCCTTCTTTTGTACACAAACACAGCCCTTTCTTTCTTATCCCAGTCTAAATTTTACACCCAGGATGCTCGAAATTCCAGCCAAACTCCACTCACAACTTTTCACCACAACACTTACACTCCAGAACAAAATATAGGTTTACGAGAGTTACCGTGGTGTAAAGGACACCATTCAGGACCGTCAGGGTCCCACCACAAGGGAACAAAGGAATCTACAATGACATAACACAATAAACTACTACCGTGGTTACAAACACACTTTTTGGATCCAATTCAATCTTTGCACACAAACAATACAATTTACATAGACTCACAGTGTTCACACTCTCGTGAACGTCCACATACTCACAGTGGTCACACAATCACACAAGAAACTTGGGAAAGAGGAAAGTCCCCTTGCCCTCCAGCCCACCCCAGAAGAATCTGGGCGGCTAGGGGCGGCTGGACAGACCCCACGCCACACACACAGTCACAGCCTTGCTGGGATTCCCGAGACTCACTCACGCTTTCACAACACAGGCGTTTACACCATAAACTTCGGAAAGAGGAAAGTCCCCTTGCTTTCTAGTCCACCTCAGAAGACTCTGGGTGGCTAGGGGCGGCTGGACAGACCCCACGCCACACACACAGTCACAGCTTTGCTGGGATTCCCGAGACTCACTCACGCTTTCACAACACAGGTGTTTACACCATAGAAGGTCCTGCACGCAACATAGAATTTTTACCATGCAACATAGATCACACACACACACACAAGAATCCTTCACGCAGACACTATGGCTCAGCAAGTCCAAATCAGTAGCCAACACAAAATGCCTTATTACAAGAACCAAAAATCGATACCAGCAAAACACAGACTAATTTGATCTATTCCCAGGATCACTAGTGGTCACTCTATCGGTCAGTGAGTCCCCAACTGGAGCCCCAAACCAACCTGGGTACCCACCCAAAGGGGACTATGCTGCACGCCAGACGTCTCTGCGCGATTTACCAGCTGCCCCGGCCACACGTACGACTTACAGGCCCCTATCGTTAAACATACCGTTTGGTCCGCGGCTTCAGGAGGTTGTTGTCTGCTCCCGTGGTGAGCGGCTGGCAGCGGAGGCTCCTCCGAGGAAAGTGCTCGGGGCGCGCCTAGGAGAGTCCGCTCCGCAGTCGATCCCACAGCCAAGCAGAGAGCCTCCTGCCTGGCTCGCCAAACTGACGCGCAGAAAGCAGACTCCACAATCTGTAAGATTGTAAAGTAGGTATGTTTATTCGGCGCCGGGCAGCACGGGGGGTAGTCCCGCCAAAATCGTGCGCGCCTGGCGTGGCAATTCACTTTGAATTTTATACAACCAAGTGTTACATATGCATGAAGTTAAAAAAACACGCCTATACATATGCATGAGCTATCCCCGCTCCGTATTAAAATTAGTTCCAAGAGGTCATTTAGGTATTATAATTAGTTCCAAGAGGTCATTTAGGTATTACAATTAGTTCCAAGAAGTCATTTGGCCAGTTTTAGTTGGCTCCTGAAGGAGGCCCCTTGGTTCTTATCAGGACTGTCCTTGTGCGGGAGGTGCAGGACTTCTCACTTCAGATAAAGAGTTCAAAGCACAAAGCAAGGCCCCTCGGTTGGGGAATGCAAGACTTCCCCCCCCTCGGGTAGTTTTTACAATAGCTAGTTAGCAAAGCATAAAGCGCCATTTATATTAGCATGCACAGCAATAATCAATAAATGCCATATCTATTAAAGTTTCCTTAGCCCCTCTTCTCAGTCGGAGCGCCCTCTCCTCAAATTCGCTGGTCGAACTCCTCCTCAAAATCTCCATATATGGTCTTGAGAACAGGTCGCGATGCTCCTTGATTTTCCTGGCTCCAAAGTGATGGCTCAGGGCCTATTTTCACAGGTGGTGTTTGGGACTTACCATTGTTTTAACGACATGCTAGGCTAACTTCTAACAAATGGGTATTATAATATCTCTAAGATTCCCATTCCCTCTAAGGACAAATAGATTTCATATAAAATTTAACCTACGTGACTACAGTTCTACAGTTAGCAAGAATCACCTCATATTGATATTTAATTTTCAACGTTTATGTCATGTAACAGCGCCGCAATAAAGAATGCCTGCTTCTTAATGCTACATTGGTGTTAAGGAGTTTGATTCCTGATTTCAGTGACAATGGTGCAGACCACCTAGCCTGAGCTGCAGCCTTTGCTCTCAGATGAGTGCCCACCATTCTGCCTTGAGGGTCATATAGGATGAGGGCCCTTGATTGGTGCCCGGATACTGGGTTGTGTGTGCCTCGGGTCTCCCTCTCGCCCTCCCCCCTTTCGCAGAGGGGACGCCTTCCCTATGCACCCTTCCGCGCAAACCGCCGCGCCGCGCCCTGTTTGCCCGCCCTAGTCGCTGGCGCTTCCTAAGGGCTTCCTTTATACTTGGGCGGGGGGGGGGGAGGGAAGAGGGCTGGGCCGCCTTTGCCCCTGGTTCCGCCCAGGTCTCGTCAGCCGCTCTCGCGCGAGCAGCGGGCTCCTGAGGGCTCGTGGCGCCTCTCTCGGCTCCCCCCCTGAGCTTCCCCGGTTCGGGAAACCTCTCTGTGCGCTGCGCTGGGACGCGCCGCTGCGGATCGTGCCGGCACTGAAGCTGTTGCCTCGGCAACATGTTAGATACATGCAAAAAATATATCAAGCACTGCACATACTCTTGGAGAAGCATGGGTTAAAACATAACTATATTAATGTAGTCTTGAAGAACACAACAAATTAAATAATAGTTTTTGCTTGTAAAAGTTGAAAATAAGCTTACCTGAACCAAAGGTCTTGAAAGCATCCCGACTTTGAAAATACTGCTTGCTTTTTTACATATCAACGTATAACATGTTTATTCCAGGAAAAAGAGTCCATACCTTACTCATATGTGTTTTTGAAGAGGAAGGAATAAAAAAACCCCACAAACCAACCACACCCCCCCCCCCCCCCGCAAACAAACCCTTCACAAAAACCACTTCTCATGATTTCATGATTGTGATGTACAGAGGAAAAAAAAAATATATCTGTATTTGGATCATATGTTCCTTAGTTAAAAAAACAAACAAACAAACAACAAACCACAGCTGATCTTGTATATGGTAAAAATAATAAGTCCTAATGTATACTAAACCAAGCAAGTAAGTATTTAAGTTTAGATCAAGTTATTCTTCCCCTTCCCTCCCCCAAGGGAAATTTTATGGGACAGTTCCCCATTACATTTTAAATTTCCATTAGGATACTTTTAAAATCAATTTTATTGTAGCCAAAACATTGTTCATATACCTGTACGTAAAATAAGCTATGATATATACACAATATTTTAAGATACAGGGCATAAGTTTACAATTTTTGGCAGATTCTGTTTAACTAAATGGAACTTTAGTAATTGGAGAAACTAAACTTCCTTATTTTGGTACAAATGTTTTGTGTTCCCCTGTATTCTAACCATACTTAAACTGATTTAATAAACTAACATTAATGTGTAACATCTCACTGTTTTCTATTATGTTCTGATTCTAGACAGAATTTTTCATATGCTTCTTCAATTTCTGGATCCATCTTGTCATCAAGATCATCAAAATACCTAAAAAAGACCACACTAAAAAAATGTTAAGTTTACATACAGATTTTCAGAAACAGTTAAATATTTATGTAGATGTTAAGATTAAAACAGAGCTTTATAAATAGTAGTTAACTATGACATTTACTAAGAGGGGATGAAGAAGAAAAAAAATTATGGGTACTAGGAAAACAAACAGAAACCTCAAAGCAGCATAGATCTGTACAAATTGCTACAGTGTTTGTCACCATTTTAGATCATTTTATGCTGCCCACAGGTTAAGAGACAGAAATAGTTTCCAAGATGACAGAAAAATGCAATAATGCAATGCAAGCTTTCAAAAATTTAATAATGCGTTTGCAGTGATGTATTTACAAAAAACATAATTAGCATCATATTAGCATAATTTTGGTTGGTTAACATCCTAGTTCAAATACTACACCAACTGTCTTGGTTGCACACTAGTCAGAAAAATATATTTATAGAGAAAATCTGTATTCCTATTTGTTGATATATAAAATAATGCAACCTTAGTTCATCTCCCTTTTGCATCTGCGTTATATTACCTTCTGGTAACCAGTCTTCTCATTTAGGTTAGAGAAAAGACTGGATCCCATTAATGATAATCAGTATTGTGCAGAGTGGAGACTACCACAGAGTTTCAAAATAAAGCTGGGAAGCGATAGGGATCACTTAACAGCTTGCTTTCTCCTCACAGTTATTGTGAAGTAACTTGAGTGTTCCTTGTTTTCTCTAGGTCCAACTGCAGCATTCATCACCATAAACTAGGACAACGGAATTGTAGTTTGAACATGATAGTGTATATAATTCTAAATAGCCTTAAAAAAAGTCAGCAGCTATTGACTCTCAAAAAGTGTGTATTAGTTTCAGGTGCCCAGTTTATTACCTTCTGTGCCTTAGTACCAAACAAGGGAATTGGGATCTCTCACCTGCATGGAGGCCATAAATCGTGTATTTTGCACAAAACCACAGTGAAGTGCAACAGAAACATATAAGGAAAGTATTTTTTCTTGAGCATGGCGCATTAAAGAAGCAGTCTACATATTTATTTTATTTGTTCTTCCTTTCCTGTAGAAGTGCAGACTTGAGAAGGAACTCAACATAGAACCCTTTCTCCCTGATGTCAGTCGTGAGAAATAGCTGACAGAGGATCAGGATAGATTTGTCTAAGCTTTTCTTAAGCCTTCAACAAAGAAGGTTCCACAGTCACCTTGCATGAAGGCTGACTCAGTCTTCCACATATCACTCTTCAGATTTGCTGTGTTTAACTGCTGTCTGTCTCCATTTCGCATTTAATTTGTTCTAAGCACAGAAGTTCACAAGGGTAGTTTTTTTCCACAGTATGAGCTTGTTGACTTCTGATATCTCTAATTTATCTTCCAAAATTCCTGCAACTCCCCTCAGCTAGGTGCCATCTAAAAGTTGTCTAATTTACTAACAAAAATATCGATCCAGACCAGCACACTTATCACACATAAAACACAACCCTGAAAATGTTTTCGGGTATCAAATCATGATCTGAAAGTCCTCCTTCAACCAGATGAGTACAAAGCTCAGAGCAATTTTAGACATTTTTTTTTACTGGTTTCATATCAAGTTCTTAAAAACCAGTGTTGGAAAGTCAGACTATATTCCCGTCTATTGCTTTCCCTTTTGCCATTAGGTTGCTTTTCTTGTTCTACAGGAATACTGAATAGCCATTTAATTGAGGGAATACTACTTATCCTGAGGGGAGAAGCTTAACAACCTCCTCCCTTTGAAAGACACTGAAATTTTTGTAATTATCTCTAGTTAGGATGTGTATGCACATCAGTTGAATTCAGGTTGCCTCACTACCAACACCTAAAGGTCTGGTGCTTCATTTTGCTTGCAAATTTATTTTGTTTTTTAAATGCAGAAGAGTATGTTTGTACATGTGCAAAAATATCTGAAATTTAATTGCCCTACTCAGTTGGATAAATATAAAATTTGTTTTAAACTTGTGCGATTACAAATCAACTTACATCTGAACAAATACATAGCTTCCATTGTAGGGCTAAATAATAATTATATTATTTAGTTTCATTTTTGTCAAGATTGGATTTCTAAGTCTGCAGTAAAAGTATCTAGTGTTAAAAAAAAAAAATAAAATACTCAAAAAGAAAACATACTGATCTCCAGGTCCTGATAGATCTGTTCCATTTTCTTCATAATCTGAAAACAAATCCTCTCTTTCAAGCAGCTCTTGGTATTTTTCTTGGTAATCTGGCATAGTAAAAATGAGACCAAGTAATAGATAAATAAGACTAGTCCTCTAAATTAACATACATCTATACAGTTTGAATAGTCTATTTAATGAAAACATAAACAGCATGAAACATATTATAGAAAAAACTCTTGCTACAGTGTTTTCTCAGGACATCAATCAAGCTCTAAGAATGATACCTATCTTCCCAGAGAACTGTAAAGGTAGTCACAGATGTCTTTACCTCGAATGATGTCATGCCACGTTGCACTCAGAAACCAAGGAAGAAACAAATCCTTTTGCTATTAACAATGGACAAACAAAAGAAGACTTGAAGATTTCTGGTTTTGCCCCCCCCCCCCCCCCCCCTCAAACATTTACCTTCTTTTAACACAGAATAAGGCATGCGTTACACAAAGCCAGGAATTCAAACATAATTTTGTCTTTTAAGTTGTATGAGTTTCAGATATTTTAAGAACAACTTTTTATGTACTTCAACAGGACATAAACTTAATGAAAACTTTTTCAAGAAGATTGAGAAGATGGGTATACTAAGCTTGTGACATACCTGGATCTGCTGCAGTGAAAGGAACACCATCAGAAGTGTAAAATGTTGGTTCATTCTAAGAATAAAGTTATACAGTAAGTTATATGTGTTCAGAGAGACAGTTGTTTGTAGCTTTCAGCTATGCGATTGTGATTCAAGTTAAATTCACATTAAATAAAGGAACTGAAGCGTCAGTACGTTCTTACCATAAAATAGTTTGGGTCATTTTCAGGGGTAGCTTCTGTATATGGAGAAGTTCCATGAACTCTACCCCAGTTACTAGATCGTAGTTCTACTAGTTTCAGAAGCATATGTTTCACATCTCTGAAATAAGCAGAAGCACCACAAAAGTTAGAATGTTTTGTGCTAAGCGATAACTGGGCTATATCTTGCATATACTAGATTAGCTAAATCTCAAAAAAGCTCCAAAAAGGACAAAATTTGGTCTAGATAATTTTGAGTTAGTTTTTTTTTTCCTGCAAGTCTAGATGCTTTATGTGTCTCTCTCAATTATGAGACACTCACTCTCTCCACTTCCTCTGTGGTGAAGTAAGGAGTCCATACAAAATAGTGATTGCTATAGTATTTAAATCAAGATACCAAACCTGCAGCACAAGTTGAGGAACAAATCCTTTTCTTATAAAAGGATAGTACTGGGGAAAACAGGGGGTGATCTTCAAATTGTATTTTAATTATCTAATTATCTAATTTACACTCTCTAAATCACATTGAAATTCTGTAGTCAACAGCGAAAAGTAATGTCTCCAATGCATTAGATGCCACCACCTATTTGATCTCTAAAATAAGATTAATTGCTTTCTTCTTTTAAGCAAGTCCATGGAGAAAAGTTCAGTGAGTCTCATTAAGGGGAGAAAAATAAAAAAAAAAACCCACCACACAAAAAACCCCCACAACATTCAGTTGTTTCCTTTATTAAAAGAAGTTAATGCTTCTGTATCTTTGAAGCCTCGTGCTTGTGCTATCTATTTTCTTTGGTTTCTGAAGCAAGAGTTTCCTCATCTTCCCTGGGAGGCAACTAAATTACAACCAGTAGATGCTACCAGCTACCTGGTGTCCTCCCTCCATATGGCAAGAGATCAGGTCACAATGTCTGAACCTCTCTATAGGTTTTTAGTAAGTTTGCAAGAAGCTGAGGATGAAACACAGCAGAATAAGATAACCACATGCATGCAGTTGATTGCAAATTAAGAAGCAGAATACATTAGCCAACCACTTATTCTTTTCCAGCTTGTAGTAAGAACCTGCCAAAAAGATACGTTCTCCAGGAGGGGAGGGAATGGGAAGCATATTCCATTTTGCCCTTACATTTATAGTGATTTGTATACTATATTTAATGTTGTTAAATTTAGATTTTAAAGTATAAACTATTCTATGATTCTAAGCTGATAGTTTTCTTCTTTAGATTCATGACCAGAATAGCAAAGTGGTGTCAAACATCACAAGACATTTGGCCCATCATAGGGCCAGATTGGACGGGGCCCTGAGCAACCTGATGTAGTGGAAGATGTCCCTGCTCGTTGCAGGGGGGTTGGACTAGATGACCTTTAAAGATCCCTTCCAACCCAAACTATTCTATGATTCTATGAGATATCGCCACTATTGTATTTTTGTAATTATACATGCTTTTAGACCCTGAAGCACTTAAGGGAGATTTCAACATCTAAAGGTTTAAAAAACAAAACAAAAAACCATCAAACCAAAAAACCACAAGTGGAACATCCCTCTCTAGTAAAAGATAAAGAAAAATCAAAATAAAACAAAAAATTAAACAAACAGTCCCGCAATTGAAAATTACTTTTTATTACATGGGAAGTGACCTAAATATCACCTTACTTTTCATAAACAAAAGTTTTTAAGGCAATGTTTTGGACATGTTCGTTATTCTTGAAGATTTTTAAGGTGTTCTGTTTAATATAAAAACAAAACACTGCACATAAATTTATCTTCTCACCTGCTACAGTTTGCATCCAACACAACATTTTCAATTCTCTGAATAATTTCCTCCATATCATTCTTTCCTTTTTCTTTCCAGGCATCTTCTAAAACTAAGCCTGTCAACTAAAGACAAGTGATTAGTAATTATCTTTTTTTTTAAAGTAAATTATAAAACTTTAAGAAACTGTCAACAGAAGAGATTCTGTAACAATCCATAACATTTAGATGCATCGTGCAACTACCTGAGGGTTGAAGGTCCTAATCTCCTACATCTTTTTGCTAAACAAATTAATAGATCTTGTAAATAGTTTAGACTACAGACAGTATTGTAACTCTATGTCCAATGTTTATGTTACCTAGAAGTTCACAGCCACTTCCCTCCTTTCAGTCTTGAAGCAATTCTTCAACGATTTAATTACACTGTGAAACAGTCACATTACAACAAAATGTGTACATGTAACAATTTTTTAATATTGCAGTGATTTCTTGTGAAAAATCATTATGCTTCATCATCTTTCTGAAGTTGTGCATCAGTGGGACACGGAGATTGCATTTGACCATACTGTTACTTGGGTCACGTCGACACAGAAATAATGCAACATTCTGAATCTCGTTTGAAAGGACTAACAGCATTTGTCAGATCTTAATTGCTTTAAGTACATGCTATGAAAAAAAAAGAGATCATATTTTTGCAGATGATACCACAGGCTTACCTGAGAATAACAATAGGTTAGTAAGCTTTAGAAAGACTTCAAGTCAACATACCTAGCATCGGATAAATATTACATGATCCAAAAATGCTTAGAATGGTATCTGATGATACAAAGGAATAAACCACAAAGATAAAAGCAAGCATCTTGGTCAGCACTTGTTTCACATTCCCAGTTTTCTACTTCTGTCCTGCCTTGACCCTAGGTAATTAGATAACAGCACCAAGAAGGTTTAATTAAAAATAAATATATTGCAAAGCAAACGGGTTAAAAATCTGTATCTATCACTATATTAAATGGAAAGGACAACGGGAGACATTTATTGCTTCAGTAGTGAAACCAAGGTTTCATGAGGTAGCCCAGTCTAGCTACAGATATACTCCACCATTTGTAGATATTTTAAGACATCAGAAAACACGTGCATTTAAAAAAAAACAAAAAACACCAAACAAAAACCAAACAAGAAACCCAAACACACATCCCCACAAAAAAAAACAAAAACAAAAAAAAAAAACAAAAAAAACCCAAACCCACAAAACTGTCTTTTACTCTGGAATAGACACTGAAGCCAAATAAATATTTCTGTGAATATTCACAGAAATAGTGAGCCCTCCATCTTCTTTGGAGAACAATCAGAAAACACAGCAGTACTGGAAAGCTTCCCAATTTGTGTACTGTCTGTTTGAGAGGTCCTTCAGTGGGCCTTTCCTCAGGGAAGCACTTTCATCATAAGGATTGAGCGCAGTTGAACACAACCTCACACTTGCTATGGAGCAACCTGCTTAAACATCCAAACTTCATCTGAAGTGCTTACATTGGAGGATGTAAAACCTCTCTTCCCTATTCACCATAACAAAAGAAGCTCCCAGAATTGGAATTTAAGATTTAAGAGTCTGAAAAAAGTATAGAGTGGGAGAAAGAGGGAAGAATAAGGAAAAACAAACTGACCAACCACAAAAGTCAGAAACAAATCTCCATAAAAATACTGTTTAGCTTTTGACCTTAATTCCTGAAATGAATTGTTTTCCCAACTATGAGTATAACCATGGCTTGTGAAGATAAAAGTTTATCCCTGCATAGAGCCTAACAATTTTTTTCCCCCCAAGTAAAACTTAAGAGCAAAGAGGCTTGTCTTCATCATGAAAGACAAATATATTTCCACAGTAGTGTTGTGGTTCTGTTTAGTGAGGGGGGGCCTAAGGTGGCAGCGTCTGTAGGAAACTGCTAGAAGTCGCTCCCCTTTGTCCAGGGGACTCAGCTGGGCCTAGGGCGGACCCACTGCTGGCCAAGACCAAGCCAATTGGTAGCAGAATGTTCCCTGATAATGCCTCTGCGATAACGTATTTAAGAAGGGGAAAACGGGGGGGGGAAAAAGAGAAGAGAAGATGTGAAGCAGCTGAGCAGGGGTAGAGAGGGGGAGGCACAAGTCTTGTGGGCCTTGCAGGCCTCACCCTCTGGCCTCCTGCCAGGCAGCCAACTGGGCCCAACTCAGCCCAGCCCAGCTGAAAGAAGTGGAGAGGAGATGAGAAGTGAATAAGATGTAAAAAGGATCCTGAGAGGCATCTGCCAGCCTGTTGTGAAGAATTTTTCTTGTGAGAGGAATGACTGCAGATGCTAAGGTCAGTTCAGAAGGAGGGGGAGGAGTAATGCGGCTCCTGGCCAAGATTCCCCTGCAGCCTGTGGTGATGACCATGGTGGAGCAGGTTGTCCCCCTGCAGCCCATGGAGGAGCAGAGATCCACCTGCAGCCTGTGGAGGACCCCATGTCAGGGCAGGTGGATGCCTGAATGAGGCTGTGGTCCCTGGAGGGCCCTCTGGGGCAGCTGTTCTGGAGAGACTGCACCCTGTGGAAGATATGACCCATACCAGAGCAGTTTCACAAAGGACTGTGGCGTATGGGCGGGACCCCACAACGGAGCAGGGGAGGAATGTGAGGAGTTCTTCCCCCAAGGAGGAAGCAGCGGCATAAAACAACGCGTGATGAACTGACTGCAACTCCCATTCCCTCTTCCCTCCCTGTGCCGCTGGGGGTGGGGGGAAGGTAGTAGAGATCATGTTAAGCTCAGGAAGAGGGAGGGGTGGAGGGAGGTTATCTTGTTCTCTGTCTCATTATCCTGATTTGATTTTAGTGATAAATGAATAGTTTTCCCCAAGTCGAGTCCGTTTTGCCCGTAACGGTAACTTTAAGGATTTTCTCCCTGTCCTTATCTTGAACCTCGAGCCTTTTTTTCTTATATTATCTCTCCCTATTCTCTCGGAGGGTGGGGGGAGTGAGAGAGAGACTGCGTAGTCTGGTCCCGATCGGGGCTGAACTACGACAAGTAGTAACGATGCAGACAATACAGTAGGAAATAACTGATATAAAGACCCTTTTGCTGCAAAAAAAACCCCTCAAGTGATAAACCCTAACTGCTGAGTGTCCTTCAGAACAGAGATCATCCCAAAGCCCCACACCAGAAGTGGCAAAAGGAGAGCTAAAGGGATTGCTTACTCCTTTGCGCCTTGGCTTCAGTTCTACTGGTCTTATATGTACACAAATGGCCTTGTATTTTACTTTTAGCGTAGTACATAACTTTTTTTTTTGCTTGCTCAATTTCATAATGGTACTAAGAAAAAAAAAAAGTACAGCTTGCTCCATTAATGATGCAATTCATAAAATGCCATAAATAGCTCCTCATTTGCAGTTTTGTTTCCTCCACTGCTCCCAAAGGTACAAAGGTATATCCATTGTCTCAAAAAGAAACATACTGCTCCCTGCATACCTTTCCTTGTCTAGTAGGGCTTTTTGAAAACACACTCTTCCCATTATCCAAAGCCTCTTCACTTTCTCTTCCCAATCTTATAGAATAGTTATCTTCAAGCACTTCATTTAGATGTGCAAAAATTCTCATCTTTCTGACAAGAAATACTTTCATAAGACACCTACACTTGATGTGTTCCAGAAGCACAACTCACTGACTATGTCATGCATTGCTCATTTCTTTTTTGAGGCATCCAGTTAAAGAATTCACAGGGCATGGAAGCATATGAGCTGGACATCCAAGAATGACAGACAGTTGCTTAACTCCGATAATGTTCATGCTGACTAAGAGACAAAACACACTCTCCCTCCTTTTGCCTAATAAATTCTGAATTTCTAATTACACATAATTAGAAACCTCTCCATATTACTTAATTTAAATAAAGCTGTTAACCACATACTATAGTACTGACCTACAGAAGGAATCATGTGATGTGGCTACCTCTGTTAGCCTGGATATTGAATCTGTGGCCCAGGAATCAATTCTAGCCTGTGGCACAAAGAAATAGGCTTTCACTTTTTTTTTTTTTTCTACCAGTTCACCATCAGGAACCACATATGACCATATCTTGTTTTCCTCACTTTCCACTGTCAGCTGTTGTGTACTCTATTTTTACTTATCCCAGATGAAAAAAATCTCAAGAAGAAAAAACAAAGTATCTTAGTATTTGTATTTAAAATATATTATGACCTACATATAATTATATAAACAAGTAGTGCTCATGAGCTCTTTCATTTAGGACTATGATGATATATTTAAAAAATAAAAACCTTTTTTTTTTTCTTCTTTTAAAACTACAGTCTCACCTTCAGCAGTTTTACTGCACATATCAAATTATTATCCACAGGATTAGAGAAGAGTGAATTTAGTAATTCCCGAAGGCCTTCTTGAAGAATTTCTGCTCGCGTTACCTGTCCCTTTGTTCCTTTAATCTGCAAAATATATTTAAAAAAACCCAAACAAATCACATTTAAAAGACTTAAGTTTTAGAAATTAATTTAGTCACATTTTCTCTCTCAAATGCTGTATGATTTGGTTTGGCATTAACATAGTTGAACTCTTCAGTTGGAAGAATATGTCAAATACCATAACTATTCTAGAATGCAGACTCTGAGTAGTATCCTTACAGTTCTGACATACACATAACAATGCTTGTCTAGCATTTTGTTTTTTTGCTAATAAGTTGCTAAGAAAAGCTGTGAAATGCCTGGCAAGTGATCCACATCATCCCAAATTCTCAGAATCCCATGCTCTTTCCCATCCTACGTTATGCATTCTCTACAGCTGTAGAGTAGCTTACTTCTAGAAGGCATTCTTTATGTATTTAAAAATTATAGAAATGGTTTAAAAATAAATAGTATATTCCACTAAACTGTGCAACTCCCCCTCCCTAAACCCTCTGGAAAGCTTCGTTTTTAATTCGAGCAAGTGAAAATTTGATTTCAAGGCCCACTTATGAGCAAAAATGGAAGAGTCAGAGATTTTTCTTTCCTCATGCCAGCAGAACATTTTAATAGTGTCTGCTTAAATCAAACCTTTGAAATAATCCAGTCAAAAATATATTTTTATGGACACTAAAGCAGTCAGTGAACTTACTGAACTTACAGGTATGAGTCAAAGAATTTTTATGTGTACATACAATTTTTTGTACATATCAGATACAAAAAACCTGATCGAAATACAAGATTTCATGCTTCATGCATAAGCCAAGGACTCGATCTTCAGAAGAAATCTCTTTAAAGATCTGCATTTTTAAGTGCTCATTTTGAAGATTCCCACACCTTCAGCAAGCATTTGATAATAGCTCCTATTAGTGGCTGAATACTGAATTTGTATTACATTGATCCTGATCCTCTTCTGCTAGGTTGTAACATTTCCTATGTTGGTTAAGTGTAGTAATCTGGTGGGTTTACCAGACAAAAGAAAACACCAAAAGCTTCATTTCAAAGGTAGTTTATGGTTGGTTCTTTTTATGAATTCTTAAACTTTTTTTTTTTAATCTTTACACATTTCTCTTCTGATGATCTTGTCCTTTTTTGTTTATCTGTTTCTTGGACACACATTATAATGAAATTGTTATAAAGTTCTTTTACTTTATTCCCTCCTCCCTTATAAAAAAAACAAAACCAACCAACCAGAAAAACACACCTCATGATATTCCACTTCAGTTTTTACCTAAACACAACAAAAATTAATGAAGAACCATCTGACATGCAACTTTCTTCTTACCTCTAGGTTAAGGTAAAGTTCAGCTAAGAACAACACAAAGGCATGAAATTGTTTTCGAGTAGTCTCATCTCCTTTGGCAGCTTCATCTCTGTTTTCATACTCTGTTCGACACCTGAAAACATTAAAACAAAAATAATAAAATCTGTAGACATATCAACATATGTAACATACTACTTATTTAATAGAATGCTAAGAACTTATTCACTGCATTAAAACTGTTAAATGCTGACTGCTAGGAAACATGATTTGTGAAGGAAGTGAGAGGACTTCACAAAGACAATATGGATTTTTGTCCTTCTAGATGAATACATATGATTATACGATTGTGTTTTCAAGCACTGAGATATCCGAGACAACAAAATGAAACTGAGCAAAATGCAACATGTAAAAATTAAGACAGTTACACAGTTTATATATTAGAATATGGATCCAGGAAGTTTAACATAGGGAGTCAAACATCAACAGAAATGTGTCTATATACCAATGCACACAGCATGGGGAATAAACAGGAAGAACTAGAGATGCGTGCACACATTCAGGGCTACGACCTTGTTGGCATCACAGAGACATGGTGAGATGACTCCTACGACTGGAGCGTCAGCACGGAGGGGTATAGGCTTTTTAGGAAGGACAGGCAGGGGAGAAGAGGAGGGAGTGTCGCTCTCTAAATCAGCAACCAGCTGGAGTGCGTGGAGCTCCACCTGGGGATGGAGGAGGAGCTGACAGAGAGCTTATGGGTCAAGATTAGAGGATGGGGATGGACAGGGGACATTACGGTGGGGGTGTGTTACAGGCCACCTGGCCAGGAGGACAGAGCGGACAAGGCCCTCCACAGGCAGATAGGAGCAGCCTCACGGTCACAAGCCCTGGTCCTCATGGGGGACTTCTGTTGGAGAGACAACACGGCAGGGCACAGGCAGTCCAGGAGGTTCCTGGAATGCATGGACAACAACTTCCTCCTGCAGGTGATAGAGGAGCTGACAAGGAGGAGTGCCATGCTCGACCTTGTGCTCACCAACAGGGAGGGACTGGTGGGGGATGTGAAACTGAAGGACAGCCTTGGCTGCAGCGACCACGACACAGTGGAGTTCAAGATCCACAGGGCAGCAAGGAAACTACACAGCAAGCTTTCTGCCCTGGACTTCAGGAGGGCAGACTTCGGCCTCTTCAGGGATCTGATGGGCCAAGTGCCATGGGAGGCGGCCCTGGAGGGAAGAGGGGGCCAGGAGAGTTGGTCCATGTTCAAGGAGCACCTCCTCCAAGCTCAGCAGAGGTGCATCCCGATGAAGAACAAGTTGGGCAAAAAGGCCAGGAGGCCCACGTGGATGAGCAAGGAGCTCCTGGACCAACTGAAAGTAAAGAAGGAAGCCTATAGAGGGTGGAAGCAGAGACAGGTAGCCTGGGAGGTCTACAAAGAGGCTATGCAAAAGGCCAGGGATCAGGTGAGGAAGGCTAAAACCCTGATGGAACTGAATCTGGCCAGGGATGTCAAAAACAACAAGAAAGGCTTCTATAGGTATGTAGAATCATAGAATCATAGAATCACATGGTTGGATGGGACCTATAAGATCATCTAGTCCAACCGTCTTCCCACTACCATTGCTGCCACAGGTACTAAACCATATCTTCTAGCTCCTCATCAAGCCGCCTCTTGAACACTGCCAGGGACGGCGACTCCACCACCTCCCTGGGCAGGCCATTCCAGTGCCTGACCACTCTTTGGGAGAAAAAGTTTTTCCTCACGTCCAATCTAAACCTCCTCTGGTACAACTTGTGGCCATTTCCTCGGGTCCTGCTTGTTGCCTGGAAGAAGAGGCCAAACCCCTGCTCATCACAACCTGCCTTCAGGAAGCTATACAGTGCAATGAGGTCTCCCCTGAGCCTCCTCTTCTCCAGACTAAACAATCCCAACTCTCTCAGCCGCTCCTCATAAGACTTGTGCTCCAGACCCCTCACCAGCTTTGTTGCCCTTCTCTGGACACGTTCCAGGGCTTCAATGTCTTTCTTGTAGTGAGGGGCCCAAAACTGAACACAATACTCAAGGTGCGGCCTCACCAGCGCCGAATACAGGGGGATGATTACCTCCCTGCTCCTGCTGGCCACACTATTTCTAATGCAGGCCAGGATGCCGTTGGCCCTCTTGGCCGCCTGGGTACACTGTCGGCTCATGTTCAGCTGAGCATCAACCAACACCCCCAGGTCCCTTTCCTCTTCACAGTCCTCCAGCCACTCAGCTCCGAGCCTATAGCGCAGCATGGGGTTATTGTGGCCAAAGTGCAGGACCCGACACTTAGAAGAGAATCATAGAATGGTTAGGGTTGGAAGGGACCTTCAAAGGTCATCTAGTCCAACCCCCCTGCAAGGAGCAGGGACATCCCCAACTAGATCAGGTTGCTCAGAGCCTCATCCAGCCTGGCCTTGAACGTTTCCAGGGATGGGGCTTCTACCACCTTTCTGGGCAACCTGTTCCAGTGTCCTATAACTCGCATCGTAAAAAAAAATTTCCTAATTTCCAATCTAAATCTACCCCCCTCTATTTTAAAACCATTACCCCTCGTCCTATTGCAACAGGCCCTACTAAACAGCCTTTCCCCATCTTTCTTGTAGGCCCCCTTGAGGTACTGGAAGACCGCTATCAGGTCTCCCCGGAGCCTCCTCTTCTCCAGGCTGAACAGCCCCAACTCTCTCAGCCTGTCCTCATAAGAGAGGTGCTCCAGCCCTTTTATAATCTTTGTGGCCCTCCTCTGGACCTTCTCCAACTGGTCCATGTCCTTCTTGTGTTGGGGGCTCCAGAACTGGATGCAGTACTCCAGGTGGGGTCTCACCAGGGCGGAGTAGAGGGGGAGAATCACCTCCCTTGACCTGCTGGCCATGCTCCTCTTGATGCAGCCCAGGATGTGGTTGGCCTTCTGGGCCGCAAGGGGACAAAAGAAAGTCCAAGGAGAATGTAGACCCCCTCCGGAAGGAAACCGGTGTCCTGGTTACCCGGGACACGGAGAAGGCTGAGGTACTCAATGACTTTTTTGCCTCAGTCTTCACCCATAAGGGCTCTTGTCTCACCACCCAAGCTCTGGAAGGCACAAGCAGGGACTGCGAGGATGAAGAACCACCCACTGTACTCGAAGAGCAGGTTCAGGAACATCCGAGGAACCTGAAAGTGCACAAGTCCATGGCACCTGATGAGATGCATCTGTGGATCCTGAGGGAACTGGCAGATGAAGTTGCCAAGCCACTGGCCATTGTATTTGAGAAGTCGTGGCGGTCTGGTGAAGTCCCTGATGACTGGAAGAGAGGGAACATAACCCCCATTTTTAAAAAGGGGAACAAGGAGGACCCAGGCAACTACAGGCCAGTCAGCCTCACCTCTGTGCCTGGCAAGGTCATGGAACAGATTCTCCTGGAAACCATGCTAAGGCACATGGAGAGCAAGGAGGTGGTTGGTGATAGCCAACATAGCTTCACGAAGGGCAGATCATGCCTGACCAATTTGGTGGCCTTCTATGACGGGGTGACAGCATCGGTGGACAAGGGACAAGCAACGGATATCATCTACCTGGACTTGTGCAAGGCATTTGACGCTGTCCCGCACGACGTCCTTCTCTCTAAACTGGAGAGACATGGGTTTGATGGACGGACCACTCAGTGGATAGGGAGTTGGCTGGATGGCCGAACTCAGAGAGTGCTGGTCAAAGGCTCAATGTCCAGGTGGAGACCGGAGATGAGTGGCATTCCTCAGGGGTCCGTGTTGGGCCCGGCCTTGTTCAACATCTTTGTCGGTGACATGGACAGTGGGGTAGAGTGCACCCTCAGCAAGTTCACCAACAACACCAAGTTGTGTGGTGCCGTCGACAGGCTGGAAGGGAGGGATGCCATCCAGAGGGACCTTGACAGGCTGGAGAGGTGGGCCCATGCCAACCTCATGAAGATCAACCAGGCCAAGTGCAAGGTCCTGCACCTGAGTCGGGGCAATCCCAGGCACAAATATAGGCTGGGCAGAGAATGGATGGAGAGCAGCCCTGAGGAGAAGGACTTGGGAGTGCTGGTGGACGAGAAGCTCAACATGAGCAGGCAATGCGCCCTTGCGGCCCAGAAGGCCAACCGCATCCTGGGCTGCATCAAAAGGACTGTGGCCAGCAGGTCAAGGGAGGCGATTCTCCCCCTCTGTTCCGCTCTGGTGAGACCCCACCTGGAGTATTGCGTCCAGCTCTGGAGCCCCCAGCACAAGAAGGACATGGACCAGTTGGAGAGGGTCCAGAGGAGGGCCACGAAGATGATCAGGGGCTGGAGCACCTCTCCTATGAGGACAGGCTGAGAGAGTTGGGGCTGTTCAGCCTGGAGAAGAGGAGGCTCCGGGGAGACCTTATAGCCGTCTTCCAGTACCTCAAGGGGGCCTGCAGGAACGACGGGGGGAGACTGTTGAGTAGGGCCTGTTGTGACAGGATTAGGGGTAACGGTTTTAAAATAGAGGGAGGTAGATTTAGATTAGATATTAGGAAAAAAATTTTTACACTGAGGGTTGTAGAACACCAGAGCAGGTTGCCCAGAGGTGGTGGATGCTCCATCCCTGGAAACATTCAAGGCCAGGTTGGATGAGCCTCTGAGGAACCCGATCTGGTTGGAGATGTCCCTGCTCCTTGCAGGGGGGTTGGACTAGAAGACCTTTGAAGCTCCCTTCCAACCCTAACCATTCTATGATTCTATGATTAAGGCAGTTTACTAGAATAGCAAAGGAAAATGACATTAATAACAGAATAAATTGCATACAATTTTTTGTACGTATTAGATACAAAAAACCTGATTTCAGTGACAATACCATAGGGATGCCTTGGACCTGCAGTGGTAGCTATTATCCTTTTTCCTTTCTTTACTTTTCCTTTTCACTCCCTTTCTCCTATCGCATGCCACTTTACGGGCAAAATAAAAAAGTTTGTGCTGTTTGATTGAAACCAACCCCTTTGTCGTGTTCGCCGTAATTTTGCACTTCGAGATTACAGTAAAAGAACCATCACGAGTCGCGAGTGGACTGTGACATTTTTAAATTGGCATCACGGACAGGATCCTTAAAGACAGAGAGGTGCAGGTTGTGTGTGGTCTGTAACAGGGGAGGGACGGTTCGGTCCAGCAGCACCTAGCCCTACATCCATTCACATGAGAGATGTCTAGAAAGCAAGGGAGCCGATCCGAATTTTCTGCACACCTCACACACCTAGTGGACTTGGTGCACTCGAACTCGAGCTGAGGTTTAGACTCTGTCTGTCGGGAGTAAGTAATAAGATCTCTTAGTGCAAAAGGGGGATCTGTCCTCATATGAATGAGGTTGACTACTCGGGGAAGTGAAGGGACAACGCAGAGAGACTGCATTTGTGGAAACTAAGTTTGGCCTCCCCATAGTAGATTTTGGACCCTTCAACCACTCAGAGAAGAGAAGGGCAACTTAGGGGAACTGCGTGTGTGGAAACTAAGTTTAACCTCTCCAAAGTGGGTTTGGTCCCTTCGTAATAAGAATGGCAGAAAAAGTTGATGATCCGTACCCTTTGTTAGTGAGAAATCGAGACTCGCTTTATGAGCTCTTGGCACAACACGGTGCCCGGCTGTCCATACCTGGGCAAGATTGGGCTCAGGATAATTGGACAAATTTGCAGAGCATAGTAGATCGAGTGACTTCCTTGCAGAAGGAGGTAAGGGTAAAATCCGGCAAAGGCAAAGCCATAGTTTGTGCTGTTCTGGGTGCAAGTCTGGCAGCAGCAGTAGAGGACCACTTTAAACGACAAGACCAAAAGCAACAGCATTGGTGGAGGTCCTTCAGGGGACAGTATCCACCCTCTGATGGGAAATATCTAACCTCCAAAAGCAGTTGGAGGAAGAAAAGGAATACAATCTTTTGCTAAAAACTGTCTTGAGGGAGGAATATCCAAATAATTCAAAACCGTTGAGCGAGACAGATCTGAAGCTTGAGGAGAGAGGTATTCAACAGATAAGCCCGATATACCCTCAGAAGGAATTAAAGGAAGTGAGGGATCGCTTCAGGGATCAGCCTCGGGTGAGACCTTTGGTTAAAACAGAATATTTTTATGTGAATGATGAGGATAGCGACCCACAGATAACAACTGAGGAGTCACCGTATACCGCTACTGAGCTTGCCAAACTGAAGCAGGAGTATGGGCGTCTTGCCAAAGACTCTGAGACGGAGTATGAGTGGCGTGTGTCTCTAACCAGGGGGGGATCAAATTCGGTTAAGTGAAAAGGAGGCTGAGGGATATTGGGGTCCTGGAGTCTTTTTGACCACAGGAGATAATCGTGCCCCATGGTCCTTAACTCAGTGGGCTGCTTATTGGGCTGGGGGGTTGAACCCTTTGGAGAGAAGGGATCCCCTGGCAATCACTGGCATGGTTGATCAGTTGGTAGAAAGCGTCCAAAAAGCTGCTTGTTTGCAAATGATGAAGGAAAGAAAATTAACTCCTAGATGTGACTCCCCAATGATGCTGCCGGTGAACCCTGAGAGCATGACTCCCTTAATAAGGGGACTTCCAGAGTCGCTTAAACCTTTGGGGATTCAACTTGAAAAGATCATTGAGGCACTCAGTCCCTTAGAAAGATTGGAGGGCTTTATGAGAGGCTGTGGAAATGTAACTGATACTCCCACAAACATGTCGCCCCCCGATCTCAGCCCAGCTCAATCCCTGTTAGGTGATAAAGTAAAGGTGTGGACCTGGGGAGAGGTAGCACAGAAGCTGATAAATTATGGAAGAAAATATGGTCCAGTAAAACTCCCAGAGGACAGACCAAAAGGAATCCGTCAGATAGGAATTAGGGACTCGCCCCTGCCCATCAGTCAATGGCCCTCATTTTAAAACAGCAGGGGGAGGACAGCCCATGACCTGATGTCGTAGTTTAGCCCTGATCAGGACCAGACTACACAGTCTCTCACTCCCCCCACCCTCCGAGAGAATAGGGAGAGATAATATAAGAAAAAAAGGCTCGAGGTTCGAGATAAGGACAGGGAGAGATCCTCAAAGTTACCGTTATGGGCAAAACAGACACGACTTGGGGAAAACTATTCATTTATTTCTAAAATCAAATCAGGATAATGAGACAGAGAACAAGATAACCTCCCCCAACCCCTCCCTCTTCCTGGGCTTAACATGATCTCTACCACCTTCCCCACCCCGAGCAGCACAAGGGGGGGGAAGAGGGAATGGGGGTTACGGTCAGTTCATCACACGTTGTTTTATGCCGCTGCTTCCTCCTTGGGGGAAGAACTCCTCACATTCCTCCCCTGCTCCATCGTTGAGTCCTACCCACAGGCCACAGTCCTTCGTGAAACTGCTCCAACGTGGGTTATTTCTTCCATGGAGTGCAGTCCCTCCAGAAGGGCTGCCCCAGCGGGCCCTCCACAGGCCACAGCCTCCTTCAGGCATCCACCTGCCCCGACGTGGGGTCCTCCATGGGCTGCAGGTGGATCTCTGCTCCTCCATGGGCCTCCATGGGCTGCAGGGGGACAGCCTGCCTCACCATGGTCTTCACCACAGGCTGCAGGGGAATCTTGGCCAGGAGCCGCATTACTCCTCCCCCTCCTTCTTCACTGCCCTTGGCATCTGCAGCCGTTCCTCTCACAAGAAATTCTTCACAACAGGCAGGTAGATGCCTCTCAGGTTCTCTTCACATCTCATCTCCTCTCCACTTCTTGCAGCCGGGCTGGGCCAAGTCAGGCCCAGTTGACCGCCCGGCAGGAGGCCAGAGGGTGAGGCCTGCAAGGCCCACAAGGCTCGAGCCTCCCCCTCTCTGCCCCCCACTCAGCTGCTTCACATCTTCTCTTCTTTTTTTTTTTCCTGTTTTCCCCTTCTTAAATAGGTTATCGCAGAGGCGTTATCATGGGATATTCTGCTACCAATTGGCTCGGCCTTGGCCAGCAGCGGGTCCGCCCTAGGCCTGGCTGAGTCCACTGGACAAAGGAGAAACAACTTCTAGCAGCTTCTTACAGAAGCTACCACTGTAGCCCCCCCTGATAAACAAAACCAGAACACCTGTCAACAGTGGTGGCTTTTTGGAATTAAAAAGGGAGTTCCAAGGGATGTAATGGATGGTTTACCCCTTGAAAAGCTGAGCAAGGTGGTATCAAAATGGTCTAACCAGAAATGATACCCACCCAAAGGAAAAGAAATCTCACCCATCACGCCCACAGCCCCACCTTTGGAAGACACAGGCAACAGAAACAGTGAGGTTTTTTTTTTCCCAGAAGCAGGAAAACTAGAACCTCCATTCCCCATTGGTGAGCGAGGGAATGGAGGATGGATTTATATCCGGCAGGTCACCAAGACTAACAGGGGAGATTTGCTAATTATGACTATTGTGGGTCCAAAACATGGACTGGTGACCTTTTTGATTGATACCGGTGCCCAAGTCTCCATCCTGACTAAAGAAGATGCACAAAGGTGTGGTGTCTCTCCCTCTAGGAAATGTTTTTGTGTCCTGAATGCTTTAGGGTCAACAGAAGCCATGAGTGTTGCTCAGGTAAAGCTAACGTTGCCACGAGAGGAAAACACAGTCACTGTTACGATGGTGATTGGGAATATTCCTGCTAATTTATTAGGAATGGATGTCCTTAAAGGGAAAGGTTGGAAAGACCCAGAAGGGTTGTGGTGGACTTTTGGGACCCCGCAATTACATATTAGGTTGTTCCAAACTGCACCCTCTCTGCCGTTTAGCAAAGTAACTAATGTCAAACAATATCCCCTTCCCCTGGGAGCAAAAGAAGGTATCAGATCTGTTGTGTAGGAACTTCGGGAGCAAGGGGTTGTGATAAATACACATTCTCCTTTTAACTCTCCGGTGTGGCCAGTGCGAAAACCTAATGGAAAGTGGCGACTCACAGTGGATTTTAGGAGATTGAACGCCAACACCGAACCTTTGACTGCCGCAGTGCCCAATTTGGCTGAATTGATAACAATAATTCAGGAGAAAGCTCATCCAGTTATGGCAACCATAGATGTCAAAGACATGTTTTTTATGGTACCTTTGCAACCAGAGGACAGAGACCGTTTTGCCTTTACATGGGAGGGGCAACAATGTACTTTCATCCGGCTACCCCAGGGGTGTAAGCATTCTCCTACATTGGCTCATCATGCTTTAGCCCAGGAATCGGAAAAAATACCAAAACCTGAAGACGTAGCTGTTTACCAATATATTGATGACATCCTCGTGGGAGGGAAAGAAATAGAGGAGGTGGAAACAACCCACCAGAATATAATTTCTCACTTGGAGAATTTGGGTTTGCAAATTCCTCCCAAAAAGGTCCAAAAGCCATCCGCAAGAAGTAGTTTTTGGGAATCTGGTGGAAAGGGGGAATGACGTGTATCCCACCGGACACCCTCACTTCTTTAGATCAGATTAAAATGCCTGAATCAAAAAAGGATTTACAACATGCTTTAGGACTATTGGTGTTCTGGAGAAAACATATTCCAGATTTCTCCATTATTGCTAGACCTCTCTATGATTTGCTGAGGAAAGGGGTCAAATGGGAATGGACCCCATCTCAGGAAGAAGCTATGCAATTGTTAATTTTTGAAGCAACGGCTCACCAGGCTCTCGGTCCTATCCACCCTACAGACCCTTTTCAGGTGGAATGGGGATTTGCCATATCAGGATTATCAGCACACATATGGCAACGGGGCCCAGAGGGTCCAACTTGGCCTGTCGGATTTTATTCTCACAGCTTTAAAGATGCCGAGAGGAGATACACTGCTTGGGAGAAAGGTTTGGTTGTGATTAGTCTGGCTCTCACAGAAGTAGAGAAAATTGCATGCCAACAACCAATCATACTAAGAGACCCATTTAAAGTTATAAAGGCAGTTACTACTGGGAACCCTCCCCCTGACAGGGTGGCCCAGAAAGCCTCAGTACGAAAATGGTATGCCCAGTGTGTGAGGGATTTCAGTGATGGTCAGTGTAGGGCCACTGTGGGAAATTACAAGCTGCACACAGCTGTGAGAACGCAACCTTGGAGAAGGGAGCTAGGAGGGTTGTTATCTCAAAGAGGGGAGCTAGGAGGGTTGTTATTGAGCAGGATGTTGCTGCTATCCGGGAACCGCTGTTAGCCAGCAGGGCACATACTTGGCAGGCCTTGCTGCATGCGCTGGCCACGCGTGCATCAACACCTGGTCAGTACTCTTCCACTGAATCTGCTGAGGGGATAAACAGAGGCAGCTTGGAGCAGAGGAGAGAGAAAGGACCCAGAGCACACTCCACGAACAACAGGGGACGCCCTGAAGGTGCTGCGCCTACCTCTCTTCTCTGCTCTGACCCCGCTGATCATCATCCTCCTGCTCGGCAGTGTCTCCGGCTTAGTTGGGTTGGTAAGACTCTCACAAAGGGAAAACAATACGCTGGTAACTGCTTCTGCTAGGAACTGTAACTGCTTATGCAGGCTATAATAGAGCAATAAATACTGTTGTGCTTTCAAATATCATATGCTGGGTGAACTTTGTGCATAGGAATCCTACAAACCAGTTACATAAATTGGCGACAAGGATGGGATTCCTGTAGCACAAACGACCCAGGGAGTGGGAAGTAAGGAGTTAGTGGATGGGGCTTGGTCAGTGGAGTGCATGCTGTGCCAAGAGCGCGTTGTCCCGAGTGTGGCGGGGAGGGGGGCGAGGAGCCCTCAGCCTTTGGAGCTTGGGCTCCCTGTGATAGAGGTGGTGTGTTTGTGTGGGTGTCCTTTGTGTCGACGGAGTTATACTTTTGTTACCACTCAGTGTTGTTGGTGGGGGTCGTAAGTTTATTTCAGCTGATTTATATTTGTGCTATAGCTTAGTGTTCTGGTGTGTGCAGTGTCGCAGGTCAACCCCTTTGGAATAAGTGATACATCCAGGTTGGTATTGTTCCCGTGCAAAGTGCGATGTTAATTCATAAGATGTTTAAGTGGAAAAAGACAGGGGGTGTAAACGCCCCTCCAGTCGATAGACCTGGCTGGACTACAGAGCCCTGGTGTACCTTGTGGGATAAATTACAGACATGTACTCGTGTGGGACTCGAACCACGGGGGGCTGTGGAACCTGTGGAGGTATTGAAGTATTGGGGGGAATTTATACAGACTTCCCATATGCCTTCCCGAGACTGGCTCACCCAAGCCGGACACATGACTGGTTGCTTGTTGTTTGCCTATAAGATTATGGTGGATTGAGTAGGAGAATTGAAGCAAAGAGTACAGGATGTCACCCAGGAGAACGAGCGCTTAAAGGCTGAAATATTGTTGAAAAGGAAAACGTTCATGATGGCAGTAAAGGAAGGGGAACAGCGGCAGGAACAGTTGGAAGGAAAATGTGCAGCGCTGGCACAGCGGTACACTCTACGGTCTGCGAGACGGTGGCGCAAAAGGGACAGTAAGACTTGAGACATGGGACCATGAGTGAGGGCAATCGTGAAAGACCCCAGTTGGGATCCTGAGACATGGGATGGGGACATATGGAGCATGAGCGAGGGAGAGGAGACTAGTGATGATGGAGGGAAAGAAGCTGAGGTTCCCATGAACAAAGGGGATCGAGCAGCCCCAGTATTTAAGCACCGCCTAGTTTCGAATGGAAATGGACTCGTAGCGCGAACAGATGAGTTAACGGATTATAGTCCGGAGGAAGTTAAAAATTTACTAGACAAGTATAAGCAATGTCCTGGGAAGCGGCCGCAGAATTGATTAGTACGATTAATGGAAGAAGGGGCAGACACTGTGCTTTTAGATGGGATGGATGCCAAGAAATTTATGGCACTCACTCCCGACCCCTATGTTCACACTGCCCTGTGATGCCTAGGTGACAATGCGATAAATATGGTTGCAGTGGTGGCAGAAGGCTTGTCAGACTGGTATACTAATGATGGGGCCTGGCCAGTTGGACCCCGGGAGTGGGTAACCCTACAACAAGCCTGTACTCTATTAAAAACAGAAGGCATGAAGCTGGCAGTAATGATGGGATCTCCCAAACTCTACTTGAGCCAACCGCTAACTCCGGGAATACGAAATATACTCCTAGAGGGCTGCCCAAAGGGCTGGAAACCATATCTAATTCCCGTTTTGTTAGCAGAGCAAGGGAGTCCCATTGACCAAATTATTGAAAGAATAAGCCAACTGGGAGATTTGCCTGGTTTGGAGCCCTCTACGCGGGTCATAGAAGGAGATAGGCAGAATACATGATCCCAGACAGAAGAGAGGGAGCCAGGGGAGCATAATAAATTGTTTTGCTTGCTTTTAGACAGGGGCATTGATCGGAGGGAGATATATCGCAAGCCACTCCAGGTGCTGCGGCGCATGGCACAAGAAATCCACCAGAAACGGATACAAAAGATTGCCTATGATGAGCAAAATATGAGTTCCGTAGCACCTCTTACACATAAAACCCAGGAGTTGTCCTTGGGACAACCAGACATTCCATCATTCGGGTGCACACAACCATCTGCATCCCCTCCCTCCCTCCCAGAGTTTGAGAATTCCATGTATTCATGGACCGATGTTAGGAAGGAGCAGCGGCGCCTTAAAGAGGATTAGGGACTAGACCAAGCCCCCGCATTGGATTGCTGTGTATTGCACTATGACCCTCGACCCTTTACCCGCTGTATTATCTGGTGGTCGTCCACCAACAAACAAGGGGTCAAAGCATTAGTCGATGCGGAGGTCACTATCATACACAGAAATCCACGCAAGATGCAAGGGACTACTAGTCCCATATGGGGGCTAGGAGACCAGCCAGTGGTGGGAACATTGACAAAATTAAAGTTGCAGATTGGTGATTGGGACCCTCATATGTATCAGGTATTAGTAGCTGAGATTGGGGAATATATCATAGGGATGGATGTGTTGAAGGGGGCAACCATGATGATAGAAGGGACGTTATGGGCCTTTGGTCAACCCGATGGCTCCATGCCCGGGCGATTACTGTGGGAAAAATCCAGGCCCCCGCTGCAATTCCTATTGCTTCCCAAATAGTAAATATATAGCAATATAAGATACCCGGAGGAATGAAAGAAATACAGGATACTATTAATGATTTACTACTAGCCCAATTTGGCCAGTGAAGAATTATTATTCTGCCTTGTGGAGTCTTTGCCCACCTACCCTTCTCTATTTCTCCACCTAAATCTTCAATTAATTTTCAGTCCTCTTTGGAATACTTGGGTTCACAATCAATTTGTATTTTACCATCTGGGACCAAAGACTGCACCTCTAATTCGCCCCTCTCAGCCGCTCTTTTGGCTTCCCGATCCGCCATAGCATTGCCCAGTTCCTGAGTGGCATTTCCTTTCTGATGAGCCTTGCAATGCATGATAGCCACTTTTTCGGGTAGCTGCACTGCTTCCAGGAGCCTCAGAATTTCTTCAGCATGTTTTATATGTTTCCTTTGGGTGGATAGGAGTCCCCTTTCTTTCCATATCACCCCATGGGAATGGACTACCCCAAAAGTGTATTTGGAGTCCATCCAGACATTAATCTTCTTGTCTTTAGCTAGTTCCAGTGCTCAGGTTAAAGCTATTATTTCTGCCTTTTGTGCCGAGGTATTTGGGGCAAGGGCTGCAGATTCTATTACCTGATCCATAGTGGTTACCGCATACCCTGGTTTGCGGACGCCTTGTCGAACAAAGCTGCTTCCATCTGTGTACCAAGAGTCTTCAGCATCTTCCAGCGGCTCCTCTTCCAGGTCCGGTCGGCTGGAATAGACTGCTTCAATCGTTTCCAGGCAGTCATGCGATAGCGGTTCTCCTGTGGTTCCACTGAGGAAAGATGCTGGGTTGACAATGTTAGTAACCACTATTTCCACATCATCCTGTTCCACCAGAACAGCCTGGTATTTAAGGAACCTTTGTGGAGAGAGCCAGTGCCCTCCTTTTATCTCTAATACTGTGGATACAGTATGAGATAGCAACACTGTCATCTTTTGGCCTAATGCCAATTTACGTGCTTCTTGGATATTTAGCACCAATGCTGCTATCGCCCTTAGGCAGTTAGGCCAACCTTTACTTACTTCATCAAGTTGTTTGGAGAAGTATGCCACTGCCCTTCTATATGGTCCCAAATTTTGGGCTAGGATTCCCAGGGCTACTCCCTGCTTCTCGTGAGAGAACAGCCAGAATGGCTTAGTAGTATCTGGTAACCCCAAGGCAGGGGCATCCATTAGCTTCCTTTTCAGTTGCTGGAATGCTTTTTCTGCCTCTCCATTCCAGGTGAGGTCTTTTGGATTAGATTTCAACAGTTCATAGAGTGGCCTTACCAAGAGTCCATAGTTATATATCCATAGGCAAGCTGTCTGTGGTCGAGGAGTCTGACAGATGGCCTCCTTTCTTGCTGTTCCTAGGGTCCTTTGGCCAGCAGTTATCTCGTATCCGAGGTAAGTCACGTGCCGCTGAGCCACTTGTGCTTTCTGTGGAGAGACTCGATAGCCATTAAGTCCAAGGAAATTTAGCAGACTGACTGTCCATATTATACACAGTTCTTTCATTTCAGTGGCTATCAATAGATCATCTACATACTGTAATATTATTCCATTTCCATGTGGTCGCTCCCACCGTTCCAAGTCTCTGGCTAATTGGTTTCCGAAAAGAGTGGGACTATTCTTAAACCCCTGTGGTAACACAGTCCATGTTAATTGTGTCCTTCTTCCAGAATCAGGGTTTTCCCATTCAAATGCAAAAAGCAACTGGCTCTCTGGGCTCAAGGGTAGGCAAAAGAAGGCATCTTTCAGGTCCAATACAGTAAACCAGGCCAATTCAAGTGCCAATTTAGTTAATAATGTGTATGGGTTTGCTACAACAGGATGCAGATCTTCAACAATTCTATTAATAGCTCTGAGATCTTGTACTGTTCTGTAACTACCATCTGACTTTTTGACTGGTAGAATGGGAGTGTTATATTCCGACTCACACTCTGTTAACAGCCCATGTTTGATAAACCGGCTGATTATTGGTCGGATTCCTTCCCTATCCCCTGTCCTGAGGGGGTATTGCCTGATTCTTACAGGCCACGCCCCTGGTTTGAGTCTGACTACTATTGGGGAAACGTTTTTTGCTTTTTCTGGTATTTCTGAGGCCCACACCCCCGGATATACTTGGTTCTGGACTTCCTCAGGTATTCCTGAGTTAACAGGAATATCCGTATCTATGAGGACCAAACTCAGAAGTTCAATTAGCTGGTCATCTCCCACTCGGAGTTCCACTTTCCTTTTTCAAATTTTATTTCCGCCTTTAGTTGTTCCAATAGGTCTCGCCCTAATAGGGGTTTTGGTGAATTAGGCATATATAAGAATTTGTGTATTCCCAATTGTTTTCCCGATTTAAATTTAAGAGGTTTCAAAAAGTACGTCTTCTCACTTTGGCCAGTAGCTCCCCTTACCGTTACAAAGTCATCATCCATAGCCATTCATGTTAAAGCTTGGTTTAAAACCTGGCATGATGGTTTAGCCCAAATTACCACACAGTTTCTCGCTCCCCCTCCCCAGTGGGATGGGGGAGAGAACTGGGAAGAAAGGGGGTTGATATGAAGACAAGAAGATAATTTACTAAAATAACAAGGGAAAACTACAATAATAACAGAATATAAGGATATTAAAATATACATAATGAGCAATGTGTGTTTTCTCACCACCTGATGTCCCAATGACCGATACAGCCCGTCTCGAGCAGCGATCACGGAAACAAAACTGAGCAGCAAGCAAAGGAGCAAAAGGGAGCCAGCAAGGTAGAGGGAACGATGCCAGCAAATGAGGGAGAAAGATGGATGCCAGGAAGGCAGATACCTGCCTTGGCCAGTCCCCACTTATATACTGAGCATGACGTTTATGGCATGGAATACTCTCTTTGGCCAGTTTGGGTCAATTATTCTGTCTGTCTTTCTCCCAGCTTCCTGCATCTGCATGTTAGCGAGACTTGAAAAGCAGGACAGTGTCCTTGGTCTCATTCACAACAACTGGTACCATCAGGGTGTTTTATCAACATTCTTCACACACTAAATCCAAAACACACCAGCTACTGAGAGGAAAATTAACTCTATCCCTGCCAAAACCAGGACACCCGGTATCAACTAGAAATTCTATATTCTGTTGTTGTTTCCCTAGCTTCAATATAACCAGTGGATCTGCTAGGGTGGATTCCCCAGGTCCCCATCAATCTTCTTTGACGTGTGCCTGTATTCTTTCATTCCCTTTTCTCTTTGGACATTCACTTTTCCAATGTCCCCTTTGTTTACACCACGCATACTGGTCCTTTTCCAACGGTCTCCCACACCTCTAGATCCCTTACTCTCTTGTAATGCCGCTACCAGCATCCGTTTATCCTTCCTCCAATCCTCCTCTTCTCTATTGCTAAACACTCTCCAAGCTTCATCTAACAGAGTCTCCAAATTTCTGCTGTCAGTTTTAATTTCTGCAACTTCCTCTGAATATCACTTGCTGACTGTCCTATAAACAGAGACACTAACTGCTGTACTCCTATTTTCCGACCCTGGGTCCAGAGGAGTGTGTTGCCTCCCTCTGGCCCCACCTCCTCCCTGAGGGGTGCCTGCACCACTATCTGTTCTTTCTTACTTCGGCTGCGAGAGGACACTGGACTATCTGGAGGGTTTTCCGAATCGGAACCTTCATTTCCTCCTTGTTGTGCTCCTACCGGTGGTTTATAATGCTCCGGCAGGTTTCCCATCCCAGGACCCCTTGTTTTCCCCAACTTCGTACATCTCTGCCCTATGCTGCATGCCGAGCGACACGTCTTTCCTTTTCTTCTCCAAAGCCATCAATATTGGGTCCTGTGGGGGTGCTAATCCACAGTCCATTTGATATTCGGGATGATTTCAGAGGGTGAAAAAAACGTGTCCGCATACGAGACCTCATCCCATTTCCCTTCTCTCCTCAAAAACGACATCAATTGCAACAAGGTATATTATTCCGTTAAAGGGCCATTTCTCCTCATCATGTAATTTATACAAAGGCCACCATTAATTGCAATACTTTAATAAAGTCTTTTTGTTTACACTTCCCCCTGCGGCTCTCCTATCTCCTTCCAGTGAGCTAAAATGCAGCCCAGAGGGCTCCTTTTCACTATTCTGCCACTTTGTTTGCCTCCCATAACAGACACTCTGCTTATTCTTCAGCCAAAGAATACAACCTCATTAAACTGACAACAATAATACCTTATCCAAGGCCAAAGATACAAGGGCGTACTCACCCCACAGCTAATACACCTCAATTCAAGACAATTGTCGAGACGAAATTCCTGTCTCCCGTTAAAAGAAATAACATACTTATGACACTTCAAACACTTAGCACGAACAAACAAGCAACAGTGGACAGGCACTCGTCCGTGCTCCACACCAAATAAACCCGGCACTACTCTGCTCTACACTTCCTCCCATATACCAGTGGCATTCTTACTGATTCCTTACACCTTTTAAGTTCCCACCGAGTACCTGCTTAAGCTGGCCTGAACGCTCAATCCTATCCCAGTCAGGCCAGTTCCCTTGACATTCACCACACCAAAAATAAAAAAATCATCCCCAAACTGTACCTCAACATTCTGTTTACAACCAAAGCATTCAAAAATATACATTGGGTTGCATGAAAAATCCTTATGCACATGTACAGGACAATAAGGGGTTAACAATCGGTTCGACTAACACAGTCTCAAAGTCTGTCATACGCTTCTCTGTCTCTGGCCTCTGGCCGCTCTCCTCGAGGAGAACACAGAACTGCGGATCAGGACTCCACACTCGCTCTGCAGTCAGACTGTGTCTCACTCACCCAAACACTCACCCAGCTGTTGATGCGGAAGTAACGGACACTGCTGACGACCAATATGATCAAGCAAATGCCAATTTATTGTTGATACATCCCGGTTAATATAGCCCTTCTAATTCCGCATCATGCGCAAGCTCTCTGCTAATTGGTTAACTATATCATGCACATGCTCCTAGCTAAAATATGATTCGTTAAGTCTCTATGTTCACGCGCACGGCTCTCTCCACCTGCACCCTGCTTCATGTTCAGCCCCCAGTCACGTATGCCAGCTGTTTTCCTTCTTCTCAAGGTTGCTTCATTTACTTTCTCACAGGAAGCTTCATTACTTTCTCACAGGCGGCCTCATTATTTTCTCACAGGTGGCTTCAGTACTTTCTTACAGGCAGCTTCAGTATTTTCTCACAGGCAGCTTCAGTGATGTCCTTGAGGCCTGCTGCTCACAAACATAACAATTCCATTCGGTCTGGATTGTTCACTAAGTGCCCCTGGTACTCCAGATATCCAACACCCAGCTTACTTCAGACAACAACATAAAACATTAAACATAAAACAATTGTCGTAGTTCAGCCCTGATCAGGACCAGACTACGCAGTCTCTCTCTCACTCCCCCCACCCTCCGAGAGAACAGGGGGAGAAAATATAAGGAAAAACGGCTCGAGGTTTGAGATAAGGACAGGGAGAAATCCTTAAAGTTACCGTCACGGGCAAAACAGACTTGACTTGGGGAAAACTATTCATTTATTACTACAAATAGCAGGATAATGAGACAGAGAACAAGATAACCTCCATCCACCCCTCCCTCTTCCCAAGCTTAACATTATCTCTACTACCTTCCCCCCGCCCCCGAGCGGCACAGAGGGGGAAGAGGGAATGGGGGTTGCAGTCAGTTCATCATACGTTGTTTTACGCCGCTGCTTCATGGTCGGGGGAAGAACTCCTCACATTCCTCCCCTGCTCCATTGTGGGGTCCCTCCCACGGGCCACAGTCCTTCGTGAAACTGCTCCGGCGTGGGTCATCTCTTCCACGGGTGCAGTCCCTCTAGAACAGCTGTCCCAGCAGGCCCTCCATGGGCCACAGCTGCCTTCAGGCATCCACCTCCCCCAGTACGGGGTCCTTCACGGGCTCCAAGTGGATCTCAGCTCCTCCGTGGACCTCCATGGGCTGCAGGGGGACAACCTGTTCCACCATGGTCATCACCACCGGCTGCAGGGGAATCTTGGCCAGGAGCCGCATTACTCCTCCCCCTCCTTCAGAACTGACCTTGGTGTCTGCAGCCGTTCCTCACAACAGGCTGGTAGATGTCTCTCAGGATCTTTTTTACATCTTATTCATATCTCATCTCCTCTCCACTTCTTGCAGCCGGGCTGGACTGAGTCGGGCCCAGTCGGCTGCCTGGCGAGAGGCCATAGGGTGAGGCCTGCAAGGCCCATGAGGCCTGCGCCTCCCCCTCTGCGCCTCTGCCCCCGCTCAGCTTCTTCACATCTTCTCTCTTCTCTCTTATTTTTGTTTTCCCCTTCTTAAATACGTTATCGCAGAGGCGTTATCACGGGACATTCTGCTACCAATCGGCTCGGCCTTGGCCAGCAGTGGGTCCGCCCTAGGCCCGGCCGAGTCCACTGAACAAAGGGGAGCGACTTCCAGCAGTTTCCTACAGAAGCTACCACCTTAGGCCCCCCCCCCCACTAACAAAACCATGACAACAATAAAACACTTATCCCATAACCCACGGTACCGGACACATAAAACTTCTTAAGTAGACAGCCTATAACGAGTATCATAAATCAATTACAGCTGCAATGATATAAATTCCAATTCCCATGGGTTACAACAGACAAACGATAGCTATCCCACACAGGGCTCCCACACTCCAGTGAGAAGCACCCAATTCACCACGGGGACCCACGTACTGCCCTGAGGAATTCCCGCAAAGTCACCACAATGACTTGCATGCTGCCCTCAGGGATTCCCGCAAAGTGTCTTCTCCCCCCCACCCCGTCCGGACTACCCAGGGGTGAGGCAACAGCTCCTTTCCCTCGCGTAGGACGTCTCCTCACGACTTACAGGTACCCCTTCTCCGACATACCTGGTCCGCTGATGATGGTCCTTGTCTACTCCCGCAGTGATCGGACGAGGGAGGGAGTTCTTCCGAGGAAGGCTCGGGGCGTGCCAAAGACGTCCCCCTCTCAGCCGGTCCTGCGGTCGAGCAGAGAGGGTCCCATCTGGGTCGCCAAATTGACGCGCGGATCAAACTCTACAACTCGGAGAGAGTTATAAAGCAGGCATGTTTTTTCGGTGCCGGGTGCGTGGGGGATCGCTCCTCCAAAAGCACGCACACCGACAGCACATTTTACCAAAAATTTATCCGGTGCAGGTATACATATTCATAGGATTGCACAATACAGACATACATATGCATAAGTGAGGCGGGGTTATTAAAAAAACACTTGCGTTAGCATTTCAGATCTGTCTCTGGTGGTCGTTTACTTCTTCAGGGGTCTTATCTTCCTCTAGATGAACTTTAGTCATTTACCCATGCTCTCCTTTCACTTGGTGATTTCAGCAGTTTCCCGACTTCTGACCGGATTTGTGGTGGAACTAACATTCCGAATTTGCGGTGGAACTAACATTCCGTCCTTTGCTAGACATATTAGTCCTTGACAAATACCAGTTTCTTGACAAATACCAGTCCCTGATAAGCTTAAGTGCAAACAGGATTGTTAGGCATTCTCTAGCAGACAGTTAGTCTCTTAAATCAAGCAATATTTAGCAGACCGTTAATTCCCTGTATCACAGGTATAAGCAGTCTGTGTGTGTGTGTGTATAAGCATGAAGTAAATGGTATGAAATAAGAGGTGAATACTGTCTTGGTTTTAGCAGGGATGGAGTTAATTTTCCTCTCAGTAGTCAGTGTGTTTTGGATTTTGTATGTGAAGAATGTTGATAAAAATGCTCTGATGATAAGGGTTGTTGTTAATGAGACCAAGGACACTTTCTGGCTTTCCAAGTCTCATTAACGTGCAGGTGCAGGAAGCTGGGCCAAAGACAGAGTATTAGTCATTTGGACACCGAGTGGTGAGAGATTGTACATTGTTCATTTTGTATATATTAATGTCCTTATATTTGGTTATTATTGTAGGTTTCCTCTTAGTAAACTGCAGCATAAAGCGACGTGTGATTAACTGACAGTAACCCACATTCCCTCTTCCCGCCCCCCCCCCCCGCCCTATCCCGCTCGGGGGCGGGGAAGGAGGTGGAGATGGTGTTAAGCCCGGGAAGAGGGAGGGGTGGGGGGAGGTTATCTTGTTCCCTTTCTCATTATCCTGCTTTGGTTTTAGTAATAAATGAATAAGTTTCCCCAGGTCGAGTTTGTTTTGCCTGTAACGGTAGCTTTAAGAATCTCTCCCTGTTCTTGTCTCAAACCTCAGACCTTTTTTTTTTTTTTTTGTCTTCTTATGTGCCCGGGGACGCGGCCACCACCAGGCGCTCCCCCTATCCGGCGGGGCGGGGGCAGCTTACCCAAAAACTGACATGGTTAACAGATACTCCCGTCTGAGTCGACCAGTGGCCTTTAGCAAGAGAAAAGCTGCAACATTTGAATGAATTAGTTGATGAGTAATTACAGCTTGGACGCATACAGCCAACAGACAGTCCCTGGAATGCACCTGTATTTGTAATACAGAAAAAATCAGGTAAATGGCAACTCTTACAGGATTTAAGGGCAGTAAATTCGGTAATTGAGGATATGGGACCTTTGCTACAGGGGTTACCATCTCCTTCAATGATACCCCGAGATTGGAATATTATCATTATTGATTTAAAAGATTGTTTTTTCACTGTACCTTTACATCCTGAGGATGCTCCATGAGTCACATTTTCTGTGCCTTCAATCAATATGGGAGAATCCAATCAGAGATATCATTGAACGGTACTTCCTCAAGGTATGAAAAATAGTCCAACCGTCTGCCAATGGTACGTTGCACAGGCTATAGGACCAGTAAGGCGCTTGCATAAGAATTTATCATTATATTTATCATTTATCATTATATTAATGATATCTTAATTGCAGCACCCAATGATTCTCTGGTGGGCAGAGTTCTTAATGATATCACCAGTGCATTATCCTGATTTAAATTGGTTATTGCTCAAGGAAAAATTCAAAAAGTATGTCCCTAGGAGTATCTCAGCTGGCAAATTATGGAAAGAACAATTGCGCCGCAAAAGTTAAAAATCCCTCAAACAGTGTTTACCTTAAACTATTTGCAGAAATTGCTGGGAGCTATCAACTGGGTACGCCCGGCTCTAGGCCTCCCTACTGAATTGCTTTCTCCACTATTTATAAATACTTAAAGGAGACTCAGATTTAACCTCTCCTAGGAGACTAACTCCAGAAGCACAAGCGGCATTACAAACAGTTTTGCTACAGATTTCCATTCATTGGCCTAAACAGCCCATGTTGCAATTTTTAGGAGAATTAATGTTGTATTCAGCAACTCATCTAAGTTACACTCCCATAAAAAATGCCTTGACAATATTTACAGATGGATCAGGAAAAATGCACAAATCCGTGACTGTGTGGAAGAAAAATGATGAGTGGCATCATGACGTACAATTGGTAGAAGGTTCAACCCAAATAGTACAACTTGCGGCGGTGGTACGAGCTTTGTATAAGTGGAAAGATGAATCCCTCAATATTGTCTCTGATTCTGCCTATGTGGTCAATGTAGTACAATGCGCTGAATAGGCAATGTTAAAGGAAATTAATAATCCTTTGTTGTATGATCAGTTTCAACAGCTATTATAGGTATTACATGTGCGGGATCATCCTTACTTTATTGTACATCTGAGAGCTCACACCTTGCTTCCAGGACCTGTCACAGAAGGTAACACAAAAACAGATGCTCTCACTAATGCGGTCCTCGTTCCAAACACACTCATGCAAGCTAAGCTGTCCCATGAGTTTTATCACCAAAACTCTACAGCCCTTCAACGACAATTTAAGCTGACATGGGAACAAGCTCGGGCAATTGTGCGTTCCTGTAGCAGTTGCCAGAACACAATTATGCCATCTTTATGTGGGGTTAATCCACGTGGTTTGTGCTCTCAAGAATTATGGCAATCTGATATAACTCATGTCCCATCATTTGGCCGACACAAATAAGTACATGTAACTATTGATACCCATTCCAGCTTATTGTTTGCCTCTGCTTATACAGGAGAGCGTGCTCGAGTTGTTTGCCAACATTGGACGTCAGTGTTTGCTTTCATGGGGGTTCCCATTCATAGAAAAAGAGATAACAGGCCAGCGTATGCTTCTCGTGCAGTCCAAACCTTCCTTGCTCTTTGGGGCATCAAGCATGTTACTGGTATCCCACATAACCCCACTGGACAGGCCATCATTGAACGTGCCCATGGTACACTTAAAAATATGCTGTTAAAACAAGAAGGGGGAATGGAAGAGAAATCTGCAAATGAAAAGTTAGTGAAAGCAATGTATGTGCTCAATTTTCTAAATCGTTGGAGTGACAATTCTTCCCCAATACAGAAACATTTTGGATCATCTACTGGACATGATGCCATCTGAGGGCAAGCTCCAGTGATGGTCAAGAATCTGGAAACAGGTAATTGGGAAGGACCATTCCCTCTTATAATGTGGGGGAAAGGATATGCTTGTGTCTCTACAGGAGCAGTGAACAAGTGGATCCCTGCACGATGGGTACGACCAGCACTCCAAGCTGCCTTGTGTTCGTCGGATTGTTAACAAGCTGTGTGGCAGCTCCATGGACATCAGTCACGGAAAGAACAAACGTGTGTGTAACTATGGCTGGTGCCACAGGACAGGACACCATTTGTCTGTCTGTATCATCTTCAAATAACCCTTTCAGAACATGTTTGGTCAGTCTGCCAGATAACGGTAGGGCGGCAACTCTGTGTAAAACAACAGCAGCCACGAGTGCTGAGTGCTAAATAACAAAAGATGGAACTTTTGGTATCACTAAAGATGGACTTCTGCCTATTTTTTTTTTAACTATTCAGGAGCTAATGTTACTAGAGGGGTAATGATTGTAAATGCTTTAAGACCTATACATCGCAACGACACAGCATGGTGTAATCATGCGAGCACTAACATATCAAAATCCAGACAGCATAAAAGACCTAAACGAAGCATACATAGCATTGAATCTGGTTGCCAAGATAATACAGAGTTTTGGAAACCAAGTGAAATTATTGCTGCTTCAATCTTTGCACCTGGTGTGGCAAGTGCCCAGGCATTAGCTACGCTAAATAAATTGGACTGTTGGCTTGCTAAGCAAACAAACGCAACTGCATCGGCACTATCAACGCTGCTAACGGATGTAGATTCTGTATGCTACACTACTTTACAAAACAGAACCGCTGTTAGCCTGTAGAGCACATATTTGACAGGCCTTGTTGCATGTGCTGGCCACACGTGCAGCAACGTCTGGTCAGGCCTTGTTGTATGCATTGGCCACGCATGCAGCAATGTCTAGTCAGTACTCTTTCACTTAATCTGCTGAGGGTAAAAACAGAGGTGGCTCAGAGCAGAGGAGAGAGAAAGGACCCAGAGCACACTCTATTAACAACAGGGGATGCCCTGAAGGTGCTGCGCCTGCCTCCTTTCTCTGCTCTGACCCCGCTGATAATCATCCTCCTGCTCAGCAGTGTCTTCGGCATAGTCAGGTTGGTAACAGAATAGAGCAGCAATAGATTTTTTATTATTAGCACAAAATCATGGTTGTCAGGATTTTGATGGGCTTTGCTGCATGAATCTGTCTGATCATTCGGAATCTATTCACAAAAGTATTCAAAACTTGCAAAAAGGAGTACAAAAACTGCAACAAAGTGATGATTTTGATATATTCAGAAATCTTTTTGGTGGATTGATAAAAGCTTATTACAAATAGCTGTTGGATGCTTATTCATTTTTTTATATATGTATTTTGATCCGTATTCCGTGTGTGTTGAAATGTGTGCAGACTTTAATAGATAAAGCGTTGAAACAAGCCTCTTCTCATAAACAAAGAAGGGGGAGATGTGGGTATTTCTTGAGCCAGTACGGTGTCAGTGAAAGCAAACTGACCTTGGGGGAGGGATTCAATCATGCTTGCAGGAAGAAAGCCATGGAATGAGAAGGGAAGCTTTAAGATACAAGACATTGTTAGCAGAATGTATGGCTTGTTTCAACAGAGACCTGCAAAAAACTAGTCACTGGCCTTGTAGATAAGAAAGTTACTGGAGTTGTTATGTCTGTAATGGTAGAAGAATGCTATAGTAGAAAATTACTAGAAGGTAATGAAACCTAGTTTTGCTTAGCAGTCATGAATATGTATAACGTGTGATCAGTAATTTTATTGGCTAAGCTTGTGTGTGGCATAATTGGGTGGTTGCTGTCCTTGGTTAAAATCGGAATTGTGATACTAGGCATTATACTAGGCATAATCATTAACATTCCATGCTTGGTCACCTGCCTACAAAAAATGATACAGAGAATACTACATCAGGTATTGATAGTAGAAAAACAAAAAGGGGGAAATGTGGAGGCAGAGAGTGCAGCACAGCTGTTTGACATTGACGAATTTGGGCTATGTCCTTGAACACCACTTGCTCAATAACAAAAAACAGCAACTAGAACAAGATAAGGAAATACCAAAGGCAAAAATAGGAAAGACAACCAAAAAACTATAACCAATCCAAATGACGCATAAGGCGCATGAACAGTATATTGCTACCAATCAAATTAGATGATTACGTGTGTGCACTTCACGTGTAACTTAGACTACAAAAGACTAATGCTGACTAACAATAAAGGTCTCTGGAACACCGTCCATGGAGTCTGTGTTTTTACTGCCACATGCCACAGGGGTATAAACACAGCCTGACCTTTTGTCACCAGGCTATACACCGGACTCTAGAAAAACATCACACGGAGGCTAGTGTACAACTTGTGCAGTATATTGATGATGTACTAATAATACAAGGTAGTAGTTTTGACTAAGTACAACAGCACCTAGATGCGATATTAAAATTGTTGCATCAGGAAGGATGGGCTGTCAACCCTCAGAAGATACAAGGCCCAGCACAAGAAGTCAAATATTTAGGCATTGTCTGGAATCACGGGATGCAGTGCATTCCCGACAAAGCTCTGGATACCATTAGGAACTGGCCGCGACCTGAAGACAAAAAAGGAATGCAAAGGTTTCTGGGCGCAGTAGGATATTGGCGTTCCTATGTTCCAGGGCTGGCAGTATTATTAAAACCATTGTATAGAATCACCCAAAAGAAGGCACGCTTTGAGTGGATCGATATACACCAGCAGGCTTTTGAACAAGTTTGTGAGCTTATCCAACATCACATGGAACTACACCCTATCCAGGTGGGTCCGATAGAACTCCAAGTAAGGCTGGAGCAGAACGCGGCCCTCTAGAGCCTGTGGCAGTCACAAGAGGGGCGAAGGCGACCTCTAGGATTCTGGTCACAACGCCTTACAGGAGCCGAAGAGTGGTATACCGCCTTCGAAAAGGCATTGTTAGCGGTTTATTGGGCCTTGCTAGATACAGAAGACAGGACAGTGGGACATGAGGTATTAGTGCGATCAGCAGTACCTATAGTTTCATGGGCCTTGGCACCCACAGCGAGTCACAATATAGGACACGCCCAAGAATCTACTATAGTCAAGATGAAGTGGTACATCCAAGAACGAGCAAAACCTGGGATGTGAGGTGTACACCAATTGCACGAATTAGTAGGTCAGAGCCTAACGGGAGAAGCAGAGAAAAAACATGATCTATACAATTATCAGATTGGACGCTGGGGAGTACCCTATGAACAGCTAACTGAAAGTCAAAAGAAGCATGCCTGGTTCACAGATGGTAGTGCTGGAACAAAACAAGGCAAACCCATGTGGCGTGCAGTTGCCTTACAACCCAGTCCTAAAACTCAATTGGTTACGGAAGGGAGTGAAGGCAGCAGTCAGCTAGCTGAACCAGTCGCTCTGTGGCAAGCCATAGATGCCACTCCAGAGAACACCATTTGCTATCTATATACAGATTCCTGGGCAGTAGCCCAGGGACTGGTAAATTGGCTAGGCAAATGGCATGCAGATGGATGGTATATTGGTAGCAAAGAAGTATGGGGGAAAGATTACTGGATAAAAATTTGGGAGTTGTTGCAAACCCGAGAAGTACGAGTTTTCCATGTGGATGCACATGTCAGAGAACAATCAGAAACCACGTGGTGGAATGCTGAGGTAGATCAGATAGCATGACCTATGGTAAAAGCAGCTATGCACAGCAGTGATGAGCAGAGGCCGCTAGCGCAATGGGCTCATGACAAAGTGAGGCATGCAGGCCGGGATGCTACACTAGCGTGGGCCCAACAACATGGCATTCATTTGCTGCAAGATGTGGTTACAGACGTTATACACCAATGTGAGGTGTGCTCTCCGTTGAAGGAACGGGTTTTCACACAACCAACCGGTCACATAAAGCGTGACCTACGTCCGGTGGAAGTATGGCAAATCGATTACATAGGCCCACTGCCCGAACACAGGCGACAGCGGCTGCAGACACCTTTTTTTGGAGTGATAGTGGCCGTGGCTAGTAGATACGCAAATGCTTATACTACTATTCGCTGCCTGGATATGATTGAAACATACTATGGAACACCAATCGAAATACGATCAGACAACGGTTCGCATTTTAGAAATCATACAGTAGCGAATTGGGCCGCTGAAAGAGAGATACAGTGGGTGTGGCATTTACCCTACCACCCACAGGGTGCAGGATTGGTGGGACGCCTTAATGGCCTATTGAAACAGCAACTGCGTAGATTAGGAGGTACAAAATGCATGTGATGGGTAGATCATCTGCCCACCACTGTGCGTGTGCTGAATAACCGCGCGGTGGCAGGAGATAACACACCCCTCCTATTGAAGAAAAATTACCACGCCAGGCCAATAAAAGTACCACTCACTCTGGTGCAATACTCTGCGTGGCACTAAATTTGCATTGACCACTGGGCGGGGATTCTTATCTCTTTATTCTGCACAAACATTAACGGTTGATGGCGGATAATTTCAGTGGTTCCCTCTGGACGTAAAAATATCTGTACAAGCAGAACAGACGGTGTTTTTCGTTTTCACATTACACCCAAACCATATCGTCAGTGGTTTTAATCTAATAAATCCAATACACAGCAGCAATCGACGGCCTATCTCCTTAGGCCTGCGCAACACTGCACCAACAAGTAGGAGTATCCCTGCAGACCTTTTGGCATCTGTGTATTTTTGGATGATGCCCCCACTCCATATTGAATCCAACCCTGTATTGCAAATGTTTGTGAGTGCAGGTGTTTGGTATCACCCCCCTGGGCAGTCAGGACCAGTTGCAGCTGAAGTGGTGGCTGCTGATGATTCACGGGCCATCACCATTGCCCTTACTGGTGAATCAAACTGGTTGCATGTACCTGCGCAGCAATTACAACACAGAGAATGAAAAAAAAAAAAAAAAAGACGGGGGAGTGTGGGGGGGTTAATCTTGATTTTGTCTGGTTTTTGTTTTGACAGGTTTATGCATACACATTTTTCCCCCGTGAGTAAAACATATGGGTGACATTGGCAAAGGTGACCTGACAAGATACCCTTTGTCTCAGCACAGCAACTCCCTGGAACCCATTTCAAATCTATTAGTAACGCTACTAGTAACGCATTTTCTGATTTGTTACTTGATGTAGATAGTATACGCCATGCTACGCTTCAAAATCGTGCTGCTATTGACTTTTTACTCCTAGCTCATGGATGTGGATGTGAGGACTTGGACGGTTTGTGTTGCATGAACTTAAGTGACCACTCAAAGTCCATCCATGCACAATTGCAAAAGATATGCCGACTGAACCAGTAATTAGTGGAAGCAACTGGATGGAACCTGTTCACTGGATGGACATGGGGGTGGGGTGTTGGATACCTGGAGTATCACGGACACTTAGTGAACAATCCAGACCAAATGGAACTGTTATATTTGTGAGCAGCAGGCCTCAAGGACATTGCTAAAGCCACCTGTAAGAAAGTACTGAAGCCACCTGTGAGAAAATAATGAGGCCGCCTGTGAGAAAGTAATGAAGCTTCCTGTGAGAAAGTAAACGAAGCAACCTTGAAGAAGATCGCAAACAACTTTGAGAAAGTGAAAACATGAAAAGTACGGGACTTTCCAGATTAGCTAACTGCAAGTAGGAGGGATATGCAAATGCAATCATTAGAGCTTAAGCCAATCACGCAATGACTAGTAGGCATATTTTATCTTAGCAATATAAATATGCGCACCCGGGACTAATAAATCAAACTACGCTTATTACTCATATTGAGTCTTTGTCGTACGTTCCTCCGTCGCTCGCAAATGGCGCCCGAACAGGGACTTACTAGAAGACACTGCTATCGGAGCAGCGGAGGCAGAGAAGCACTGGGAGCAGTGACCAGGGGGCAAGATCGACTACGCATTTGTCCTTCAGATGCGACGATCCGGAGCCTGAACCGTTGAAACAGGGGTTCGCCGTCTGCCAGGGCTACAGGACAAGCTGCAAAAAGGGGGTGCCTTAATCAGGGAGCACCAATCGTGAGTACTTAATTAGGGAAAAAGGAGTGCCTTAATCAGGGAGCACCAATTGTGAGCACATAATCAGGGAAAAAGGGGTGCCTTAATCAGGGAGCACCAACTGTGAGCACGTAATCAGGGAAAAAGGGGTGCCTTAATCAGGGAGCACCAATTGTGAGCACGTAATCAGGGAAAAAGGGGTGCCTTAATCAGGGAGCACCAATCGTGAGCACGTAATCAGGGAAAAAGGGGTGCCTTAATCAGGGAGCACAAATTGTGAGCACGTAATCAGGGAAAAAGGGGTGCCTTAATCAGGGAGCACCAATTGTGAGTACTTAATCAGGGAATAAAAGGGGTGCCTTAATCAGGGAGCACCAATTGTGAAACTGCCGGCAATAATGGAAAAGGAGGTAGCCCTAGAATTATTATGCTCTCTATGAGAGGACTGAGTTATGACTTGGCCATCCTAGAAGCTTTGCTGCAGTTGATGATCCTTTTGAACTCCCGACATGGGAAAAGATAAGAAAAAAGCTGTGGGATGAAATAAGTAAGGGATCTCCACCGTGTGGAAGCTAATTAACGAAACATTGATAAGCATGAAAGCCGAGCGTTCAGTTGCCGCATCTGCTTTTGCGGCCTTAACTCCAGCCGACGGGTCCACCTCCGCTACCAGCATGCTGTTCTTGGGTTTAATGAGCCCTGCCGCTGCCCCGGCTCGTGCTGAGGGTGGGGGGGTTCGAGCCCCAGCAAGGACTCCAGGAAATGCAGCCACAGCCCCTATAACTATAGATATGCGGGCACCAGAGGGAAAAACTGCCAAAGGCTTTTCACCACCATCAGATGTACCACCGCCAGGCACCCCGCCATGCTGCGCCAGTGCAGGCTCAGAGTCACAAGCCTTTTCGCCGGCGCCAACAGCTCCGGTTTATCCCCCATTACCACCTTCTTCCCTGCCACCATGGCGTGAGGAAGAGGGGGATGAACATTCATCCGGCTTGAAGGACGCACAGCTGCAAGAGACACTAAAAAGGCTGGAAGCCCTAGAGGTTCGCCTAGAAGCGTCGCTGGGAAACTTGTCAACTCCTTCGCCTGTGCCACATCGAGACCTGCCAGCATCCAACCTATTCGTTCCGAACGGAGCATCGGGTGAGATCAGTCTTTTTGCACCTTTGCAAGGGATGCCGGCGGGAGGGGCCGGGGATCCGAATCCAACAGCTCGGTGGAAAGGGGTGATTTGAGATGCCGTGATAGAAGGACAGCCTTTTCCCATGGCATTTCCGGTTGTGACTGATAATACTGGGAAAAGTGTGTGGAAAGCATTAGACTGGAAAATATTGAAGGAAGCTAAAAGTGCAGTTACTCTGTATGGGCTAAAATCATCATATGCTCAATCTGTGTTGCAGCATATTTTTTTGTCACAGTTGTTAGCTCCTTATGATATTAGAATGATTGTCCAGATGCTTTTGCTACCGTCGCAGCAGCTGCAGTTCTTTCAGTACTGGCAGGCTGCTTGTGATAGGGCAGCTGCATCGCCTCGACAACAGGGTGATCCATTATTCGGGGTGCAAACTCAAATGCTGATGGGAGCGGGACCCTACACACGATCTGATTGGCAAGCGCAATTTGCTACCGAAGTGTTAGAACTGGGCCAAGATTTGGCTTATAGAGCGCTTGCTAGGGTGCACGATGAAAAGTCTGGACCTGCCTTTACATCAATAAGACAAGGTCCCACAGAACCATATGGGAAATTTATTGATCGGTTGCACACTGCAATTATGGCTCACCCTGATCTGGATGATGACATGAAAGCAAAGTTCTTAGATATGCTTGCCTTTAATAATGCTAATGAAAAAACTAAGAGAGCCCTTAGTGTGCTGCCAAAAGGATCTAGTACAGGGCAACTGCTGGAAGCTGCCGAGCGAATGTTAGAACAAGAAAAGGCTACAGTCATGGCTGCTGCTGTAGGTGCAGCAGTTAAACCGTTGATATCAATAAAGCGGAGCGTGATTAACTGTCTGTAACCCCCATTCCCTCTTCCCGCACCCCTGCCCCCCATCCCTGTCCCGCTCAGGGGGCAGGGGAGGGAGGTGGAGATGGTGTTAAGCCTGGGAAGAGGGAGGGGTGGGGGGAGGTTGTCTTGTTCCCTTTTTCATTATCCTGCTTTGGTTTTAGTGATGGTCTGTTTTGCTTGTAGCGGTGGCTTTAAGGATCCCTCCCTATTCTTGTCTTAAACCTCGGGTTTTAGTTTTCTTTCCTCCTGTATGCCTGGGGCCACAGCCGCCACCAGGCGCCCCCACCCCCCCGCCCCTGACATGGTTAACAGATACTCCTGTCTGAGTCGAGCTTTGTATAAGTGGAAGGACCGTTCCCTCTTATAACATGGGGGAAGGGATACGCTTATGTCTTTACAGGAGCAGTAAACAAGTGGATCCCTGTCTGTATCATCTGCGGGTATTTCAGAACATGTTTGGTTGACCTGCCAGATACCAGTAGGATGGCAACTCTGTGTAAAACAGCAGCAACCACCAGTGCTGAGTGCTAAAACTACAAAAGATGGAACTTTTTTGGATCAGTAAAGATGGGCTTCTGTCTATTTTTTTTTAACTATTCAAGAGCTAATGTTTCTAGAGGGGTAATGATTGTAAATGCTTTAAGATCTATACATTGCAACGACACAGCATGACGTAATCATGCGAGCACATATCAAAATCCAGACAGCATAAAAGACCTAAACAAAGCATACATAGCATTGAATCTGGTTGCCAAGATAATACAGAGTTTTGGAAACTAAGTAAAATTATTGCTGCTTCAGTCTTTACGCCTGGTGTGGCAAGTGCCTAGGCGTTAACTACGCTAAATAAATTGGACTGTTGGCTTGCTAAGCAAATAAATACAACTGCATCGGCACTATCAACGCTGTGAACTGATGTAGATTCTATATACTATGCTACTTTACAAAACAGAACCACTGTTAGCCTGCAGAGCACATATTTTGACAGGCCTTGTTGCATGTGCTGGCCACACATGCAGCAATGTCTAGTCAGGACTCTTTCACTGAATCTGCTGAGGGTATAAACAGAGGTGGCTCGGAGCGAAGGGGAGAGGACAGACCCAGAGCACACTTTATTTACAACAGGGGACGCCCTGAAGGTGCTGCGCCTGCCTCCCTTCTCTGCTCTGACCCGGCTGATAATCATCCTCTTGCTCAGCGGTGTCTTTCGCATAGTTGGGTTAGTAACAGAATAGATCAGCAATAGATTTTTTTTATTATTAGCACAAAATCATGATTGTCAGGATTTTGATGGGCTTTGCTGCATGAATCTGTCTGATCATTCGGAATCTATTCACAAAAGTATTCAAAACTTGCAAAAAGGAGTACAAAAACAGCAACAAAGTGACGGTTTTGATATATTCAGAAATCTTTTGGTGACTTGATATAAGCTTGTTACTAATAGCTGTAGGATGCTTATTCATTCCTTTTATATATGTATTTTGATCTATATTCTGTGTCTTAAAATGTGTGCAGACTTTAATAGATAAAGCGTTGAAACAAGCCTCTTCTCATAAACAAAGAAAGTGGAGATGTGGTATTTCGCTGAGTCAGTATGGTATCAGTGAAAGCACACCGACCTTGGGGGAGGAATGCAATCATGCTCTCAGGAAGAAAGCCATGGAATGAGAAGGGAAGCTTTAAGATACAAAACATTGTTAGCAGAATTTATGGCTTGTTTCAACAGAGGCCTGCAGAAAACTAGTCATTGCTCTTGTAGATAAGAAAGTTACTGGAGTTGTTATATCTATAATAGTAGAAAAATGTTATAGTAGACAATTACTAGAAGGTAGTGAAACTTAGCTTTGCTTTGTAATCATGAATATGTATAACGTGTGATCAGTAATTTTATTAACTAAGCTTGTGTGTGGCATAACTGGGTGGTTGCTGTCCTTGGTTAAAATCAGAATTGTGATACTAGGCATCACACTAGGCATAATCATTAACATACCATGCTTGCAAAAAATGATTGACAACTCAATACAGACAATCTGGCTCATTAAAAAAAAAAAAGGGAGATTCAGTAGAGGCCTACATGAACCTAGTTGATATTGTAGTAAAATAAGGTCAGGAGTACCAAAAAGGGCCATAGGAGGACCATGTTATTTTGGAAAATTGATAGTGTTTGCTCCATCTATGAGAACATTATGGAATCATACTTGAGCAAGAAGATCGCTAAAAGTATTGACTCCCCATTGTGACGGCAATTTAACCCTGTTGGGTACAGCTGAGCGGATAGCATTATCTTTATTTTTTCCTTGGGCAGCAACTGCAAAAAGCTTTAGCTAACTTAAATAAATTAGCTTGTTGGGCACAAAAGCAAATGAATTTAACCTCTAGCATGTTATCAGGATTATTAGAAGACATGGATAGTATGCGTCATGATATTTTTGCAGAATCGGGCAGCCATTGATTTTTTGTTATTAGCGCATAAGTGGGTCTGGATTGTTCAAAACAAAAAGGGGGATTTGTTGGATACCTGGAGTATCAGGGACACTTAGTGAACAATCCAGACCAAATGGAATTGTTATGTTTGTGAGCAGCAGGCCTCAAGGACATTGCTAAAGCCACCTGTAAGAAAGTACTGAAGCCACCTGTGAGAAAATAATGAGGCCGCCTGTGAGAAAGTAATGAAGCTTCCTGTGAGAAAGTAAACGAAGCAACCTTGAAGAAGATCGCAAACAACTTTGAGAAAGTGAAAACATGAAAAGTACAGGACTTTCCAGATTAGCTAACTGCAAGTAGGAGGGATATGCAAATGCAATCATTAGAGCTTAAGCCAATCACGCAATGACTAGTAGGCATATTTTATCTTAGCAATATAAATATGCGCACCCGGGACTAATAAATCAAACTACGCTTATTACTCATATTGAGTCTTTGTCGTACATTCCTCCGTCACTCGCAGTGGGGTTGGTTATAACAGTTATTGTTGTGGACTATTGTTGATACAGCTTTACACCGCTTAAGAGTACGGGTTGTGGAATACCACAGTGTCCCTACTATGGACCACATGGTGGCATCTGTGAGGGATTTCAGTGATGGTCTATGTATGGCCACTGTGGGAAATTACAAGCTGCACACAGCTGCGAGAATGCGACCTTGGAGAGGGGAGCTAGGAGGGTTGTTATCTCAGAGAGGGGAGCTAGGAGGGTTGTTATTGAGCAGTGTGTTGTTGCTATCCAGGAACCGCTGTTAGCCAGCAGGCCATGTACTTGGCAGGCCTTGCTGCATGCACTGGCCACGCGTGCACCAACACCTGGTCAATACTCTTCCACTGAATCTGCTGAGGGAATAAACAGAGAGAGAGAAAGGACCCAGAGCACACTCTACGAACAACAGGGGATGCCCTGAAGGTGCTGCGCCTACCTCCCTTCTCTGCTCTGGCCCCGCTGATCATCATCCTCCTGCTCGGCGGTGTCTCCGGCTTAGTTGGGTTGGTAAGACTCTCACAAAGGGAAAACAATATGCTGGTAACTGCTTCTGCTAGGAACTGTAACTGCTTATGCTAGTAACTGCTTATGCAAGGCTATAACAGAGCAATAAATACTGTTGTGCTTTTAAATATCATGTGTTGGGTGAACTTTGTGCATAGGAATCCTACGAACTGGTTACACCCAGATTGAACACTACTGTAACATTTTCTCAGTGACTGAAGGAGCTTTAAAACACTTGGCTATTCAAGAAACAGAAATCTCGAATGGCAGCCAAGATAAACCTGCCTCTGTCATCCCAGTGGCCTCTCCTTTTTCCCCCGACCAAGCAGTGAGTGCCTGGTTTACCGATGCTTCTGCAAAGAGAGAAGGGAAGGTATGGAAATATCAAGCAGTAGCACTCCACACCTCCTCTGATGAACAAATTATTACAGAGGGAGTAGGCAGCATCCAAGTAGGAGAATTAATTGCAGTGTGGAGTGTTCTCCAGCATGAAGCCCAAGCCACTTCTCCTGTCCACATTTATACCGATTCCTATGCTGTGTTTTAGGGTTGTACTGAATGGCTCCCTTTTTGGGAACAAAATGAATGGGAGGTTAGTAGAATCCCAGTGTGGCAAAAGGAAAAATGGCAAGATATCTTAAACATCGCTAAACAGGAGAACTTTGCCATGGGATGGGGTAGCTTCTCATCAGGTAGATGGGGGCTCAGCAGGTGAATGGAATAATAGAGTGGATGAGTTAGCAAGGCTAGCCCCTGTACAAAAGGACCAAATCACAGAAGATTGGGAATGGTTGTTAGAACGGTTGCATGTAAAGCGTAAACACACAGGAAATTCCAGTCCCTGCTTTTGCCTTCTGTGACTTGGGCAGCATGGCTGTAGCCCTTGCTCATGAAGACAGAGGCAAAAAAGGCATTGAGTACCTCAGCCTTCTCCATGTCCCAGGTAACCAGGTGTCCCGCTTCCTTCCAGAGAGGGCCCACATTCTCCCTGGTCTTCCTTTTACCCTCAGTGTACCTATAGAAACTTTTCTTGTTGCCCTTGACGTCCCTGGTCAGATTCAGTTCAGTCAGGGCTTTAGCCTTCCTTACCTGACCCCTGGCTGCTTGGACAATCTCTCTGTATTCTTCCCAGGATGCCTGTCCTTGCTTCCACCCTCTGTAGGCCTCCTTTTTGTTTTTTAGTTGGTCCGGGTTCATCCATGCAGGCATCCTGGCGTTTTTGCCAGAACTTCCTCTTTGTTGGGATTCATCGCTCCCGAGCTTGGAGGAGGTGATCCTTGAATATTAACCAACTTTCTTGGGCCCACTCTTCCCTCCAGGGCTTTATCCCATGGTGCTCTGCCCAGCAGATCTTTGAAGAGGCCAAAGTCTGCTCTCCTGAAGTCCAGGGCAGAGAGCTTGCTGTGTGCCATCCTCACTTCCCTAAGGATCTTGGAGTTCACCACTTCATGGTCACTGCAGCCAAGGCTGCCCTTGAGCTCCATGTTCCCCACCAGCCCCTCCCTGTTGGTAAGAACAAGGTCCAGCATAGCACCTCTCCTCATTGGCTCTTCTGTCACTTGCAGGAGGAAGTTGTCATCCACGCATTCCAGGAACCTCTTGGATTGCTTGTGCCCTGCTGTGTTGTCTCTCCAACAGATGAGATGTCAGGGTGGTTGAAGTCTCCCATGAGGACCAGGGCTTGCGACTGTGAGGCTGCTCCTATCTGCCTGTAGAGGGCCTTGTCCGCTCTCCTCCTGGCCAGGTGGCCTGTAGCACACCCCCACTGTAATGTCACCTGTCCTTGCCATCCCTTTAACCCTGACCCATAAGCTCTCTGTCAGCTCCTCATCCATCCCCAGGTGAAGCTCCATGCACTCCAGCTGCTTGTTGACATACAGGGCAACACTCCCTCCTCCATCTCCCCTGCCTGTCCTTCTTAAAGAGCCTATATCCCTCTATTCCAATGCTCCAGTCATAGGAGCCATCTCACCACGTCTCTGTGATGCCAATAAGGTCATAGCCCTGCAGGCATGCACACGTCTGTAACTCCTCTTGTTTATTCCCCATGTTACATGCGTTTGCATAGAGGCACTTAAACTGGAACTTCAATGAAGCCAACTTGCTGGCTGGAGCGGCTGGAATTCCTTTGTGCTACAATTTAGGTGCTCTCCTGCTGACCTGTGATCCTTCCCCAGCTTCTGGGCACCTGTTGGTGGCACTGGCATCAAACTGGTAGGAGTGGGATGAATTGAGCTTCCCCCTCCCCCAACAACTTTAGTTTAAAGCCCTCTTCACCAGCTTGGCAAGCCTATGGCCAGAGATGCTTTTCCCCTTCTCTGTCAGGTGGACCCCATCAGCCCCCATTTATACTTTATTTCTAGTTATTTCCACCACTTCAGCAGGTACAGCTCATAATCCCTTCTAAATCTTTTCTTTGCCTTTTTCTCAGAATTATGCTTTATCTGTGTGTATTACAACACAGTCAAAATAGTAGAATGCATTAAGGCATTTTGCAGCATTTGAGTTCCCCTCTCATCTCCAGCTGTTAAGTAGGCTCCTTGTTTTTACAGTGTACAGCTATGCTACATTTGTCAAGGTTTCTAGCATCCTGCTTTGTTCACCTGCCATCGAGGATCAGAGCCTTCTTCATAATTAAATAATTATTGACATCCTTTGGGTTCAGCTGAAAAGACCTGCTTTGAGCTACTGAACTCTTAAAATAGCCTCAAATTGTTTTAGATGAGAGGAACATTTTCTGGAAGATTCATGAGCAAATGATTACTAAATGAGCTGCCTTATAGTAGTTAATCATAGAATCATAAAGTGTAGGTGATGTGATAGTAATTTTTTTCCAAGTACAGATTGCTTTTTTTCCAAGGACAGGATTCTATGTTCATAAGCCAACAATACCAGATTAAGAGGTGAAACTTGTCTATGGAAATGGCTATATTGAGACAAGAGCATTTTAATACATATCAAGTTCTGACTAAGCAAGACATTAATCCAATTAATCAATGCAAAGTTGTTGTGTTTTTTTTTTCCAGATGTACAAAGCCTACTTTGTAACCACAAAAGAATTCCATTAGGAAACACTAATGGCTGCTGCTAATAGCCCCAGGTGTGCAGAAGTTATGCAATCAGTGCAGAGCCGCATCAGTTCATGATGAACTAACTTGAGGCACATTAGCAGCAGGTCTCACATTTCAGCATAGATACAGAAAGTGCCTCAGGTTTATGGATCTCACCATGCAAGAGAAGCCATCCCTCAAACTGTTATATGACATAAAATTATTAAGCAATATTATTCTTGAAAATTGTAGAAATATTAGGCAGTTTTTGCTATCTATGTAACTGCAGTCACATAGGCTAAATTTCATATGTAATCTATTAATCCTTAGAGAGAACTGGTAGTTTTAGGATTGTCAGGAAAATTTATTATTCTGTTTGTTAAAACTTAGCCTAGAGTAGCTGGGGTGATTAAGAGGGATGGTAGAACAAAGGTAGGCCTCGAGGATGGAGTGTAAAACAGGTCCTGAGCCAGTATTTTGGAAATAAAGATCAAGGAACACTGTGACCTGTTCTCAAGACCCTATATGGAGATTTTAAGGAAGGTTCAACCAGCGGATTTGAGGAGGGGGCGCTCTGACGACCCCTGGGACCACCAGAAGACCCTTGACTCAAAAGAATGAGCATGCGCAAGTGGGTGGGGTATATTATAATGATTTCTAGGAAAACTAATTGTCCTGGTTCTGGCTAGGATAGAGTTAATATTCACCTGAGCTGGGTGGAGAACTGAAGCTGGTAGCCCCTATGGCTGGGATAATTAACTAATTAGCTAACAGCTGGGGTTAATTTAACCAAATTAGCCAAAGGGCTATTCCATCCCATCTGACATCATGCTCAGTATATAAGTGAGGAGGGTGGTGCAATGAGTATTCTGCTATGTGGAAAGAAACTGAGTGTAGAGATTTGTTGTAAGCCCTTATACTGTATTTGTTTTCCATCACTGTTTTGTTTTCTTCTGTTATTGCTGTTAAATTTACTTTTTGTTCTATCTCAACCCACATGTTTTTTCTGGTGGTTGGGTTGTGTGGTTTGTTTTTTTTTTTAACAATTCTCCCCCTATTCTCTCTGAGGATGAGGGGGGGGAGAGAGAGACTGCATAGTCTGGTCCCGATCAGGGCTGAACTATGACACTAATGACTATGTATCAATATTCCAGGAATTGTTGATGATTATGTATGAAATCACTAAATATATTCTGTCCAGATTTCCAGACTGTGTCCTGGTTTCAGCAGGGATGGAGTTAATTTTCTTCTCAGTAGCTGGTGTGTTTTGGATTTTGTGTGTGAAGAATGTTGATTAAAAACACTCTGATGATACCAGTTGTTGTGAATGAGACCAAGGACACTGTCTGGCTTTCAAAGTCTTGTTAATGTGCAGATGCAGGAAGCTGGGTGAAAGACAGACAGAATAATTGACCCAAACCAGCCAAAGAGAGTATTCCATGCCATAAACGTCATGCTCAGTATATAAGTGGGGGTTGCCCCTGGGAGGGGGCATCCTTTTCTGGCATTCTTTTCGGGTATCTGTTCGGGCACCCTTGGCATCCTTTTCTTCTCTCTTGCTTGCTGGCATCGTTCCTTCTAGCTTACACCCCCCCTTGCTTGCTGCTTGGTGTCGTTCCTGTGATCACTGCTCAGGACGGGCTGCGTCAGTCATTCGGACATCGGGTGGTGAGAAATTGGACATTGTTCATTTTGTATATATTAATATCCTTATATCCTGTTAGCTTTGTAGTTTTTAGTATTTTTAGTAAACTGTTTTTATCTCAACCCACAAGTTTTCCTTTCTTCCCAATTTCTCTCCCCCGTCCCACTGGGTAGGGGGAGGGTGAACAAGAAACTGTGTGGTGATCCGGGCTAAACCACCACAGTCTTTTTGGCGCCCATCGTGGGGCTCGAAGGGGCCTCACTAGATCAGTCGTGAGATCATCAGACCTTAGTGTGAGGATCCAAGGTTCAAGCCCCGGTCAGTCCCAAAGGGTTGAGATAAGGACAGGTTTGAATACAGTGTGTTGAAAACAGATTTGTTACGAGTGTTCATTAAGCTGGTTTGGTCATCGCTGGTCACAATGTTGTTTTATTTGTTCTTGCAGTTGTTTTTAGAGCTGTATTGGATAGAATCATAGAATCACATGGTTGGATGGGACCTATAAGATCATCTAGTCCAACCGTCTTCCCACTACCATTGCTGCCACAGGTACTAAACCATATCGTCTAGCTCCTCATCAAGCCGCCTCTTGAACACTGCCAGGGACGGCGACTCCACCACCTCCCTGGGCAGGCCGTTCCAGTGCCTTACCACTCTTTGAGAGAAAAAGTTTTTCCTCAAGTCCAATCTAAACCTCCTCTGGTACAACTTGTGGCCATTTCCTCGGGTCCTGCTTGTTGCCTGGAAGAAGAGGCCAAACCCCTGCTCATCACAACCTGCCTTCAGGAAGCTATAGAGTGCAATGAGGTCTCCCCTGAGCCTCCTCTTCTCCAGACTAAACAATCCCAACTCTCTCAGCCGCTCCTCATAAGACTTGTGCTCCAGACCCCTCACCAGCTTTGTTGCCCTTCTCTGGACACGTTCCAGGGCTTCAATGTCTTTCTTGTAGTGAGGGGCCCAAAACTGAACACAATACTCAAGGTGCTGCCTCACCAGTGCCGAATACAGGGGGATGATTACCTCCCTGCTCCTGCTGGCCACACTATTTCTAATGCAGGCCAGGATGCCGTTGGCCCTCTTTGCCACCTGGGCACACTGTCGGCTCATGTTCAGCTGAGCATCAACCAACACCCCCAGGTCCCTTTCCTCTTCACAGTCCTCCAGCCACTCAGCTCCGAGCCTATAGCGCAGCATGGGGTTATTGTGGCCAAAGTGCAGGACCCGACACTTGGCCTTGTTGAACCTCATGCCATTCAGCTCAGCCCAGCGATCCAGCCTATCCAGATCCCTCTGAAGGGCCTCCCTACCCTCAGGCAGATCAACACCACCACCCAACTTGGTGTCATCTGCAAACTTACTGAGGGTACACTCAATCCCCTCGTCTAGGGTCATCTATAAAGATATTGAACAAGATGGGCCCAAGTACCGACCCCTGGGGGACACCACTTGTAACAGGTTGCCAGCTGGACTTGACTCCATTAACTACTACCCCCTGGGCATGGCTCCCTAGCCAGTTCTTTATCCAAAGAAGGGTATACCTACCCAGTCCACGGGCAGCCAGTTTCCCTAGGAGAATACTGTGAGAGACCGTGTCAAAGGCTTTGCTGAAGTCCAGGTAGACCACATCAACAGCCTCATCCACCAGTCTGGTCACCCAGTCGTAAAAGGAAATGAGGTTGGTCAAGCATGACCTGCCTTTCGTGAACCCGTGCTGGCTGGGCCTGATCCCCTGGATGCTACGCATATGCCGAGTGATCTCACCCAAGATGATTTGCTCCATAACTTTCCCAGGTACTGAGGTCAGGCTGACAGGCGTGTAGTTCCCCGGATCCTCCTTACGGCCCTTCTTGTAGATGGGAGTCACATTGGCAAGCCTCCAATCCTCCAGGACCTCCCCAGAAAACCAGGAGCGCTGGTAGATGGCCGAGAGCGGCTCAGCAATCACCCCCACCAACTCCCTTAGCACCCTAGGATGGAGCCCATCTGGTCCCATGGACTTGTGGCAGTCCAGAAGGAGGAGGAGCTCTCTAACTGTCTCCACCTGTACCACAGGGGGTGTACTCGGCCTGGCATCCCAGACTTCCAGATTAGGGCATTAAAGTACCCTGAGGATAACTGATCTGCCTATTAAAGGCAGAAGTAAAGAAGGCGTTGAGGACCTCAGCCTTCTCCTTATCCTCAGTGGTCACATTTCCCGCTGCATCAAGTAAAGGGTGTAAATTCTCCTTGTTTCTTCTCTTACCACTGATATATTTGTAAAAGGATTTCTTGTTCTCTTTTACTGCAGTGGCCAATCTGAGTTCATGCTGAGCTTTTGCCTTCCTAACTTCCTCCCTGCATACCTTAGAAACTTCTTTGTAATCTCCCCAAGTAGCCTGTCCCTTCTTCCAGAGGACATAGACTCTCTTTTTCTTCCGGAGCCTCAACAATAGTTCCCGGTTCATCCACACCGGTCTTCTTCCCCTACGGCTCGCCTTACAGCATTCAGGAACAGCCTGTTCTTGTGCCTTTAAGACCTCCATCTTGAGGAGCGTCCAGGCTTCCTGGACCCCTTTACCCTTAAGGAGCGACTCCCAAGGGACCCTCGCAACAAGCGTCCTGAACAAGTCAAAGTCCACCCTCTTGAAGTTCAGGATAGCCGTTCTGCTAGTCATCCTTCTGACATCTCCAAGAATAGAGAATTCTACAATTTCATGGTCGCTCTGCCCAAGACAATGCCCAACCTTCACTTCTCCCACCAGTCCTTCTCTGTTGGTAAAGAGTAGGTCAATCAGGGCACCACCCCTGGTAGGCTCTCATACCAGCTGCATAAGGAAACTATCTTCCACACCCTCTAGGAACCTTTTGGACTGTTTCCTCTGCGCTGTATGATATTCCCAGCATATATCAGGGAAGTTGAAGTCTCCCATGAGAACGAGTGTTGGCGATCGCGCGACTCGCTCAAGCTGCTCATAGAACGCCTCGTCCTTCTCCTCATCCTGATTAGGCGGTCTATAACAGACCCCCACCACGATGTCACCCCTACAGGCCTTTCCTCTGATCCTTATCCATAGACACTCAACTGTATCATTCCCAACCCCAAGCTCTTCAACGTCAAAATAGTCTTTAATATAAAGGGCCACACCACCACCCTTCCTTCCTCGTCTATCTCTTCTGAAGAGCTTGTAGCCTTCCATCACAGCACTCCAGTCGTGGGAGTGGTCCCACCACATTTCAGTAATAGCAACCAGGTCATAGTTATCCTGCCGCACAATCGCTTCCAGCTCCTCCTGCTTGTTGCTCGTGCTGCGTGCATTGGTGTAGATGCACTTCAGCCGAGACAGCTGGCTCAGCCCCAGATCGAGCACCGTTCCCCTGGGCTCTTCCCTTGTGGGCCTTGTTTTGTCCCCTTCCCCCTTTGTAGCTAGTTTAAAGATCTGTCAATAAGCCCCGCCAGCTCCTGTGCTAGGATTCGTTGCCCCCTGTGAGATAGGTGGGTTCCACAAACAAAAGACAGGCCAGGGGCCGAGTAAACTGCCCCATGATCAAAGAACCCAAAGTTTCTCTCTCGACACCAGCCTCTAAGCCAATTATTCATTAATGGAACTTTCCAAGCCCACTTCGTGCTGCTCACTGACCCTGAAAGTATAGAACAGATCATCACTTGAGCTCCTGCTCCTTGAACCAAACGCCCTAAACCCCTGAAATATCTTTTCATAGTTTGTAGGCTTCTCTGTGCAATTTCATCACTGCCCACTTGAACTATGAGGAGTGGAAAATAATCAGTGGGCCTAACCAGCTGTGGGAGTTTCCAGGTCATGTCTCTGACCCGGGCCCCAGGAAGGCAGCACACCTCCCTATGGGTAGAGTCAGGCCGGCATATTGGGCCCTCTGTCCCTCTCAGAAGGGAGTCACCTACAACTATCACCCTTCTTTCTTTTTTGGAGGAGGCAGTCTTCAAGCGTGGATCCGACTGCCTCACCTTATGCAAGCTAGGAGGCGGCATTCCCACGTCATCCTCACTCGCCTCTCCCTCAGGTTTCAGGGCTTCAAACCTATTACACAGAAGGACCTGGGGAACCGAGGTAGGTCGGGATAGGGATTGCCTGTGACGCCAACCTGGGACCTGCTGCCATCCCTCCTCTCCTCTCAAGCAGTCCCTCTCCGCTTGACTATGGCAAGGGACAGGGTCCACTACTCCCTCGGTCCGGGGGGTGCAATCTCCACGTCTTTCTCACAGAGAGTCACTCCACCAGTCAATCTCCCGCTCGCACTCTCTGATACTCCGTAACTTCTCTACCTCCTCCCTAAACTCCACCACCAGACTGAGCAGCTCGTCCAGCTGCTCACACCTCGCACAGGCGGCGTCCTTCCCGTCCTCTCCTGGCAGCAGCAGGCTCAGGCACTCCCTGCAGCCAGAGACCTGAACTACCACATTTTTGGGCAGACCTTCTGTCTGGGTTGCCACAGTCTTCTTGGGGGAAGCCTGCTTCCTGGTGAGGACCATGTTTAAAGCTGTGACATCAGGGCCTGTCAATAGGAGAGCAGGTCGCCCGAGAAAAGACTAGACCCAACTCCCACTCCCGCTGCTACTGTATTGAATGGGGAGTGCGGGCTGCTCACACTCTGATCACCTCCTCCGTAGGAGGTCAGTAACACCTTTACTCACTTATTGTGACATGTGAACTAGTTCTTACCCTCCCCAAATTGCTTTTAACCACACAGACAATGGGTCAAGGTCACACTCAGAGATTAAGAGTGGTCAGCTATGAGTTGTCAGCTCTGCCCCTGGTGAGTTAGGAGCCTGCCCACAAGCTGCCAGCAGCCAGCCCAGGCACAGGCACTGTTGGTGGCTCCAAAAAAGTCTAAAAGAGCTTTTTTTTGGTTGCCTATTTCACTTCAGATTCCCTGCCCAGTGCAGTTTTACCTGCTCTGAAGCTTGTCTCCGCAGCAAAATGGCTGATGCCTCGTGGATAGCACCCTACTTGTCGTATATGCTGGTTGTCGGTGTTTATGCACGGCTTATCGATTCTGGGATTAAAGGTATCGCTCTGCTGTGCTGTGTGGCACTGGTTGGTTTGGTGAGATCACTGGTAACAGGATCGGTTTCGTATCTGTACTCAATGGCGGCAGGCAGTGTGCAGAGCGAGGAGGCAGAGGCAGCTCCACCCGGGTATTTCGGGAGCCATCTTGTGGGTGTTGTTTGGAACTATACCTGTTGTTTTGTTCCGGGAAGCCAGGCCGCGGGGGGAACATCTGTTTACAGCTTTCCCCACCTCACCAAGCTGATTTCAACAGCTTTTGAGAATTTTGAATACCCTTTGGATACCCCTACCACCGTGTTCATGTTGACAAGTCTCTTGCAGCTATCTCAGATCTTGATATTGATTAAGTTTAAACAATTTTTTAAAAGTATTATGGCTCCTCCAACCCCCGCAACAGACACTGTGGCTACTCAAACTCCTGCTACAAATACTGCAGCTACTTCAGCCGCTACGGCAGGTGCTGCAGCTACCCCAGCCCCTGCTACGGGCGCTGCGATTGCTTCAGCCCCCATGCCAGACACTGTGGCTACTCAAACCTCGGCAAGCAGTACCAAAGAGAAACCGAAAAACCAATCTACACCAGTATCAGTTGCCCCTATACATAAGAAACACACCAAAAAATCAGTTCGCATAGTGAAAGATGATGATGAACCAGGCCCATCACATGATCAGGGAGAGGCAGAAGGAGAGGTAGTCACCCGATCCCTATCCCTGAGTGAGCTGCGAGATATGCGAAAAGATTTCAGCCGTAATCAAGGTGAGCAACTTGTCACCTGGTTGCTCCGATGCTGGGACAGTGGGGCCAGTAGCCTGGAATTAGAAGGCAGGGAAGCCAGGCAGCTGGGATCTCTGTCTAGGGAAGCAGCCATTGACAGGGCGATTGGAAGAGAGTCAGCAGCCTGCAGCCTCTGGAGGTGACTCCTGTCAGGCGTGAGGGACAGGTATTTCTTTAAGGAAGATATTGTATGCCACCCAAGCAAGTGGACCACCATGGAGAGAGGTATCCAGTTTCTGAGGGAATTAGCTGTTCGGGAGCTGATTTATCATAACCTGGATGACCCACGGACATCCGTAGATCCAGATGAAATTGAATGTACCCGACCCATGTGGCGGAAATTTGTACAGAGTGCACCATCATCGTATGCCAACTCATTGGCAGCAATGAGTTGGAAAGATGATGAGATGTCACCAGTACGTGCAGTGGCTAACCAGCTCCGACAATATGAAGACAATCTCTCTTCCCCGATGCGGGCCTGTGTCTCAGCTATAGAAAGACTGACTGAGAAATCTGAAAGCCAGTTTGAAAAACTGTTAGAAAAACTATCTGAGGTGTGTGAGAAACTCGAAGATTCTTGCTCCCCACCTGCATGGACTAATATCTCAGCTATTAGAAGAAGACCTCATCCTCCTCCTGCTCAAGGGAGACGGTACACGTGACGAGATGACCTATGGTTTACCTTGCGTGACCAAGGAGAGGACATGAGGAAGTGGGATGGAAAGCCTACCTCAGCCCTAGAGGCACGTGTACGTGAGTTGCAAGGTAAAACAATCACAAAGGGAGGTTCTTCCAGGCAATTTGCTGCTCCAGTCTCCAGTGGGCAGTTCCCCAGACAGCGTAGAAGGGCTGATCTCACCTCTGATCCTATGGAAGGAACTTCTGATTCATACTCACAGAAAGTGAATAGAAAATATTATGAACAGGACTAGAGGGGCCCTGCCTCCAGCCAGGCGGAGGAGAGGGACAACAGAGTTTATTGGACTGTATGGATTAAATGGCCTGGCACATCAGACCCACGAGAGTATAAGGCTCTAGTAGACACTGGTGCACAGTGGTGCTTGACCAACCTCATTTCCTTTTACGACTGGGTGACCAGACTGGTGGATGAAGGAAAGGCTGTTGATGTGGTCTACCTGGACTTCAGCAAGGCCTTTGACACGGTCTCTCACAGTATTCTCCTAGGGAAACTGGCTGCCTGTGGACTGGGTAGGTATACCCTTCTTTGGATAAAGAATTGGCTAGGGGGCCGTGCCCAGCGGGTGGTGGTTAATGGAGTCAAGTCCAGCTGGCAGCCTGTTACAAGTGGTGTCCCCCAGGGGTCGGTACTTGGGCCCATCTTGTTCAATATCTTTATTGATGACCTAGACGAGGGGATTGAGTGTACCCTCAGTAAGTTTGCAGATGACACCAAGTTGGGTGGCGGTGTTGATCTGCCTGAGGGTAGGGAGGCCCTTCAGAGGGATCTGGATAGGCTGGATCGCTGGGCTGAGCTGAATGGCATGAGGTTCAACAAGGCCAAGTGTCGGGTCCTGCACTTTGGCCACAATAACCCCATGCTGCGCTATAGGCTCGGAGCTGAGTGGCTGGAGGACTGTGAAGAGGAAAGGGACCTGGGGGTGTTGGTTGATGCTCAGCTGAACATGAGCCGACAGTGTGCCCAGGTGGCCAAGAGGGCCAACGGCATCCTGGCCTGCATTAGAAATAGTGTGGCCAGCAGGAGCAGGGAGGTAATCATCCCCCTGTATTCGGCACTGGTGAGGCCGCACCTTGAGTATTGTGTTCAGTTTTGGGCCCCTCACTACAAGAAAGACATTGAAGCCCTGGAACGTGTCCAGAGAAGGGCAACAAAGCTGGTGAGGGGTCTGGAGCACAAGTCTTATGAGGAGCGGCTGAGAGAGTTGGGATTGTTTAGTCTGGAGAAGAGGAGGCTCAGGGGAGACCTCATTGCACTCTATAGCTTCCTAAAGGCAGGTTGTGATGAACAGGGGTTTGGCCTCTTCTTCCAGGCAACAAGCAGGACCCGAGGAAATGGCCACAAGTTGTACCAGAGGAGGTTTAGATTGGACTTGAGGAAAAACTTTTTCTCTCAAAGAGTGGTAAGGCACTGGAACGGCCTGCCCAGGGAGGTGGTGGAGTCGCCGTCCCTGGCAGTGTTCAAGAGGCGGCTTGATGAGAAGCTACAGGATATGGTTTAGTAGCTGTGGCAGCAATGGTAGTGGGAAGACGGTTGGACTAGATGATCTTATAGGTCCCATCCAACCATGTGATTCTATGATTCTAAGATCCTAGTACACTTCTACCTGATTCTATGATTCTAATGCCATCAAGCTATAAAGGGGCACAACCCATTTGTATTTCCAGAGTGACAGGAGGATCCCAAGAGCTGACTGTATTGGAGGCTGAAGTAAGTTTGACTGGGAATGAGTGGCAAAAGCACCCCATAATGACTGGCCCAGATGCTCCATGCATTCTTGGCATAGATTACCTCAGGAGTGGGTATTTCAAAGACTCAAAAGGGCACCGGTGGGCTTTTGGTATAGCCACTGTGGAGACAGAGAAAAATAAACAGCTGTCCATCTTGCCCAGACTTTCAAAGGACCCTTCCGTTGTGGGAAAGCTGAAGGTTGAAGAACAAAAGGTACCAATTGCTACCACCACAGTGCACCGGCGGCAATATCGCACCAACCAAGACTCCATAATACCCATCCTCAAGCTGATTCGTCGACTGGAGAGCCAGGGAGTGATCAGCAAGTCCCGCTCACCCTTTAACAGTCCCATATGGCCAGTGAGAAAATCTAATGGAGAGTGGAGACTAACAGTGGACTATCGTGGCCTAAATGAGGTTACACCACCAATGAGTGCTGCCGTGCCGGACATGCTAGAACTTCAGTATGAACTGGAGTCAAAAGCAGCCAAGTGGTATGCCACCATCGATATTGCCAATGCGTTCTTCTCCATTCCTTTGGCACCAGAATGCAGGCCACAGTTTGCTTTCACTTGGAGACGTGTCCAGTATACCTGGAATCGATTGCCCCAGGGGTGGAAACACAGCCCCACCATTTGCCATGGACTGATCCAGACTGTACTAGAAAAGGGTGGAGCTCCAGAACATCTGCAAGTCTGTCGTAGTTCAGCCCTGATCAGGACCAGACTACGCAGTCTCTCTCTCAGTCCCCCCACCCTCCAAGAGAACAGGGGGAGATAATATAAGAAAAACGGCTCGAGATCTGAGATAAGGACAGGGAGAAATCCTTAAAGCTACCGTTACAGGCAAAACAGACTCGACTTGGGGAAAACTATTCATTTATTACTACAGACAGCAGGAGAATGAGACAGAGAACAAGATAACCTCCCTCCACCCCTCCCTTTTCCCAAGCTTAACATTATCTCTACCACCTTCCCCCCTCCCGAGCAGCACAGGGGGGAAGAGGGAATGGGGATTGCGGTTAATTCATCACACGATATTTTACGCCGCTGCTTCATGGTTGGGGGAAGAACTCCTTACATTCCTCCCCTGCTCTGTTGTGGGGTCCCACCCATACGCCACAGTCCTTCCTGAAACTGCTCTGGCATGGGTCATCTCTTCCACGGAGTGCAGTCTCTCCAGAACGGCTGTCCCAGCGGGCCCTCCACAGGCCACAGCCGCCTTCAGGCATCCACCTCCCCCGGTGTGGGGTCCTTCACGGGCTCCAAGTGGATCTCTGCTCCTCCGTGGACCTCCATGGGCTGCAGGGGGACAACCTGTTCCACCATGGTCATCACCACAGGCTGCAGGGGAATCTTGGCCAGGAGCCGCATTACTCCTCCCCCTCCTTCTGAACTGACCTTGGCGTCTGCAGCCGTTCCTCACAACAGGCTGGCAGATGTCTCTCAGGATCTTTTTACATCTTATTCACATTTCATCTCCTTTCCACTTCTTGCAGCCGGGCCGGACCGAGTCGGGCCCAGGCTGCCTGGCGAGAGGCCAGAGGGTGAGGCCTGCAAGGCCCATGAGGCCTGCGCCTCCCCCTCTGCGCCTCTGCCCCCGCTCAGCTCCTTCACATCTTCTCCTCTCTCTTTTTTTTTTCTGTTTTCCCCTTCTTAAATACGTTATTGCAGAGGCGTTATCACGGGACATTCTGCTACCAATCGGCTTGGCCTTGGCCAGCAGCAGGTCCGCCCTAGGCCTGGCCAAGTCCCCTGAACAAAGGGGAGTGACTTCTAGCAGTTTCCTACAGAAGCTACCACCTTAGGCCCCCCCTCACTAAACAAAATCATGACATACATTGATGACATCATCGTATGGGGCAACACAGCAGCAGAAGTTTTTGAGAAAGGGGAGAAAATAATCCAAATCCTTCTGAAAGCCGGTTTTGCCATAAAACAAAGCAAAGTCAAGGGGCCTGCACAAGAGATCCAGTTTTTAGGAGTAAAATGGCAAGACGGACGTCGTCACATTCCAATGGATGTGGTCAACAAAATAACAGCTATGGCTCCACCAACTAACAAAAAGGAAACACAGGCTTTCCTGGGCGTTGTGGGTTTCTGGAGAATGCATATCCCAAATTACAGTATGATTGTAAGCCCTCTCTATGAAGTGCCTCGAAAGAGGAATGATTTTAAATGGGGCCCTGAGCAACGACAAGCCTTTGAACAAATTAAACAGGAGATTGTTCATGCAGTAGCCCTTGGGCCAGTCCTGACAGGACAAGATGTGAAAAAACATCCTCTACACCGCAGCTGGGGAGAATGGCCCTACCTGGAGTCTCTGGCAAAGAACACCAGGGGAGACTCGAGGTCGACCCCTAGGCTTTTGGAGCAGGGGATATAGAGGATCTGAGGCCCGTTATACTCCAACTGAAAAAGAGATACTGGCAGCATATGAAGGAGTTCGAGCTGCTTCAGAAGTGATTGGTACTGAAGCACAGCTCCTCCTGGCACCCCGACTGCCAGTGCTGGGCTGGATGTTCAAAGGGAAGGTCCCCTCTACACATCATGCAACTGATGCCACGTGGAGTAAATGGGTCACACTGATCACACAGCGAGCCCGAATAGGAAACCCCAATCACCCGGGAATCTTAGAAGTAATCACAGATTGGCCAGAAGGCAAAGATTTTGGAATGCCACCAGAGGAAGAGGTGACACGTGCTGAAGAAGCCCCACCATACAACAACCTCCCAGAAAATGAGAGGCGATATGCCCTGTTCACTGATGGATCCTGTTGTATTGTAGGAAAACATCGGAAGTGGAAAGCTGCTGTGTGGAGTCCTACACAACGAGTGGCAGAAGCCACTGAAGGCCAAGGTGAATCAAGTCAGTTTGCAGAGGTGAAAGCCATCCAGCTGGCTTTAGACATTGCTGAACAGGAAAAATGGCCAAAGCTCTATCTCTACACCGACTCATGGATGGTGGCAAATGCTTTGTGGGGGTGATTAAAGCAATGGAAGCAGAGCAACTGGCAGCGCAGAGGCAAACCCATCTGGGCTGCCGCACTGTGGCAAGATATTGCTGCCCGGTTAGAGAAGCTTGTTGTAAAAGTACGTCACGTAGATGCCCATGTACCCAAGAGTCGAGCCACTGAAGAACATCAAAACAACCAGCAAGTGGATCAGGCTGCTAAGATTAAAGTTTCCCAAGTGGACTTAGACTGGCAACACAGAGGTGAACTATTTTTAGCTCGGTGGGCCCGTGACACCTCGGGCCATCAAGGAAGAGACGCAACATACAAATGGGCTCGTGATCGAGGGGTGGATTTAACCATGGACACTATTGCACAGGTTATCCACGACTGTGAGACATGCGCTGCAATTAAGCAAGCCAAGGGGCTAAAGCCTCTGTGGTATGGAGGACGATGGCTGAAGTATAAATATGGAGAAGCCTGGCAGATTGATTACATCACACTCCCACAAACCCATCAAGGCAAGCGCCATGTGCTTACAATGGTGGAAGCAACCACTGGGTGACTAGAGACATATTCTGTACCCCATACCACCGCCCGAAACAACATCCTGGGCCTTGAGAAGCAAGTTCTCTGGCGACATGGTACTCCAGAAAGAATTGAGTCAGACAATGGGACTCATTTCCGAAACAACCTCATAGACACCTGGGCCAAAGAGCATGGCATTGAGTGGGTATATCACATCCCCTGTCATGCACCAGCCTCTGGAAAAATTGAACGGTACAATGGACTGTTGAAAACTACACTGAAAGCAATGGGTGGTGGAACCTTCAAAAACTGGGACAAACATTTAGCAAAAGCCACTTGGTTAGTCAACACTCGGGGATCCATCAATCGAGCTGGCCCTGCCCAATCTGAACTTTTACATACTGTAGATGGTGATAAAGTTCCTGTGGTGCATCTAAGGAATATGTTGGGGAAAACAGTCTGGGTTATTCCTCCTCTGGGCAAAGGCAAACCCATCCATGGGATTGCTTTTGCTCAAGGACCTGGATGTACTTGGTGGGTGATGCGGGAGGATGGGGAAGTCCGATGTGTACCTCAAGGAGATTTGATTCTAGGTGAAAATAGCCAATAATTTGAACTGTATATAATCATGTCTGTAGTTCTTTTATGTTCTATCAGAGGTATTGCAGCAAGTATCACCCTCATTAGTGAAGAACAAGCTTCGATGAAACTGAGCAACGTGCAGCAGTGATGGAACCAGAACTGGTGACCAACAACTTCCTCGAGATCAACATCTTCAACTCGCAGACCATGGACGTGATACACCAGCCGCGCCAGAGGTACCAGCTACGAGTTCCAGATGCAGTATGTAACAACTTCACACTACATACCATCTCTCCTGTCCTGAGAGTCTGCTATCACAGATGGGGCCCAAAGTCATGGACTAAATCAACTCAACAGACTTCGGAGGGATAGCTCATAGATTGAGAGATCTGTGATATCTGTGATATCTATGTGTATATCTATAAGCATGACGTAAATGGTATGGAATAAGGGGTAGATACTGTCCTAGTTTCAGCAGGGATGGAGTTAATTTTCTTCTCAGTAGCCGGTGTGTTTTGGATTTCGTGTGTGAAGAATGTTGATAAAAACACTCTGATGATACGAGTTGTTGTTAATGAGACCAAGGACACTGTCTGGCTTTCAAAGTCTCGTTAATGTGCAGATGTAGGAAGCTGGGCGAAAGACAGACAGAATAATTGACCCAAACTGGCCAAAGAGAGTATTCCATGCCATAAACGTCATGCTCAGTATATAAGTGGGGGTTGCCCCTGGGAGGGGGCATCCTTTTCTGGCATTCTTTTCGGACATTCTTTTCTGGCATTCTTGTCAGGTATCCGTTCGGGCACCCTTGGCATCCTTTTCTTCTCTCTTGCTTGCTGGCATCATTCCCTCTACCTTGCTAGCTTGCACCCCCCCTTTTGCTTGCTGCTCGGTGTTGTTCCTGTGGTCGCTGCTCAGGACGGGCTGCGTCGGTCATTCGGACATTGGGTGGTGAGAAATTGTACATTGTTCATTTTGTATATTTTTTATATATTAATATCCTTATATCATAGAATCATAGAATCATAGAATAGTTAGAGTTGGAAGGGACCTTCAACGGTCATCTAGTCCAACCCCCCTGCAAGAAGCAGGGACATCCCTGACTAGATCAGGTTGCTCAGAGCCTCATCCAGCCTGGCCTTGAACGATTCCAGGGATGGGGCATCCACCACCTCTCTGGGCAACCTGTTCCAGTGCTCTACAACTCTCATTGTAAAAAAATTTTTTCTCATATCTAATCTAAACCTACCTCCTTCTAATTTAAACCCATTATCCCTTGTTCTATCAGAACAGGCCCTACTGAACAGCTTCTCCCCATCTTTCCTGTAGGCCCCTTTGAGGTACTGGAAGACCGCTATCAGGTCTCCCCGGAGCCTCCTCTTCTCCAGGCTGAACAGCCCCAACTCTCTCAGCCTGTCCTCATAAGAGAGGTGCTCCAGCCCTCTGATCATCTTTGTGGCCCTCCTCTGGACCTTCTCCAACTGGTCCATGTCTTTCTTGTGTTGGGGACTCCAGAGCTGGACACAGTACTCCAGGTGGGGTCTCACCAGGGCAGAGTAGAGGGGCAGAATCACCTCCCTCGACCTGCTGGCCACGCTCCTCTTGATGCAGCCCAGGATGCGGTTGGCCTTCTGGGCCGCAAGGGCGCATTGCCCACTCATGTTGAACCTCTCGTCTACCAGCACTCCCAGGTCCTTCTCCTCAGGGCTGCTCTCAATCCATTCTCCACCCAGCCTGTATTTGTGCCTGGGATTGCCATGACCCAGGTGCAGGACTTTGCACTTGGCCTGGCTGAACTTCATGAGGGTGGCACGGGCCCACCTCTCCAGCCTGTCCAGGTCCCTCTGGATGGCATCCCTCCCTTCCAGTGAGTCGACGGCACCACACAGCTTGGTGTCATCGGCGAACTTGCTGAGGGTGCGCTCTATCCCACTGTCCATGTCGCCGACAAAGATGTTGAACAGGGCCGGGCCCAACACGGACCCCTGAGGGATGCCACTGGTGACCAGTCTCCACTTGGACATTGAGCCGTTGACCACCACTCTCTGAGTGCGGCCATCCAGCCAACTCCTTATCCACCGAGTGGTCCATCCATCGAACCCATGCCTCTCTAGTTTAGAGAGAAGGATGTCGTGCGGGACAGTGTCAAATGCCTTGCACAAGTCCAGGTAGATGATGTCAGTTGCCCGTCCCTTGTCCACCAATGCTGTTACCCCGTCATAAAAGGCCAACAAATTGGTCAGGCACGATCTGCCCTTCGTGAAGCCATGTTGGCTGTCACCAACCACCTCCTTGCTCTCCATGTGCCTTAGCATGGTTTCCAGGAGAATCTGCTCCATGACCTTGCCAGGCACAGAGGTGAGGCTGACCGGCCTGTAGTTGCCCAGGTCTTCCTTGTTCCCCTTTTTAAAAATGGGGGTTATGTTCCCTCTCTTCCAGTCATCGGGGACCTCACCAGACCGCCACGACTTCTCAAATATGATGGCCAGTGGCTTGGCAACTTCATCCGCCAGTTCCCTCAGGACCCGCGGATGGATCTCATCAGGCCCCATGGACTTGTGCACCTTCAAGTTCCTTAAATGATCTTGAACCTGCTCTTCGAGCACTGTGGGCGGTTCTTCATCCTTGCAGTCCCTGCCTGTGCCTTCCACAGCTTGGGTGGGGAGACAAGAGTTCTTATCAGTGAAGACTGAGGCAAAAAAGTCATTGAGTACCTCAGCCTTCTCCACATCCCGGGTAACCACGACACCCGTTACCTTCTGGAGGGGGCCTGCATTCTCCTTGGATTTTCTTTTGTCCCCTACATACCTGTAAAAGCTTTTCTTGTTACTTTTTATATCCCTGGCCAGATTCGATTCCATCAGGGCTTTAGCCTTCCTCACCCTATCCCTGGCCGCTCGCACAGTCACTCGGTAGTCCTCCCAGGCTACCTGTCCCAGCTTCCACCCTCTATAGGCTTTCCTCTTCACTTTCAGTTGGTCCAGGAGCTCCTTGCTCATCCACGCTGGCCACCTGGCCTTTTTGCCCGACTTTTTCTTCATTGGGATGCACCTCTGCTGAGCTTGGAGGATGTGCTCCTTAAATATGGACCAACTTTCCTGGGCCCCTCTTCCCTCCAGGGCCGCCTCCCATGGCACTTTGCCCATGAGGTTCCTGAAGAGGCCGAAGTCCACCTTCCTGAAATCTAGGGCAGAGAGCTTACTGTGCAGTTTCCTTGCCGCCCCGTGGATCTTGAACTCCACCGCGTCATGGTCACTGCAGCCAAGGCTGTCCTTTAGTTTCACATCCCCCACCAGCCCCTCCCTGTTGGTGAGCACAAGGTCCAGCATGGCACCCCTCCTTGTTGGCTCCTCTATCGCCTGCAGGAGGAAGTTATCATCCACGCGTTCCAGGAACCTCCTGGACTGCCTGTGCCCTGCTGTGTTGTCTCTCCAACAGATGTCAGGGTGGTTGAAGTCCCCCATGAGGACCAGGGCTCGTGACCGCTGTGAGGCTGCTCCTATCTGGCTATAGAGCGCCTCGTCCGCTCTGTCTTCCTGGCCAGGCGGCCTGTAACAGACCCCCACCGTAACATCCCCCGTCCGTCCCTGTCCTCTGATCTTAACCCATAAGCTCTCTGTCAGCTCCTCCCCCATCCCCAGGCAGAGCTCCACGCACTCCAGCCGGTTGCTGACATAGAGAGCAACACCCCCTCCTCGTCTTCCCTGCCTGTCTTTTCTAAAAAGCCTGTACCCCTCCATGTTGACGCTCCAGTTGTAAGAGTCATCCCACCAGGTCTCCGTGATGCCAACAAGGTCGTAGCCCTGCTCGCGTGCACGCATCTCCAGTTCTTCCTGTTTATTTCCCATGCTGCGTGCGTTGGCATAGAAACACTTCAGCAGGGCCCCCGATAAAACCGACTTGCTGGCTGGAGTGACAGGTGTTCTTTTGTATCGCAGATTAGGTTTATTTGCACCTACCTGCAATCCTTCCCTGACTTCTGGGCGCTTGGTGCTGGCACTGGCGCCATGCCGATAGCCATGGGCTGAACTGTGCTCCCCCTCCCCCAGCAACACTAGTTTAAAGCCCTCCGGATGAGCCTGGCAAGTCTTTGTCCAAGCACACTCTTCCCCCTCTTGGTTAGGTGCATGCCATCCGCCCCTAGCAGCCCGGGCTTCTCAAAGCACGCCCCATGGTCAAGATACCCAAAGCCCTGGCTGTAACACCACTCCCTGAGCCACGAGTTGACTTGCCAGATACGCCTGGCCCTTTCAGGCCCCTGCCCTTCGACCGGGAGGATAGAGGAGAATACCACTTGAGCCCCAGAGTCTTTGACTGTAGAACCCAGGGCTCTGAAATCCCTTTTGATGTTTCTTAGGCTGCTGCTAGCTGTGTCGCTGGCCCCCACATGAAAGACCAGTAATGGATAATAGTCTGTAGGCCGTATGAGGCCAGGTATTCTCTTGGTAACATCTCTGACACGAGCCCCCGGGAGACAGCACACCTCCAGAGAGAGTGGATCAGGTCGGCAGATGGGTGCCTCCGTCCCCCTCAGGAGAGAGTCACCCACTACTACCACTTGCCTCTTTTTCTTGGAAGCACTGGTAATCACGCCAGCCAGTCGGGCTACCTCGCACGGCTCCAGTGCCTCCCCCGAGGTGCTGGGTCTTACTTCTTCGGTCTGCAGAGCAGCAAAGCGGTTCTGCAGGGGCACCTCGGGTTTCTGGGGAAGCTTCTTCTTCCTCCTGTTGCGTTTTATCCTTGCAGTTTTCCATTGGTTGGCATCTTCTCCCTGATTGCTTATGTTGTGTGTAGGTGGGGGGGGGGTTTTGATTGGTTCACTGGGTGCTGCGGTTCCGGTGCAGACTGCACCTGGAACCAGGCATCCAGCTCCCTCTCCGCCTCCCTGATGTCCCGCAGCCTCCTGACTGCCTCCTGCAGCTCAGCCACCTGCTGCAGGAGCTGCTCCACCTGGGCACACCTTCTGCAGCCAGGGCTGCCGCCTGCCCCTGCCCCGAGAGTAGGGTCCAGGCACTGCCTGCAGCCCGAGGTCTGCACCGCAGCCTCCCCCCTCGGCTGCTCCGTCTGCACGGAGGCATCGACCGCCGCAGGGGGTGCCGGTGCAGGCCTCCCGGCCGGAGGCGCAGCCTTTGTTCTCAGGCGGGTGTTGACCATGTCGCCCTGAGAGCCGTGAATCACCAGGTGAGTCACCAAGTGAGAGGCGTGAATCACCCAGTGCCCCGGGGCGGCGCCCTCGCTGACACGCCCTTCCTGCGCGAACTGCTGCGCAAACTGCCGTGCCACGCCCTTCCTGACGTGGCACACCCTGTTTGCCAGTCCTGGTCGCCGCGCTCCGGGTCGCTGGCGCTCTCTAGGGCCTGCTTTATACGGGGAGAGGGGCCGGACTGCCGGTGCCCCCTGGCTCCGCCCACGTCTCGTCAGCCGCTCTCGCCGAGCTGCGGGCTCCTGGCGCCTCGCTCCGCTCCCCCATGAGCTTCCCTGCTTCGGGAATCCCCTGGCTGCGCTGCGCTGTGCCGCGCCGCTGCGAATCGTGCCGACTCCGAAGCTGTTGCCTCGGCGACAGGAATATCCTGTTACCTTTGTAGTTTTTAGTATTTTTAGTAAACTGTTTTTATCTCAACCCACGAGTTTTCCTTTCTTCCCAATTTCTCTCCCCCATCCCACTGGGTAGAGGGAGGGTGAGTAAGAAACTGTGTGGTGATCCGGGCTAAACCACCACAGACTGGCATGCACACTAGGTGGAAGGATCCCCCGTGCATCCAGCGCCGCAATAAAAAATGCCTGCTTTTTAATGCTACATTGTTAATTAAGGAGTTTGATTCTCAATCTCGGTGACAAAACCACACGGTATGTTGGGAGAACCCATTCTGCTTAATAACTATATGCATCTTTGCTGAGTTCCCTTAGTTTGTGTAAGCACAAGAACTATCTTTTTGGTTTTTTGGTTACATAGAAGAATGTGTAGAGCATGGCCTTTCACTTGGCAGTCCATCGGTCACATCCAGTTCACTTAGGTCAATTAAGGGCTCTGCCAGCAGTACTGACAGGCTGCTAGCAGAATTCAGGAGGGACCACCAAAGGCCTGGACAAAACACTAGCTGCTGGAGTGAAACCTGCCTGGAAAAGAGCTGCAGAAGGCCTGTATAAGGCAGCTGGGTTGGGAATAGGAGCAGAGATATAGAGACAGGGACCAAAAATGTCTTTCCCACTGTTTTCATCTAGAGCCCAGCATTTCCTATTGTGTTTAGTCAAAAGAGGTCAAAATGAAACCAAGCATAGGTAAGAGCAAGCACAGGGGTGGGGAATGCAATGGCTCCATCACTCACCATCTATTTCCATGTGGCTCCATATCTTCTTTTTTCTCCATCTGGTCCCCCTTCAGATAAAATATGAGGCAAAGACCTGTCCTGCTGTGTTAAAATTTTCTACAGAACAGCCTGGCTGAACCAATGACTGCTGTGTTTCTCCTTCCCGATGGTCTGCCCTACCCATATTGAGACATTAACCCAGTCCTACCTGCCTAAAAGCTGCAGCCAGAGAGCAGAAGAGCCACCTGCTACTCCCACTATATACAGTAGGAGGGCTCTTCATCAGGCACTACAGTTTCCCTAAATAGGAAGGCAAATCTAAGAATATCAACCCATAACTGAAGGAGGGAATGTTCTTTGTTGCCTCAGAAATTGAGCAGAGAGCAATAATTGCTTTTATTATTTCTTAGCTGAACCCTAGATGACACAATCTTCCTCAACTGTTTAACATGTGGCTCTCAGGTTTGAGAATAATGACAAAAAAAGCAAAGCAGAAAGGATGAAAAAAGTTTCTATAGACCGAGTTTGGCCAGGTAGAAGACAGGAAAAGGAAAAATAAACTTTTGTCAGTCAAAGAAACTTGATACTGATCAACAGGTGTGTAAACAGATATAATGAACAGTACTCATGGAGGTCTTGTTCCATCAAAGCCATTGTTTTCACTGTGCTTCATTCTCTAGCACTCCACTGCAATCATATAAATTCAAACTCACCAAGTCTCACAGACTTTGGAGATCTTTTCCATTTAAGAGCAACATTTTACTAAAAGAGCTTCTAACAGGTCTAGCTGAATGCAGGTGAAAACAGTAATCTCTAGTTGCTAACTGCTTTTGATCCTGTCAGCCCTAAGAAAGTGACTACTACTGTGCCACCAAGATTTGTCAGGCTTCCAAGGAAACAAACCACCGTGGGAGCACCATATCAAAATAATTTAGAATTTTGGGGATTTTCTTTTTCTTTTTTCTTTTTTTTTTTAAGAAAAAGAATCAAGTTGATTTTATTTAAATGTGCTAAATGCAGGCTTCTCTTGCCGGCTCACCTACCCCGCACGCACCGAAGCCCCGCTCCGGGGAAAGCAGGGCATCACACGGATACCGTCAAGCCAAGCCTTCAATTTAATGCTGCGCAACACAGGGTTAAATACCTGTACACCCGCTATGCACGCGAACGCACCCGCCCCCTGTGCCCATGAATCTATCCGTGCCCACCACGCACCTGCCCCTGCGCCCATGGACTTATCCGTGCCCACCACGTACGTGGACGCACCTGACCCCTGCACTCATGGATTCATCCACGTCCAGTGCGTGAGTTGCCACGGACCACCCCTCCAGCGTACGTGCATCCCTTCTAACGCCCCACAATTCCCCTCCTCTATGCTAAATCATCCCGGTCTAATGGCTGGTACTCTGGGGCAGATGACGCTATAACATAGTTGATCACGAATAGTCACCTAGTAACCCCTCAATCATAGCATGCAAGAAAGGTAACAATAACAGAAACAAACAAAGCATTATCAAAGCAACTACTAGGATCATCAAACCTATAGACACAATATTCCTTAGCCATCTAGGTAAACTGAAGAGGTCTGGAAACTACCCCAGTCCTTTAGGGCTTTGACGTTGAATACTGACTGGGCAGCATGCGCATGCATCTTCTCCAAGGCCGAGGAGGCGTTCTTGCTGAAGTCCAAACAGCAGTAACCCTGGAGACCTAGGACTCTGTCCTGGTTTCAGCAGGGATGGAGTTAATTTTCTTCTCAGTAGCCGGTGTGTTTTGGATTTTGTGTGTGAAGAATGTTGATAAAAACATTCTGATGATACGAGTTGTTGTTAATGAGACCAAGGACACTGTCTGGCTTTCCAAGTCTCGTTAACATGCAGATGCAGGAAGCTGGGCGAAAGACAGACAGAATAATTGATCCAAACTGGCCAAAGAGAGTATTCCATGCCATAAACGTCATGCTCAGTATATAAGTGGGGGTTGCCCATGGGAGGGGGCATCATTTTCAGTTATTCCTTTTCTTGTCGGGTATCCGTTTGGGCACCCTTGGCATCCTTTTCTTCTCTCTTGCTTGCTGGCATCGTTCCCTCTACCTTGCTAGCTTGCTCTCCCCCCTTTTTTGCTTGCTGCTCGGTGTTGGTCCTGTGATCACTGCTCAGGACGGGCTGCGTCGGTCATTCGGACATCGGGTGGTGAGAAATTGTACATTGTTCATTTTGTATATTTTGTATATATTAATATCCTTATATCCTGTTAGCTTTGTAGTTTTTAGTATTTTTAGTAAACTGTTTTTATCTCAACCCACGAGTTTTCCTTTCTTCCCAATTTCTCTCCCCTGTCCCACTAGGTAGGGGCAGGGTGAATAAGAAAACTGTGTGGTGATCCGGGCTAAACCACCACAGTCTTTTTGGCGCCCAACGTGGGGCTCAAAGGGGCCTCACTAGATCAGTCGTGAGATCATCAGACCTTAGTCTGAGGATCCAAGGTTCAAGCCCCGGTCAGTCCCAAAGGGTTGAGATAAGGACAGGTTTGAACACAGTGTGTTGAAAACAGATTTGTTACAAGTGTTCATTAAGCCGGTTTGGTCATCGCTGGGCACAATGTTGTTTTATTTGTTCTCGCAGTTGTTTTTAGAGCTGTACTGGATAGCACCCTACCTGCCGTATTTTCTGTTTGTCGGTGTTTGTGCACGCTTTATCAATGATGTGTGTTGGATCAAAGGTATCGTTCTGCTGTGCTATGCGGCACTGATTTGTTTAGTGAGATTGCTGGTAACGGGACCATTTTCATATCTGTACTCAATGGCGGCGGGCAGTGTGCAGAGCGAGGAGGCAGAGGCAGCTCCACCCGGGTATTTCAGGAGCCATCTTGTGGGTGTTGTTTGGAACTATACCTGTTGTTTTGTTCCGGGAAGCCAGGCCGTGGGGGGGAACATCTGTTTACAGCTTTCCCCACCTCACCAAGCTGATTTCAACAGCTTTTGAGAATTTTGAATACCCTTTTGATACCCCTACCACCGTGTTCATGGTGACAAGTCTCTTGCAGCTATCTCAGATCTTGATATTGATGAAGTTTAAACAGTTTTTTAAAAGTATTATGGCTCCTCCAACCCCCGCAACAGACACTGTGGCTACTCAAACTGCTGCTACAAATACTGCAGCTACTTCAGCCGCTACGGCAGGCGCTGCAGCTACCCCAGCCCCTGCTACGGGCGCTGCGATTGCTTCAGCCCCCATGCCAGACACTGTGGCTACTCAAACCTCGGCAAGCAGTACCAAAGAGAAACCGAAAAACCAATCATCCACACCAGTATCAGTTGCCCCTGTACATAAGAAATACACCAAAAAATCAGTTCGCATAGTGAAAGATGATGATGAACCAGGCCCATCACACGATCAGGGAGAGGCAGAAGGAGAGGTAGTCACCCGATCCCTATCCCTGAGTGAGCTGCGAGATATGCGAAAAGATTTCAGCCGTAATCAAGGTGAGCAACTTGTCACCTGGTTGCTCCGATGCTGGGACAGAGGGGCCAGTAGCCTGGAATTAGAAGGCAGGGAAGCCAGGCAGCTGGGATCTCTGTCTAGGGAAGCAGCCATTGACAGGGCAATTGGAAGTGAGTCAGCAGCCTGCAGCCTCTGGAGGCGACTCCTGTCAGGTGTGAGGGACAGGTATTTCTTTAAGGAAGATATTGTATGCCACCCAAGCAAGTGGACCACCATGGAGAGAGGTATCCAGTTTCTGAGGGAATTAGCTGTTCGGGAGCTGATTTATCATAACCTGGATGACCCACGGACATCCGTAGATCCAGATGAAATTGAATGTACCCGACCCATGTGGTGGAAATTTGTACAGAGTGCACCATCATCGTATGCCAACTCATTGGCAGCAATGAGTTGGAAAGATGATGAGATGTCACCAGTACGTGCAGTGGGTAACCAGCTCCGACAATATGAAGACAATCTCTCTTCCCCGATGCGGGCCTGTGTCTCAGCTATAGAAAGACTGACTGAGAAATCTGAAAGCCAGTTTGAAAAACTGTTAGAAAAACTATCCGAGGTGTGTCAGAAACTCGAAGATTCTTGCTCCCCACCTGCACGGACTAATATCTCAGCTATTAGAAGAAGACCTCATCCTCCTCCTGCTCAAGGGAGACGGTACACGTGACGAGATGACCTATGGTTTACCTTGCGTGACCAAGGAGAGGATATGAGGAAGTGGGATGGAAAGCCTACCTCGGCCCTAGAGGCACGTGTACGTGAGTTGGGAGGTAAAACAATCACAAAGGGAGGTTCTTCCAGGCAATTTGCTGCTCCAGTCTCCAGTGGGCAGTTCCCCAGACAGCGTAGAAGGGCTGATCTCACCTCTGATCCTACGGAAGGAACTTCTGATTCATATTCACAGAAAGTGAATAGAAAATATTACAAACAGGACTAGAGGGGCCCTGCCTCCAGCCAGGCGGAGGAGAGGGACAACAGAGTTTATTGGACTGTATGGATTAAATGGCCTGGCACATCAGACCCACGAGAGTATAAAGCTCTAGTAGACACTGGTGCACAGTGTACTCTAATACCATCAAGCTATAAAGGGGCACAACCCATTTGTATTTCTGGAGTGACAGGAGGATCCCAAGAGCTGACTGTATTGGAGGCTGAAGTAAGTTTGACTGGAAATGAGTGGCAAAAGCACCCCATAGTGACTGGCCCAGATGCTCCATGCATTCTTGGCATAGATTACCTCAGGAGTGGGTATTTCAAAGACCCAAAAGGGCACCGGTGGGCTTTTGGTATAGCCACCGTGGAGACAAATAAACAGCTGTCCATCTTGCCCAGACTTTCAAAGGACCCTTCCGTTGTGGGAAAGCTGAAGGTTGAAGAACAAAAGGTACCAGTTGCTACTACCACGGTGCACCAGCGGCAATATCGCACCAACCGAGACTCCATAATACCCATCCTCAAGCTGATTCGTCGACTGGAGAGCCAGGGAGTGATCAGCAAGTCCCGCTCACCCTTTAACAGTCCCATATGGCCAGTGAGAAAATCTAATGGAGAGTGGAGGTTAACAATGGACTATCGTGGCCTAAATGAGGTTACACCACCAATGAGTGCTGCCGTGCCAGACATGCTAGAACTTCAGTATGAACTGGAGTCAAAAGCAGCCAAGTGGTATGCCACCATTGATATTGCCAATGCGTTCTTCTCCATTCCTCTGGCACCAGAATGCAGGCCACAGTTTGCTTTCACTTGGAGGGGTGTCCAGTACACCTGGAATCGACTGCCCCAGGGGTGGAAACACAGCTCCACCATTTGCCATGGACTGATCCAGACTGTATTAGAAAAGGGTGGAGCTCCAGAACACCTGCAGTACATTGATGACATCATTGTATGGGGCAACACAGCAGAAGAAGTTTTTGAGAAAGGGGAGAAAATAATCCAAATCCTTCTGAAAGCCGGTTTTGCAATAAAACAAAGCAAAGTCAAGGGGCCTGCACAAGAGATCCAGTTTTTAGGAGTAAAGTGGCAAGATGGACGTCGTCACATTCCAATGGATGTGGTCAACAAAATAACAGCTATGGCTCCACCAGCTAACAAAAAGGAAACACAAGCCTTTTTAGGTGTTGTGGGTTTCTGGAGAATGCATATTCCAAATTACAGTATGATTGTAAGCCCTCTCTATGAAGTGACTCGAAAGAAGAATGATTTTAAATGGGGCCCTGAACAACGACAAGCCTTTGAACAAATTAAACAGGAGATTGTTCATGCAGTAGCCCTTGGGCCAGTCTGGACAGGACAAGATGTGAAAAAACATCCTCTACACCGCAGCTGGGGAGAATGGCCCTACCTGGAGTCTCTGGCAAAGAACATCAGGAGAGACTCGAGGTCGACCCCTAGGCTTTTGGAGCCGGGGATATAGAGGATCTGAGGCCCGTTATACTCCAACTGAAAAAGAGATACTGGCAGCATACGAAGGAGTTCGAGCTGCTTCAGAAGTGATTGGTACTGAAGCACAGCTCCTCCTGGCACCCCGACTGCCAGTGCTGGGCTGGATGTTCAAAGGGAAGGTCCCCTCTACACATCATGCAACTGATGCCATGTGGAGTAAATGGGTTGCACTGAGCACACAGCGAGCCCGAATAGGAAACCCCAATCGCCCAGGAATCTTAGAAGTAATCACAGATTGGCCAGAAGGCAAAGATTTTGGAATGCCGCCAGAGGAAGAGGTGACACGTGCTGAAGAAGCCCCACCATACAACAACCTCCCAGAAAATGAGAGGCGATATGCTTTGTTCACTGATGGATCCTGTCGTATTGTAGGAAAACATCGGAAGTGGAAAGCTGCTGTGTGGAGTCCTACACGACGAGTGGCAGAAGCCACTGAAGGCCAAGGTGAATCAAGTCAGTTTGCAGAGGTGAAAGCCATCCAGCTGGCTTTAGACATTGCTGAACGGGAAAAATGGCCCAAGCTCTATCTCTACACTGACTCATGGATGGTGGCAAATGCCCTATGGGGGTGGTTAAAGCAATGGAAACAGAGAAACTGGCAGCGCAGAGGCAAACCCATCTGGGCTGCCGCACTGTGGCAAGATATTGCTGCCCGGTTAGAGAAGCTTGTTGTAAAAGTACGTCACGTAGATGCTCACATACCCAAGAGTCGAGCCACTGAAGAACATCAAAACAACCAGCAAGTGGATCAGGCTGCTAAGATTAAAGTTTCCCAAGTGGACTTAGACTGGCAACACAGAGGTGAACTATTTTTAGCTCGGTGGGCCCATGACACCTCAGGTCATCAAGGAAGAGACGCAACATACAAATGGGCTCGTGATCGAGGGGTGGACTTGACCATGGACACTATTGCACAGGTTATCCACGACTGTGAGACATGCGCTGCAATTAAGCAAGCCAAGCGGCTAAAGCCTCTTTGGTATGGAGGACGATGGCTGAAATACAAATATGGAGAGGCCTGGCAGATTGATTACATCACACTCCCACAAACTCGCCAAGGCAAGCGCTATGTGCTTACAATGGTAGAAGCAAGCACTGGGTGGCTAGAGACATATTCTGTACCCCATGCCACTGCCCAAAACACCATCTTGGGCCTTGAGAAGCAAGTTCTCTGGCGACATGGCACTCCAGACAGAATAGAGTCAGACAATGGGACTCATTTCCGAAACAACCTCATAGACACCTGGGCCAAAGAGCATGGCATTGAGTGGGTATACCACATCCCCTATCACGCACCAGCCTCTGGAAAGATTGAACGGTACAATGGACTGTTGAAAACTACACTGAAAGCAATGGGTGGTGGAACCTTCAAAAACTGGGACAAACATTTAGCAAAAGCCACTTGGTTAGTCAACACTCGGGGATCCATCAATCGAGCTGGCCCTGCCCAATCTGAACTTTTACATACTGTAGATGGTGATAAAGTTCCTGTGGTGCATCTAAGGAATATGTTGGGGAAAACAGTCTGGGTTATTCCTCCTCTGGGCAAAGGCAAACCCATCCCTGGGATTGCTTTCGCTCAAGGACCTGGATGTACTTGGTGGGAGATGCGGGAGGATGGGGAAGTCCGATGTGTACCTCAAGGAGATTTGATTCTAGGTGAAAACAGCCAATAATTTGAACTGTATATAATCATGTCTGTAGTTCTTTTATGTTCTATCAGAGCTAGTGCAGCAAGAATCACACTCAACAGTGAAGAACAAGCTTTGATGAAACCGAGCGATGTGCAGCAGTGATGGAGTCAGAACTGGTGACCAACAACTTCCTCGAGATCAACATCTTCAACTCGCAGACCATGGACGTGATACACCAGCCGCGCCAGAGGTACCAGCTACGAGTTCCAGATGCAGTATGTAACAACTTCACACTACATACCATCTCTCCTGCCCTGAGAGACTGCTATCACAGATGGGGCCCAAAGTCATGGACTAAATCAACTCAACAGACTTTGGAGGGATAGCTCATAGATTGAGATAGTGATATCTGTGTGTATATCTATAAGCATGACGTAAATGGTATGGAATAAGGGGTGGATACTGTCCTGGTTTCAGCAGGGATGGAGTTAATTTTCTTCTCAGTAGCCGGTGTGTTTTGGATTTTGTGTGTGAAGAATGTTGATAAAAACATTCTGATGATACGAGTTGTTGTTAATGAGACCAAGGACACTGTCTGGCTTTCCAAGTCTCGTTAACGTGCAGATGCAGGAAGCTGGGCGAAAGACAGACAGAATAATTGATCCAAACTGGCCAAAGAGAGTATTCCATGCCATAAACGTCATGCTCAGTATATAAGTGGGGGTTGCCCATGGGAGGGGGCATCATTTTCAGTTATTCCTTTTCTTGTCGGGTATCCGTTTGGGCACCCTTGGCATCCTTTTCTTCTCTCTTGCTTGCTGGCATCGTTCCCTCTACCTTGCTAGCTTGCTCTCCCCCCTTTTTTGCTTGCTGCTCGGTGTTGTTCCTGTGATCACTGCTCAGGACGGGCTGCGTCGGTCATTCGGACATTGGGTGGTGAGAAATTGTACATTGTTCATTTTGTATATTTTGTATATATTAATATCCTTATATCCTGTTAGCTTTGTAGTTTTTAGTATTTTTAGTAAACTGTTTTTATCTCAACCCACGAGTTTTCCTTTCTTCCCAATTTCTCTCCCCTGTCCCACTAGGTAGGGGCAGGGTGAATAAGAAACTGTGTGGTGATCCGGGCTAAACCACCACAGACTCCCTCTAGGTCACTGCAACCGATGCCAGGCCTCGCAAGGGCATAATCTAATGGCAACTTCATTTGTGTCAGTCCTTCGTCATGTGCTGCTAAAGCAGTCGCCAGTTCAGATATGGCGAGGGCTGTGCGGTTGGCATTCCCAAGAGCCCAACAGGCCACACACTATGCAAACCTGAGTAGAGTTGGTGTAATGCGTGAATTGCTCCCAAAAGTTAGTTGTTATCACTTGCATTGGAAGACTCACAATCAGGATCAATCCCACTAGGATGAGCTGGAGAGTGCCACGCTGCTCAGTTACCCTGCTGATCCTCCAGTCACAGCTGTACCAACCAGGCTGGGATCCATCGGGTCCCCACACCTGTGGAGATACAAGCATACCCTCGTCCCCATGTTAGCAAATCAGTGGGACCTTCCCAGCCTGGGTTTTCTGGCAGGCGGAACCAGACCTTTGGGAGTGCCTTACCCCCAAACAGCAGCTGACGCGAGGAAAAATGGTTTTGGATAGGGGAAACGCATTGGGGGTTATCAAAGGACATATGATTCAGTACCACAAGCGCTTCACCGACCAAGACCCCCGGCGAACCCCTCTTTCCCCCCTCTCTTAAGCACGTTAGCTGTGCTTTCAGGGTTTTGTGTGCGCGTTCTACAATCGCTTGCCCAGTGCTGTTCAGAGGAATGCCAAACGTACGACGGACTCCCCACGTCTGCAGGAAGTGGCGAAATACCCGTGATCGATAATTCGGCCCATTGTCGGTCTTTATCTCCCGAGGTACTCCTAGGCAGGCAAAAGCCCGGTTCAGGTGCAGGATGGATTTCTGTGTCGTGGACATTGTGAATGGACACAAAGAGAGCTCAGGAGCAAGCGTTGACCGCAACATGAATGTATTTGAGACAGCCAAATGGCGCGTACTCTGTGATATCCACTTGCCATACCTGGTTCGGAGCATACCTCCGGGGTTAATGCCTGGGTAGTATAAGGCTTGGTTCGGCTTTGCTGCTTGACATGCTGGACAGGCTGCCACTACAGCCCGAGCCTGTGAGATGGGCAGGCGGAACTGACATCGTATGGCATGTGCGTTCTGATGTATTATTCTCTGTATCACTTTTATAGACAGGTGACCAAGCACGGAATGTTAATGATTATACCTAGTATGATGCCTAGTATCACAATTTTTTAGCTAAGGATAGCAACCACCTAGCTATGCCCTACACAAGCTAATAAGATTACTAATGACACCTTATATATATATATAAAAAAAACCCTTAATTTCACTATTTTCTACTAATTTTCTATTATGATATTCTCTATTACTACAAACATAATAACTTCAGTAACTTTCTTATCTACAAAGCCAGTGACTAATTTTTGCAGGCCTCTGTTGAAACAAGCCATAAATTCCATTAACAATGTCTTGTATCTTAAAGCTTCCCTTCTCATTCCATGGCTTTCTCCCAACGACTATGATTGTATCCCCCTCCCAAGGTCAGTGTGTTTTCACTGACCTACATCTCCCCTTGTTTGTTTACGAGAAGAGGCTTGTTTCAACGCTTTATCTATTACAGTCTGCACATATTTCAACACACACATGGAATACAGATCAAAATACATATATAAAAAGAATGAATAAGCATCCTGCAGCTATTTGTAATAAGCTTATATCAATCCACCAAAAGATTTCTGAATATATCAAAATTATCACTTTGTTGCAGTTTTTTGTACTCCTTTTTGCAAGTTTTGAATACTTTTATGAATAGATTCCGAATGATCAGACAGATTCATGCAGCAAACCCATCAAAATCCTGACAATCATGATTTTGTACTAATAATAAAAAATCTACTACTGATCTATTCTGTTACTAACCCAACTATGCCAAAGACACCGCCGAGCAAGAGGATGTTTATCAGCAGGGTCAGAGCAGAGAAAGGAGGCAGATACAGCACCTTCAGGGCGTCCCCTGTTGTTAATAAAGTGTGCTCCGGGTCCTCTCCCCCTCCCCGCCCCGAGTCACCCCCGTTTTATCCTCAGCAGATTCAGTGAAAGAGTAGCCACTAGATGTTGCTGCACGCGTGGCCAACACATACAACAAGGCCTGAGCAGACGTTGCTGCACGTGTGGCCAGCACATGCAACAAGGTCTGTCAAATATGTGCTCTGCAGGCTAACAGCGGTTCTGTTTTGTAAAATAGTATAGCGTATAGAACCTATATCAATTAACAGTGTTAATAGTACTGATATAATTGCATGTGTTTACTTAGCAAGCCAAAAGCCCAATTTATTTAGCATAGCTAATGCCTAGCCACTTGCCACATCAAGTGCAAAGATTGAAGCAGCAATAATTTCACCTGGTTTCCAAAACTCTATATTATCTTGGCAATCAGATTCAAAGCTGTGTGTACTTCGTTTAGGTCTTTTATGCTGTCTGGATTTTGATATGTGCTCGCATGATTACACCATGCTGTATCGTTGCAATGTATAGGTCTTAAAGCATTTACAATCATTACCCCTCTAGTAACATTAGCTCCTGAATAGTTAAAGAAAATAGGCAGAAGTCCATCTTTAGGGATCCCAAAAGTTCCATCTTTTGTTATTTAGCACTCAGCACTCGCGGCTGCTGTTGTTTTACACAGAGTTGCCGTCCTGCCGCTATCTGATCTGGCAGATTGACCAAGCATGTTCTGAAAGGCTTATTTGAAGATGATATAGACAAACAAATGATGTCCTGTCCTGTGGCACTAACCATAATTACCCACACATTTGTTCTTTCTGTAACTGATGTCCATGGAGCTGCCACACAGCTTGTTAACAATCCGACGGACGCAAGGCAGCTTGGAGCACTGGTTGTAGCTATCGTGCAGGGATCCATTTGTTTACTGTCCCTGTGTTAGTGATTTGAAAAAGAAGCTTAACACATATTTAATAGGATATTATCACGTGGGGAAGATTCACTCAGGCATCAAAACATGCATCTGAACCCTTTACTGCTGGACGAATCCATTTAGCAGGCACCCATTGAGGGCCACTCGCAGTTTGCACACATGCATAACCTCGGCCCACTTACAGTAGTGGTACTGGCCCGTGCCATTCTAAAGTGACTGGGTCACGGAAGCACACCGGAGCTTCCGCTAAGCGGGAAGACAACGTAGTCAAAAAATGCTGGGAAATTGGGGATATCTCTGTTCCAGTCATTTGATTGATTACTACCAGAGCTCTTGTTAGGAACTCATAATGCCCCCCAGGGGACACTCTCTCCCCGCCTCTAACCCGATCAAGCTGACGCTTGATTGTTTGATGTGCCCGTTCCACTATAGCTTGGCCACCACTATTGCCTGGGATGCCAGTACGGTGTTCCACTCCCCAGTTCTGTAAGAAATTGTTATACAAGCTGCTTTTATAGCAAGGCCCATTATCTGTTTTTATCTGTTGAGGCACCCCCAATGTAGCAAATGCAGCGCAACAATGTCGGATAGCAGCACGTGCATTAGTTTTGATTTCTGCGGTAGCATGGATGCAACCGCTACAAGTATCCACACTTACATGAAGATATTTAAACCGTCCGAAGGGGGGATATTCTGTAATATCTTGCTGCCAGATCTGGTTTGCTTGAAGGCCCCGCGGATTAACACCTATTGCTATGGAAGAGGTAGATTTGCAGCTAGGGCAAGCAGCGATAATTGCTCGTGCGTCCGCTAAGGACACTTTGAAATTTTTGGCCAGAGCTCGAGCCCCTTGATGAAAGAACTGATGAGATAACTGAGCTTGTTTTAGAGCAGGAACCCCCACCGCTGCTATCTGTAACAGAGTACTTGCGGCCTCGTCTGCCCGATGATTACCCTCTGTAATAGCCCCTGGTAACGTGGTATGGCTATTAACATGCGCAAAAAAAATAGGTGCAGTACGCTGTTCTAGTGCATTTTGAAGCAGTCGTGCTGGGGCTGTAGTTCCAGGCAAACTAAGCGTACAGCGGAGAGCTAATCGGTAGCAATACTCACTGTCAGTCACAATATTTATCGGAATACTGATCCATCTGTGTATGGCATGCGTTATTGCTTGTAATTCCAAGCCCTGAATAGAGCCCTCTGCCTTCCAAACTTGTGTGTGCCAAGTTCCTTGGTCATACCAAGCAACAGCCGCTTGCTGAGTCCGTCCGGAGGCATCTGTGAATACAGTAAGTCCCTGCACTGGGGTCATTACAATTGGGCTAACTGGCAGTACTGTGACTGACTCCAATGCCTTTAGCGCCATGCATGGCCAGGCTGGACGGATGTCACCAGAAAAGTGTGCTAGCGCCCCCTGAATGTTGGTATCCATCATCATTAAATTTTCTAATGTTGCAATAGATAACGAAGTGGACAGGATGTGAGGATCTTTTCCTGACAACTGCCAACAGCGGAGCCACCCTCAGCGTATAGCATCCCCTAGTAACTCTGTGTATTGGGGTGCAGCCTTTTTCTTGATAGAGGTGTAAAGCCACAGTAGCGGACAAAATTGTTGCTGCTCATTCCACTGAAACACTACTGCGTTCGCCCCCTCCTTTTGCAGAGCTATATGAAGCTCAAATTTGACACCCGGCTGATATCTGGCCAGGGAATTTTGACTTAGCCAAGAAGCTAGGTCCTGTAACAGTGTCAACTGCATTTCATTTAATTTACGAGGTGCAGCCAAATCTGGTGGACCTGCTAAATCAGTTATTAGGGGACCTAGTTCTTTATGTGTGATAGGAATAAACTGTCGTAGCCATTGCAGATTGCCCACCAATACCTGCAAATCATGCAAGTTACCTATCTCTCTCATTATGGTCAGTTTCTGTGGCTTTACCGTTGTTCACTCTACCAAGGTTCCCAGATACTGCACAGGAGTCTGCAACTGTACCTTTTCTGGAGCAACTGTTAAACCCCAACTCTGCAGGGCAGCTGTAAGCTGCTCAACTGCCTGTTCCACCCCCTCTGGCCCAGATATAATAATGTCATCCATATAATGATAAATCACCCAGTCTCTATGGGCCTGCCGAAATTCTTGCAAGGCACGAGAAACATACAACTGACATAGAGTTGGGGAGTTTTTCATCCCTTGTGGTAACACCGTCCACTGCAGTCGTCTTGCAGGTGCCGCGTTGTTGATTGTTGGAATCGTCATGGCAAATCGCTTACTGTCATCAGGATGCAATGGTATGGAGAAAAAGCAGTCTTTAATGTCTATGACCGCTACCGGCCAGCTGTCCGGTAACATGGACGGCCAAGGCATACCTGGCTGCAGTGGTCCCATGTCTTCCAGTACTGCATTCACTGCTCGCAAATCATGCAAAAATCGCCAAGTTCCAGACTTCTTTTTTATCAGGAACACTGGACAATTCCAGGGGCTTATTGAGTGTATCAAATGTCCTGCTGCTATTTCCCTATCTACTAGCAAATTTAATTGATTCAATTTTTCTTCAGTTAGCGGCCACTGATCCACCCATACTGGGTTGTCGGTTAACCATGTCATTCTAATGTAGGGTTTTTCTGGATCAGTGGCCTCCACTAAAAAGGCTTTTCTATGCTGAGCTGAACTTTAAGAGATTGCAAAACGTCCCGACCTAAAAGGGAAACAGATAGATTATTCAATACGTACGGTCGTATAGTTGTCTCACCTTTTTCTCCTCTTATTGAGAGACGTGCTGGGTATTGGCTCCGTAATGCTCTCTGACTGCCGCCAACGCCTTTCAATGGGGTGGCCACTGGGGCTAAAGGAAGCTCCTTTGGCCAATCTGTCAGAGAAATTACCGTAACGTCTGCTCCAGTGTCTAACATGGCTTCAAAGCAGTTTGGTGGCTGTTGGTCTGCTTCCGTGGAAGGGTACCTGTGTGGACGTAGCTCGCACACGACTATCGGGCGTGTTGAAAGATCAAGTAATAAACCGACAAAAGCTGACCCTTTGGGCAAATATACGGGCATCTCGGACACCAGAGTAACACACACTGTGTTTTCCCCGTTTTGTGTCTTCATTTCTGGCACCACCTCCACCCCCAACTGTTGTGCCCCTGCCCCTACTATTATTCCAGGTGGTATTTTTTCGTCAATGCGTACATAAGTAGGGGCTGTAATCCACAAACCTTCCGCACAAGTTAGTTGTACTCCTGAGTGGGACCCGACGACAGGGCCCGCCCCTCTCTGTTTAGGAAGGTTAGTGGGGGCGTTTCTTTGCCTGGCGTATCCCTCCGCCCCCGTAAGAGACCGCGCCTCCCATTTCCCTGCCCCCCTGCCAGGCGTGGCTGCAGACACTGTTTGGCAAGATGTCCGCCCCGCCCACATCGAAAACATCTCCTTTTTTGGCCATTTGTGGGTTCTGTCTCCTGATTGGTCCCTGAGGGACACTGTCGCTTAAAGTGTCCTACACCCCCACAACCAAAACAGGTGGGGCCCACGGGCGGTGATTGCATAGCGGATACTGCTGCGATGAGCGGTTTTGCTTGCTGCAGCGCTTCTCCCTCCATGACTCGTTTAATCATCTGCGCCACACCTGCATTCCCGGGCAATTGAAGCAAAAGTTGTTGAGTTACCTCGTTTGCATTCTGTTTAGCTAGTTCTTTCGCCAGTATAGGTTTCACATCCTCTGGCAAATCAGAATTCTCAATCGCTTTTTGCAGCCTTTCCAAGAAAGAGGTATACGACTCCCCTACGCCCTGCTTCACCTGAGTGTATGACCACTTCTTGCCCTCATACTTACCCATTTTTGCAAATGCCACTCGTACCGCCCGTACAGCAGCGTTGATGTCTCTGCCTCGCATGTTAGCCTGTGCAGCTGGATCAGCGAAGTTACCTGAACCCATAATCCTCTCCACAGTAATCCCGTGCAAGGGGTGATTCGGATCTAAAGCTTCTAAAACCATCCTATCTGCTTCCTCCTTTAACGCAGCCTCCCACAGCACCATTTGGGGGGCTGTAAAAACCGCTCTAGCCAGCTGCCTGCAATCAAAGGGAAGCGGATTCGCTGCCCAGATGACATCTAAAATCGCTCGAGCCGCCACCCCATTAACACCTTCCTCCTTCACCGCCTTCTGCCACTCTCTAAGCAACTTGTAATCTAACGGGCTCCACTGCCGCCCGTCCTGCCCCTGTGTCACTGGGCACACCATTATACCCCCGTCTCCGTCTGGTGGCCCTAGAGAAACTCCTTCCAATACGCAATTTCTAGCAATCAGTGTCCAATCTGTAAATCCACGAGTCATCCCCTTTTCAGCTGCTGCCTCCGCCTTCCGCGCCGACCCCTCTACTTGATGCAATGTTTTTTCTACATCCGACGCCAACCGCGTGAACCTTCGGATTAAAGCGTGCACTACTCCCACTTCAGTGGCCCCCTCCCTTCCTTTTTCAGTCCATGAATCATTAGGGAGAGATGGTAAATTGGTCTCATCCTTCTGCAAATTTTCTAACCGTGGAGCTGATGGGGCAGAAGTAGAGACAGAGGGCATTTCTGTATCCTCGTATTTGGGGGGTTGTTTTTTCAATTCTGGCTCTTCCGGCAAGGAAGGCATGATACACGGGGGAGTGCATCCAAATTCTACCATCCCTTTGCTATCCTTAAAGGCTGCCGGCCGAACCGGGCAGACCACGGGAGCGCCACCCCCCTTCCCCTCCGCGCCGTCTCGAGCCCCTTCGTCCCCCTCCCCCTCTGCCTCCGGGGGCCGCTGTTCTCCCTTGATTGCAGCTAAAGTTGTAAGCCACAATTCACGCTCCTCACGAGCCTTAGTCAGCAATCTTTTTACTGAACCTAAGGTCTGCAGCCTCGTCGCCACACCCCTCGCTCCGACCTCCCCTTCTTTCTGTAACTCTTTCCCCGCCGCCTGTAACAGCGCCACTTCCATCACCTCTCCCGGCTTGTTAATCAAGCCCCTTTTCTGCATCCATAGGATGAACTCCGTCAACGGTGCCCTATGCACCGGACAATGCAAATCTTTACCCAACACCTTTAATACCTTCACTGTATCAGAGATGGATGCCATCTTAACAGCAGGCAGGCACGACCGCCGCGCGGCCCCAGCTCAAAACCGTCCGGACCTGTCACACCGGGGTCACCACTTGCAGGCTTCTCTTGCCAGCTTACCTACCCCGCACGCACCGAAGCCCCGCTCCGGGGAAAGCAGGGCATCACACGGATACCGTCAAGCCAAGCCTTCAATTTAATGCTGCGCAACACAGGGTTAAATACCTGTACACCCGCTATGCACGCGAACGCACCCGCCCCCCTGCACCCATGGACCCATCCATGCCCGCCACGCACCTACCCCTACACTCCTGGACTTATCCGTGCCCACCACGTACATGGACGCACCTGCCCCCTGCACTCATGGACTCATCCGCGTCCAGTGCGTGAGTCGCCACGGACCGCCCCTCCAGCGTACGTGCATCCCTTCTAACGCCCCACACTAAACAACTTATTCTCACTAGAAAGGACCTGTCTCAAGATTCATTGTGAAGTTTGTTGGTTCTTTCAGCAGTTCCTTTAGATTTCTGATTAAAGAGGCTCAGTGTCAGACAACAGGTCTAAATAATTTTTGGGTAAGCAGCTGTGGATTTCTGATTGTGTCATTGAGCCATAGAAACAAATTAAATGGACAGCACTGGAAAAATCTCTTTGAGTGATAAAGGGCACACAAAAGGCCATGACAACTTTGTGGAAAAACACTGTTATTTTCTTTTAACCACTGTTTAGACCAACAGTTACTAATGAGCTTGGTCTAATTGCTGAAACCACAAAAAAATTCTAGTATTGGGTTGAGCTGAAATCATTAGCTTTACTTATTACCTCCTGGTTCCTTCTCACTTATGGGATTAGAGCACAGTTACGGTAATAATGGATTGGCAACAGAGCTGCAGGATGGCTCAGTGCTCCAGGAGAGCAGCATGCCCTCTCCTGGGGCTCTGGGAAAATACAGGAATTCCTTGGCTCACTGTCCTGATCGTTCTTCCCACTCAGGGGAAAAACAAACAAACAAACACACAAAAAAACCCCACTTTTAAAACTAACTCCCAAGTAAAAAGGTACCAGTTATCACAAGTGCCTCTGTCAACACAAGGCTGCAGATGACACTTTCATGTTGTCTGATGGAAAGACCCCGATGTCATGTATTCATCTGTGATTCAAAGATCATTAACTTCTATTTTCCATATTGCAGCTGTACTTTCATGCACAGAACAACAACAAAAAAAATTATTTAAGTGATATCCTATTTTTTGTCAAAAAACAGTGCAAATCAGAATTCCTCAAGGTAAACACCCATACAAACCTATGAAAAGCAAGACAGCCTCCCTAGGCACACACCTCCAATAAAAAGTTACTAGCAGGCTCTCAATCTCTGTAAGAAATGCTTTTGCCCCTTTAGCAGAGACATAAGCACCACCTCATTCATATTTTACTACAAAATTTCAATCTGCTTTCTGTTGGTGTATTCACCAGTTTCACATGCAGTCTATTGCATGTTCTCATGTTGAGAGGCACAGCTTTTTGCATAGATGCGTGAATTAGATGTGAGTGGCTTAATGCTCCAGTTCAAAGATTGACTGACTATCAAGTAATTGAATTCACTCTGAAACTGCTACTCTAGTTATATAAGTGGTATCTAAAGGTGCAATTATAAACAAGTTTATAAAAGATGCTATTCATGTTGGCTAAGTTCCTTGCAAAAGGGCAGTCTGTCACAAGTGGCCAGTGAGATACTCATAAACCTGGAGGCATCAAGAATGTGGCAGTGTTGGCTGAAGTGACCATGAGATGGTGGAGTTCAGGATCCTAGAAAGAGAAAGCAGGGAAAAAAGCAGGATCACAGATCTGGAATTTAGGAGAGCAGACTTACAATCCCTTCAGAGATCTGTTTGGAAGAATCCCATGGAATATGACCCTGAAAAGAAGAGAAGTCAAGGAGAGGGTCACCTCCTCCAAGCTCAAGAAAGGTCTGTCCCGACAATCAGAAAACCAAGTAAAGGTGGCAGGACGCCTGCATGAATGAGCACGAAGCTCCTAACTGAACTCAGACATAAAAACAAAGTGTACAAGGGGTTGTGGCAGACAGATAAGTAAACATTTGCCTTAAACATTTTTTGATGCAGAAGATGGGAGGTTTGCTGTACATGTTGCAGACTTTGCAAGAGACTCATATGCCTAATAGGCGTTATAACCACAAGCAAGCCGGTTTCTGGCCCTGCAGAAGCAGGACTGAGAACGGTATTTTGTGGTTTTGATGCAACAACTAACCGTGCAACCACAAGCAAGAATGGTATTTTGTGATTTTGATGCAACAACTAACTGCGACCGTTGCAGACTTCGCAAGAGCGAGACACCTGTTTCTGGCCCTGCAGAAGCAGGACTGAAACAGTATTCTGTGGCTTTGATGCCTGTCAACAACTAACTGCGCATGTGCAGGGTGACCTTGGGGAGGGTCTTGTCTGATGCGACCCCCAAAATAGTCTCCCTGTGACCACCCAGGATACATCGAGCCTGTGCCAAACCAGACCACGCCTACCCTCGCATGACATCACGCCCACCATGCATATGCATGAAGCTTCTTGGAACCGGCCAGAGATTTTGGGACTTGGACTGTATAAAAATGGTACCATCAGAGGCTAAGATAGGACTCTGACCACCAAGACACCCACAGCAAGAAGGAGCGACGGGACACCACTGGATCCACGGGTGGTGATATCTTCTATATCTCTCTCTCCCTCTCCCACTCTCTCTTCTCCTCTCTTTCTTTTAAGACTAGATCTAAGTAAGAAGATGTGGCACGGGACTTGTTTATCCAGTGAAGTTATCCAGTTAAATAGTTGCCATTGAGTTATTTTATCTAACCACATGCCTTGTATTTTGTATTAATAAATCACAAAACGGGTTGGTTGGTGGTGTTTCACCTTAATTCAGTCCAAGGGAATCACAAACTTGGTCATTGGTCCCAAGGGGAAGGAGGTCATCCTATACAGCTCCTTTTGGGCCGCAACATTCCTAATTGGCATTATGGACAGGATTCCCTTGCGATACTGAACCAACCAGAAGGGACCAGGGCCCTTAGTGCGGCCCTTTCTTTAGGAAGTGCCTGACAGGAGAGGGGATAGAGGATCTTGTTGTAAAGATCCACACTGGGTACGTAAACCCACAGTAGGCTGAATACTTTGGAGTACTCCTTTTGCATTGTGTGACAGTTGTTGTCAGGATCGATTTGGGGATGCGACAATGGAGGATAATCCTCTCCTTGAGAAATTGAAGGGCTATAGAGCCCTAGCCTCTCCTCCTGGCATGGCTTGGGCCCAAAACAATCGGCATGACTCGAAGGCAGTTGTGGATAGGATCACTCTTTTGGCAAAGGAACTAAAACTGCAATTGGGGAAAGGAAAAGCAACAGTCTGTGCCATTTTAGGGGCTGCACTGATTGCTGCTCAAAGGGAAAAGAGAGCAGACAAAGAGACAATTGAGTCCTTGCAAGAGCAGATAAGAAACTTGCAAAACCAACTTACCACTGAACGTAACACTACTCAGTGGCTTCATGCAATTTTGTCAGACTCACTAGACTGAGAAAGAATCCTACAGTCTGAATTGCAAGAAAACAGGTGGGGGTTTGACAATAGGATTGATCTGGGCTTGGATCTGGATAGCGAACCGTGATTTTCGAGTTTGGCAAAACTAGGTGAAAAACAGACATCAGACCTAAAACCTATATATCCAATTAAAGAGTTAGAGGAAAGTAGGAACCTTTTTTTATCCTAGAGATGAGGAAGTGATAATGAGACCTTTGATTAAAACTGAAATTGTTGATTATGGTCAGGGGGCATCCTGCAACATACCATGCATGCTATCCCCTATTCCCCTACGGTCTCGGCCAAAGTACAGGAAAAATACTCTCGGGGCTCCCGAGAAACTGAAACAGAGTACGTGTGGAGAGTCTCCCTCACTGGGGAAGATCGTATTCTGCTGAGCGAAGATGAGGCTAGAGGATATTTGGGACCTGGAGTTTTCCTAACTACTGATGATGATCAGGAATCCTAGTCCTTGATCCAGAGGGTGGCTTATTGGGCAGGAGGATTAGACCCAATGGAAAGAGGGGACCCTTTTTCTATTAAAACACCCATGGTGGGCCACATTTTGGAAAGCGTGCAGAAAACTGCTTGCCTCCAATTAATGCACAACCATTTGCTGCTTCCACAACAGCCCTCCCCCATGCAGTATGTGGCAGACCCTGAGAGGTTTCATCCTCTAATCAGGGGTCTTCCTGATACTTTAAAACTGTATGCTGTTCAGCTGCAAGATCAGTTGTGAACTCCCCAACCAAGGCAAAGGGGAGGCCCTCCTGAAATGAGTTGGGGGCAGATGGCGCAAGAACTAATTAATTATGGAAGGGATTCACTGGCCAGGAGGAAACAAAACATAAAGCAGAGATAAGAAGAGCTGAGGAAAGTGGGAGGCAATATAAACCATCACAATCCCCACATCCTGGGAAACCGATACAAATGTCGGATAGTAAAAGACATTTATTATGGGCAGAGGGCATTTCAAAGGGCATTCCCAGAGAATTAATGGACAAGTTGGCCCCCAGCATGTACCAGTGCCTGGAGTTATTCCCCCTCTAGATGCAGGACTTTGCATTTCCCCTTGTTGAATTTAATGAGATTCTTCTCTGCCTATTTCTACAGCCTGTTGAGGTCTATCTGTAAGGCAGCAAAACCATGTGGTGTATCAGCCACTCCTCCCAGTTTTTTATCATCTGCAAACTTGCTGAGGTCAGACTCTGTCCCATCGTCCAGGCCATTAATGAAGATGTTGAACAGCATTGGCCCCTGTGTTGACCCCTGGGGTACACCACTGATGACTTGCTTCCAGTTGGACTTTGTGCCACTGATCACAAACTTCTGGACCAGGTCATTCAGCCAGTTTTCAGTCCACCTCACTATTCGCTTATCTAACCTGTACTTTGTCAGCTTGTCTATGATGATGTTATGGGAGACAGTATCAAAGGCTTTACTGAAGTAGAGGTAAACAACTTCCACTGCTCTCCTCTTGTCTACCAAGCTAGTCACCTCATTGTAGAAGGATATCAGGCTGGTAAAGCATTATTTCCCCTTCATAAATCCATGCTGACTACTAATCACCTTCTTGTCTTTCAGGTCTTTGGAAATGCTTTCCAGGAGGATTTTCTCCATCACCTTCCCAGGGACTGAGGTGAGGTTGATCAGCCTGTAGTTCCCTGGATCTTCCTTCTTGCCCTTTTTGAAGATAGGAGTGATATTTGCTCTCTTCAGGTCTTCAGGAACCTCTCCCAGATGCCATGACTGTTCCAAGATGGTTGACAATGGCCTCACAATGACATCAGCCAGCTCCCTCAGCACTTGTGGGTGGTGCAACCCATCAGTTCCCATGGTCTTATGTATGTCTAGTTTTTTTAAGTGCTCCTTAATTTGGTCCTCCTCCACTGATGATAAGTCTTCCTTGCTCCATACTTTCCCTCTGGTCTCAGGCCAATTTTAATGGTAAAGAGTGAGGCAAAGAAGGCATTTTCCATGTCATTTGTCACCAGTTGTCCTGCCCCATTCAGTGGCAGGCTCACATTTTCCCTTTCTTTTGTTATTTATGTACTTTTAGAATCCTTTCTTGTTGCACGTCACATCCCTTGTCAGATTCAACTACAGGTCAGCCTTGGCATTCATAACCCTATTTTCCTGCATGATCAGACAGCAACTCTATACTCCTCCTGGGTCAACTGCCTCTGCTTCTACCCCTGTCATGGCCTGAAAGGAGCTGTATAGGATGACCTCCTTCCCCTTGGGACCAATGACCAAGTTCATGATTCTACCTGAGCACTTCCTTCCCCTTCCGTTATTATCCGGTTCCCCAAATCAACATGCAGTGATACTGCTCTGTATTTCCATAACTTACCCTCTCTTTTAGAGGATGCATCAACGAACCATACATTCTTTAGTTGGGAATCAAAGGGAGGACCAGGTTTTATAACGGAGGGAGGAGGCTCCTGATATGGGTGGATCCTGTATTTGAAGCATCTTAGGTGTTCCCTCCTCTATCTGGTGTGTATGGCAGTAGTGGTCTAACTGTGCATACCACTTCCTTACTGTTTCTCGTTGTGCAATCCCAACAGGAGGTGAGTTTCCAGCCAATATTGGTTACAAGACCTTAAAGGGTCCTCTTAAAATAATTGATTGTTGTTGTATGATTTTTTTCAGCTTCTTGCAAAGCTAGTCTAACTACAATGAGACCCTTCTCCCAGGTAGAGTATTGCTTCTCTGCATCTTTAAAACTGTGTGAGTAAAACCCTATGGGACAAGTTGGACCATCAGACCCACATTGCCACATATGTATAGATAATCCATGAATTGCAAAACCCCACTTGATATGAAATGGATCTCTTGGGTTGTGGTTTAGCCCTAGTCACCACACAGTTTCTCGCTCACCCTCCCCCTCCCCAGCAAGATGGGGGAGAGAATTGGGAAGGAAGGAAAACTCGTGGGTTGAGATAAAAACAGTTTACTAGAATAACAAGGGAAAACTACAATAATAACAGAACATAAGGATACTAAAATATACACAACGAACAGTGCACAATTTCTCACCACCCAATGTCCAAATGACCGATGCAGCCCGTCCTGAGCAGTGATCACAGATACAAAACCGAGCAGCAAGCAAAGGAGCAAAAGGGAGCCAGCAAGGTAGAGGGAACGATGCCAGCAAACGAGAGAGAGAGAAGATGGATGCCCCCTCCATGGGCAACCCCCACTTATATACTGAGCATGACGTTTATGGCATGGAATACTCTCTTTGGCCAGTTTGGGTCAATTATTCTGTCTGTCTTTCTCCCAGCTTCCTGCATCTGCACATTAGCAAGACTTGGAAAGCCAGATAGCGTCCTTGGTCTCATTAGCAACAACTGGTATCATCAGGGTGTTTTTATCAACATTCTTCACATCCGAAATCCAAAACACACTGTCTATTGAGAGGAAAATTAACTCCATCCCTGCCGAAACCAGGACATGGATGTATTGACCCTAAGACCTGCTATACCCCAGCCTCAAAAATTAACAATTTTAAGGCTTCCTCATGAATGTCCAGTCTCAGGCGACTTTTTTGCATGTCAAATCATATAAGGGACATGCTATGATGGAAAAATTTGGAATGTGTTTTCTCCAAAATACCAGCAGGCCTAGGGCATGTTGTAACTCCTTATTTCCAGGCATTTTTACTTGTTCAAGGGTAGTTAAAGTCTCAGGGGTAATATATATTATTCCACCCCTCCACCAAATGCCTAGGAATTTTACCTCAGAAGAGGGAATCTATGCCTTTTCCATTGGGATTTGAAGTCCTAACTTCTCCAAATGATCAATTATTTCAGATTGGATTTGTCCTACCACAGTGGCATCAGAGCCGCCAACCAATATATTATCAATATATTGATATAACTCCTTCTTTCGGAATGATTTGGGTAAGTTCTGTTCTGGTTTTGTTTAGTAAGGGGGGGCCTAAGGTGGTAGCTTCTGTAGGAAACTGCTAGAAGTCTCTCCCCTTTGTTCAGTGGACTCGGCCGGGCCTAGGGCAGACCTGCTGCTGGCCAAGGCCGAGCCAATTGGTAGCAGAATGTCCCGTGATAACGCCTCTGCGATAACGTATTTAAGAAGGGGAAAACAGGAAAAAAAAAAAGGAGGAGAAGATGTGAAGCAGCTGAGCAGGGGGCAGAGAGGGGGAGGCATGAGCCTTGTGGGCCTTGCAGGCCTCACCCTCTGGCCTCCCACCGGGCAGCCGACTGGGCCCAACTCGACCCGGCCTGGCTGCAAGAAGTGGAGAGGAGATGAGAAGTGAATAAGATGTAAAAAGGATCCTGAGAGGCATCTGCCAGCCGGTTGTGAGGAACAGCTGCAGACGCCAAGGTCAGTGAAGAAGGAGGGGGAGGAATAATGCGACTCCTGGCCAAGATTCCCCTGCAGCCTGTGGTGACGACCATGGTGGAGCAGGTTGTCCCCCTGCAGCCCATGGAGGTCCACGGAGGGGCAGAGATCCACCTGCAGCCCGTGGAGGACTCCACGCCTGAGCAGGTGGAGGCCTGAAGGAGGCTGTGGCCTGTGGAGGGCCCACTGGGGCAGCTGTTCTAGAGGGACTGCACCCCGTGGAAGAGATGACCCACGCCGGAGCAGTTTCACGAAGGACTGTGGCCCGTGGGAGGGACCCCACGAAGGAGCAGGGGAGGAATGCGAGGAGTTCTTCCCCCAATGATGACGCAGCGGCATAAAACAACGCGTGATGAACTGACCGCGACCCCCATTCCCTTTTTCCCCCTGTGCCACTCGGGGGAGGGGGAAGATAGTAGAGATGATGTTAAGCCCGGGAAGAGGGAGGGGTGGGGGGAGGTTATCTTGTTCCCTGTCTCATTCTCCTGCTAGTTTTAGAAATAAATGAATAGTTTTCCCCAAGTCGAGTCTGTTTTGCCCATGACGGTAACTTATCTCAAACCTTGAGCCGTTTTTCTTATATTATCTCCCCCTATTATCTTGGAGGGTGGGGAGAGCGAGAGAGAGAGACTGCATAGTCTGGTCCCGATCGGGGCTGAACTATGACATTTCTTGTGCCAGCGCGTAGTGAGCAATGGTCGGTGAGTGACAGTATCCCTGGGGGAGATGTGTAAAGGTAAAGTGCATGCCCTCTTATTTAAAAGCAAAGCTATCTCTATCTGCTTCTTGCAAGGGAATCATAAAAAACATGTCCATAACATCAATGGTTGCTAAAATTTGTTGGGCTTGCTTCTGTATAGTTGCAATTAGTTCAGCTATATTAGGCACAGCAGCTGTCAAGGGACTTGCATTGGTGTTCAGGCGCTGATAATAAATTGTCAATCGCCACTTCCCGTTTGGTTTATGGACTGGCCACACAGGGGAGTTATAGGGTGACTGAGTGGGAATAATTATCCCTTGTTCCTGTAATTCAGCTATTACAGGGTTAATTCCCTCCCTTCCTCCAAATGACATAACATAGGGTTTGACATTGACTATTTTTGAAAGAGGGAGTGTGGGTGTTGATTGAAGCAGTCTCACTGAGGCCGTGGGGAGTCCAAACACCCACTCTTTTCCTCCTGAGTCTACCCAGGCACGGCCTTTAAGTAAATCAAGCCCCATAATGTTTGTTGGTAAATCTCCCAATATCATTGTGGTTTCAACAGGAGATTTGTCTCCTGACAGCTAGCATTTAATTTGGGCTGTTGGTTGTGGTTTAGAGTTGCTGAAAACATCAGTAACCTGTTGGATACCTGGAGTACCAGGGGCACTTAGTGAACAATCCAGACCGAATGGAATTGTTATGTTTGTGAGCAGCAGGCCTCAAGGACATCACTGAAGCCGCTTGTGAGAAAGTACTGAAGCTGCCTGTAAGAAAGTACTGAAGCCACCTGTGAGAAAATAATGAGGCCGCCTGTGAGAAAGTAATGAAGCTTCCTGTGAGAAAGTAAACGAAGCAACCTTGAGAAGAAGGAAAACAGCTGGCATACGTGACTGGGGGCTGAACGTGAAGCAAGGTGCAGGTGGAGAGAGCCGTGCGCGTGAACATAGAGACTTAACGAATCATATTTTAGCTAGGAGCATGTGCATGATATAGTTAACCAATTAGTAGAGAGCTTGCGCATGATACGGAATTAGAAGGGCTATATTAACCGGGATGTATCAACAATAAATTGGCATTTGCTTGATCATATTGGTCGTCAGCAGTGTCCGTTACTTCTGCGTCAACAGGTGGCGCCCGAAGAGGGACCCTCAGATCGGTGTTGGACATCCCGACGGAACCGAAATAGGAAAAGAAGAGGGGGCGGAAGCCGGTCGAAGGCGAGTGCTGCCCCGGCACTCGGGAAGTCGCTATAGCGCAAAAAGGTACAAAAGGTACGGAGGGAATCTCGTCTTGGCCAGGCGAGCGGCCGGGGAGGAGATGGGGTCCACACTGACCAAAGAGGAGTCAGCAGTGGTTAAGCTCCTCCAACATATGCTCTCTATGAGAGGACTGAGTTATGACTCGGCCGTCCTAGAAGCTTTGCTGCAGTGGGCAAAGAAAAGGGAATTAATCTCCACAGTTGATGATGCTTTTGAACTCCCGACATGGGAAAAGATAGGAAAAGAGCTGTGGGATGAAATAAGTAAGGGATCAAAGGAGGCGAGCAAACTCTCCACCATGTGGAGGCTAATTAATGAAACATTGATAAGCATGAAAGCCGAACGTTCAGTTGCCGCATCTGCTTTTGCGGCCTTAACTCCAGCCGGCAGGTCCACCTCCGCTACTAGCATGCTGTTCTCGGGTTTAACGAGCCCTGCCGCCGCCCCGGCTGGTGCTGAGGGTGGGGGGGTTCGAGCCCCAGCAAGGACTCCAGGAAATGCAGCCACAGCCCCTATAACTATAGATATGTGGGCACCAGAGGGAAAAACTGCCAAAGGCTTTTCACCACCATCAGATGTACCACCGCCAGGCACCCCGCCACGCCGCGCCAGTGCAGGCTCAGAGTCACGAGCCTTTTCACTGGCGCCAACAGCTCCGGTTTATCCCCCATTACCACCTTCTTCCCTGCCACCATGGCGTGAGGAAGAGGGGGATGAACATTCATCTGGCTTGAAGGATGCACAGCTGCAAGAGACACTAAAAAGGCTGGAAGCCCTAGAGGTTCGCCTAGAAGCGTCGCTGGGAAACTTGTCAACTCCTTCGCCTGTGCCACATCGAGACCTGCCAGCGTCCAACCTATTCGTTCCGGATGGAACATCGGGTGAGATCAGTCTTTTTGCACCTTTCCAAGGGACGCTGGCGGGAGGGGCTGGGGATTTGAATCCAATAGTGCGGTGGAAAGAGGTGATTCGAGATGCTTTGATAGAAGGAGAGCCTTTTCCCATGGCATTTCCAGTTGTGACCAATAATACTGGGAGAAGTGTGTGGCAAGCATTAGACTGGAAAATATTGAAGGAAGCTAAAAATGCAGTTACTCAGTATGGGCTAAAATCATCATATACTCAATCTGTGTTGCAGCATATTTTTTTGTCACAGTTGTTAACTCCTTATGATATTAGAATGATTGTCCAGATGCTTTTGCTACCGTCACAGCAGCTGCAGTTTTTTCAGCACTGGCAGACTGCTTGTGATAAGGCAACTGCAACTCCTCGACAACAGGGTGATCCATTATTCGGGGTGCAAACTCAAATGCTGATGGGAGCGGGACCCTACACACGATCTGATTGGCAAGCGCGATTCGCTACCGAAGTGTTACAACTGGGCCAAGATTTGGCTTATAGAGCGCTTGCTAGGGTGTACAATGAAAAGTCTGGACCTGCCTTTACGTCAGTAAGGCAAGGTCCCACAGAACCATATGGGGAATTTATTGATCGGTTGCACACCGCAATTATGGCTCACCCTGATTTGGATGATGACATGAAAGCAAAGTTCTTAGATATGCTTGCCTTTAATAATGCTAATGATAAAAAAAACAAAACAAAACAAAAAAAAACCCAAAAAACAAAAAACAAACAAACCCAAAAATCTAAAAGAGCCCTTAGTGTGCTGCCAAAAGGATCTAGTACAGGGCAACTGCTGGAAGCTGTCGAGCGAATGTTAGAACAAGAAAAGGCTCCGGTCATGGCTGCTGCTGTAGGTGCAGCCATTAAACCGTTGATATCAATAAAGCAGTGCGTGATTAACTGTCTGTAACCCCCATTCCCTCTTCCCGCCCCCCATCCCTGTCCCGCTCAGAGGGCAGGGGAGGGAGGTAGAGATGGTGTTAAGCCTGGGAAGAGGGAGGGGTGGGGGGAGGTTGTCTTGTTCCTTTTTTCATTATCCTGCTTTGGTTTTAGTGATGGTCTGTTTTGCTTGTAGTGGTGGCTTTAAGGATCTCTCCCTATTCTTGTCTTAAACCTCGGGTTTTAGTTTTCTTTCCTCCTGTATGCCTGGGGCCACGGCCGCCGCCAGGTGCCCCACCCCCCCGCCCCTGACATGGTTAACAGATACTCCTGTCTGAGTTGAGCTTTGTATAAGTGGAAGGACCGTTCCCTCTTATAACATGGGGGAAGGGATACGCTTATGTCTTTACAGGAGCAGTAAACAAGTGGATCCCTGTCTGTATCATCTGCGGGTATTTCAGAACATGTTTGGTTGACCTGCCAGATACCGGTAGGACGGCAACTCTGTGTAAAACAGCAGCAACCACGAGTGCTGAGTGCTAAAACTACAAAAGATGGAACTTTTTGGGATCAGTAAAGATGGACTTCTGTCTATTTTTTAACTATTCAAGAACTAATGTTTCTAGAGGGGTAATGATTGTAAATGCTTTAAGACCTATACATTGCAACGACACAGCTTGACGTAATCATGCGAGCACATATCAAAATCCAGACAGCATAAAAGACCTAAACGAAGCATACATAGCATTGAATCTGATTGCCAAGACAATACAGAGATTTGGAAACTAAGTAAAATTATTGCTGCTTCAGTCTTTACACCTGGTGTGGCAAGTGCCTAGGCGTTAACTACGCTAAATAAATTGGACTGTTGGCTTGCTAAGCAAATAAATACAACTGCATCGGCACTATCAACGCTGTGAACTGATGTAGATTCTATATACTATGCTACTTTACAAAACAGAACCGCTGTTAGCCTGCAGAGCACATATTTTGACAGGCCTTGTTGCATGTGCTGGCCACACATGCAGCAACACCTGGTCAGTACTCTTTCACTGAATCTGCTGAGGGTGTAAACAGAGGTGGCTCGGAGCAGGGGGGAGAGGACGGACCCAGAGCACACTTTATTTACAACAGGGGACGCCCTGAAGGTGCTGCGCCTGTCTCCCTTCTCTGCTCTGACCCGGCTGATAAACAGCCTCTTGCTCAGCGGTGTCTTTCGCATAGTTGGGTTAGTAACAGAATAGATCAGCAATAGATTTTTTTTTTTATTATTAGCACAAAATCATGATTGTCAGGATTTTGATGGGCTTTGCTGCATGAATCTGTCTGATCATTCGGAATCTATTCACAAAAGTATTCAAAACTTGCAAAAAGGAGTACAAAAACAGCAACAAAGTGATGGTTTTGATATATTCCGAAATCTTTTGGTGACTTGATATAAGCTTGTTACTAATAGCTGTAGGATGCTTATTCATTCCTTTTATAGATGTATTTTGATCTATATTCTGTGTCTTAAAATGTGTGCAGACTTTAATAGATAAAGTGTTGAAACAAGCCTCTTCTCATAAACAAAGAAGGGGGAGATGTGGTATTTCGCTGAGCCAGTACGGTATCAGTGAAAGCACACTGACCTTGGGGGAGGAATGCAATCATGCTCTCAGGAAGAAAGCCATGGAATGAGAAGGGAAGCTTTAAGATACAAAACATTGTTAGCAGAATTTATGGCTTGTTTCAACAGAGGCCTGCAGAAAACTAGTAATTGCTCTTATAGATAAGAAAGTTACTGGAGTTGTTATATCTATAATAGTAGAAAAATGTTATAGTAGAAAATTACTAGAAGGTAGTGAAACTTAGCTTTGCTTCATAATAATGAATATGTATAACGTGTGATCAGTAATTTTATTAACTATGCTTGTGTGTGGCATAATTGGGTGGTTGCTGTCCTTGGTTAAAATCGGAATTGTGATACTAGGCATCATACTAGGCATAATCATTAACATACCATGCTTGCAAAAAATGATTAACAACTCAATACAGACAATCTGGCTAATCAAAAAAAAAAAAAAAAAAAAAAAAAAAAAAAAAAAAAAGGGGAGATTCAGTAGAGGCCTACATGAACCTAGTTGATATTGTAGTAAAATAAGGTCAGGAGTACCAAAAAGGGCTATAGGAGGACCATGTTATTTTGGAAAATTGATAGTGTTTGCTCCATCTATGAGAACATTATGGAATCATACGCGAGCAAGAAGGTCACTAAAAGTATTGACTCCCCATTGTGACGGCAATTTAACCCTGTTGGGTACAGCTGAGCGGATAGGATTATCTTTATTTGTTCCTTGGGCAGCAACTGCAAAAACTTTAGCTAACTTAAATAAATTAGCTTGTTGGGCACAAAAGCAAATGAATTTAACTTCTAGCATGTTATCAGGATTATTAGAAGACATGGATAGCATGCGTCATGATATTTTTGCAGAATCTAGCAGCCATTGATTTTTTGTTCTTAGCGCATGGACATGGATGTGAAGATTTTGAAGGTATGTGTTGCATGAATGTTTCTGATCACTCTAAGTCGATACGCTATCAGTTGGCAGAGTTACGACGCAACATGCATGCAATACAAGTGGAAAGCAGGTTAACAGACTGGTTGAAATCCTTGGGGGTCACAGGCTGGCTAAAAGATTTGATAGTTTATGGGTTGGTATTATTGACGGGTTTGCTGTTGACACTGATGATTTTGGGGTATATTTTAAAATGCTTTGTGAAAGCTATGGAACGTATGATGAAAGTGGGTCTGGATTGTTCAAAACAAAAAGGGGGATTTGTTGGATACCTGGAGTACCAGGGGCACTTAGTGAACAATCCAGACCGAATGGAATTGTTATGTTTGTGAGCAGCAGGCCTCAAGGACATCACTGAAGCCGCTTGTGAGAAAGTACTGAAGCTGCCTGTAAGAAAGTACTGAAGCCACCTGTGAGAAAATAATGAGGCCGCCTGTGAGAAAGTAATGAAGCTTCCTGTGAGAAAGTAAACGAAGCAACCTTGAGAAGAAGGAAAACAGCTGGCATACGTGACTGGGGGCTGAACGTGAAGCAAGGTGCAGGTGGAGAGAGCCGTGCGCGTGAACATAGAGACTTAACGAATCATACTTTAGCTAGGAGCGCGTGCATGATATAGTTAACCAATTAGTAGAGAGCTTGCGCATGATACGGAATTAGAAGGGCTATATTAACCGGGATGTATCAACAATAAATTGGCATTTGCTTGATCATATTGGTCGTCAGCAGTGTCCGTTACTTCCGCGTCAACAGTAACCCAAATCAGTTTCTTATTGGCAACTATCCCATTGTTATCAGCAACATCCATCCAGAGAGCTGACATTTGGGCTCCAGTGTCTACTAGGAAAGTAACTGCAGTCTTAAAGGACCCTAGAGGAAAAGTTATCAACAAGTCTCCTTTGCTGTTTTCTGTGAGCCTTCTTAAGTGGACCCACTGGCTGTCCCCTGGCTCACCTAAAAGGGACGGCACAGGGGGGTTCCTGATTGGGGTTTTAAAATCAATCGAATCAGTCTCATGGGGTGCAGACAGGGTTACTGTTCCAGGTTCTTGGGATGAGGGAAGAGGATTTTGGGGGTTTGAGAGAGATGAGATTCCCTTTATTTTGTTCCAGCTTCTCACCAAAATTTCCAGGTTGGGAGTGAGTAACTTGTCCATACCTGATGGCTCTTCTCAATAGTGCCCACTGACAGGAAAAAAGGCAATGGGTACAAATTAAAACATGTGAAATTCAATCTGAACACAAGAAAACACTTTTTTTTTTTTTTCTGTGAGGGTGATCAAACACTGGAACAGGTTGCCCAGAGAGGTTATGGAGTCCCCATCCTTGGAGATATTCAAAGGGTGTCTGGACATGGTCATAGGCTGAGGGATGTTGGACCAGATAACCTCCAGAAGTCCCTTCCAACCTCAACCATTCTGTGGTTCTCTGAAGTCAAGCTATGACTTGTCCCCTTCATGTCTATGTTGTTTATAACATTGTTATTACTCTTTCTAGCTTTGTTTCCTGGGGCCTTTAACTATTGCATGAAAATTTCAGATAAAATTCCCAAAGGAATTCTTGGAAGAGTGGAGAGGTTTGAAATCCAGAAAGCTGATGGCTTGTGTCACCTAGAAGCTACTATGCAAGAGATGTTTTGGGTGCTTCACTGTGAAAGGGGCACTATCAAGTTAAAACCTATTAGGCACCATTTAAACAAGTAGAATCTTAGAATACTAACACCAATTCAATTAAAAACAAGACTGAGTGTGATTTAAGAACTGTCTTTCCTTGTGCTATTTAAACTTCTGACTGATAAAACTGAATTTCCTTTTTGGTAATAATATTGATCATTATTTAGCCTGCACTAACTTTGACACTTGCTTTATTTTCAGAACTGAAGAAGGACTTAAACATCTCAAGGCTTCTCTGTTTTTTTTCCAGTTATTGATCCTCTACAAATCTTGCCTAAACTCATTATATCAGCTTTACTTTTGTACATAAGCTATTTCTAATTAAGTTTTTTTTTGGCTGATACAATATCATCCTGTTTGGGTTAAATTTATAAATTTCAAACAAATCATGCACATTTTTTATTTCTAGACATTTGCATTATGATCAGGACAATAATAATAATAAAGTGGTGTCCTGGTTTCGGCAGGGATGGAGTTAATTTTCCTCTCAGTAGCTGGTGTGTTTTGGATTTCATGTGTGAAGAATATTGATAAAACACTCTGATGATATGAGTTGTTGTTAATGAGATCAAGGACACTGTCCGGTTTTACAGGTCTCGCTAATGTGCAGATGCAGGAAGCTGGGAGGGATACAGACAGAATAATTGACCCAAACTGGCCAAAGAGAGTATTCCATGCCATAAATGTCATGCTCAGTATATAAGTGGGGGTTGCCCGGGGAGGGAGCATCTCTGGCATCCCTTGCTGGCTCCCTCTCACTCCTTTGCTTGCTGCTCGGTTTTCGCTTCTGTGATCGCTGCTCAGGACAGGCTGTATTGGTCATTGGGACATCGGGTGGTGAGAAAACATATATTGTTCATTGTGCATATTTTAGTATCCTTATATTCTGTTATTATTTTAGTTTTCCTTTGCTATTCTCATAAACTGTCTTCATCTCAACCCACAAGTTTTCCTTTCTTCCCAATTTTTTCCCTCATCCCACTGAGGAGGGTGAGTGAGAAACTGTGTGGTGACTAGGGCTAAACCATCACTGTCTTTTTGGCACTCAACATGGGGCACAAAGGGGCCTGGCTAGATCAGTCGGGAGATCATCAGTTAAATTCTGAGAGAATGGTAGGATTTGGAGAGGACAAGCTCTTGCACCAGTATGATCTCCTCACTCTGTAGGCTTGTTGCTAATAGCATTTAAGGTGTTTGGTTTGATCATGTTGAATTTTGTAACTGTTGTGAATAATCCTACCCCCAACTAATAATGTTAGAGCTGCAGGTGTCATAGTTTAGCCCTGCTCAGGACCAAGCTATGCAGTCTCTCACTCCCCCCACCCTCCAAGGGAATAGGGGGAGATGATATAAGAAAAAAGGCTCGAGGTTTGAGATAAGGACAGGGAGAGATTCTTAAAGTTACCATTACAGGCAAAACAGACTCGACTTGGGGAAAAGTATTCGTTTATTATTAAAAACAAAGCAGGATAATGAGAAAAAGAACAAGGTAACTTCCCCCCACCCCTCCCTCTTCCCGAGGTTAACTTAATTTAAATTATCTCTACCTCCTTCCCCCTACCCTGAGAGGCACAAGGGGGAAGAGGGAATGGGGGTTATGGTCAGTTCATCATATGTAACTTTCTGCCACTCCTTCCTCCTCGGGGGAAGAACTCATAGAATCATAGAATCATAGAATGGTTAGGGTTGGAAGGGACCTTCAAAGGTCATCTAGTCCAACCCCCCTGCAAGGAGCAGGGACATCTCCAACTAGATCAGGTTTCTCAGAGCCTCATCCAGCCTGGCCTTGAATGTTTCCAGGGATGGGGCTTCCACCACCTCTCTGGGCAACCTGTGCCAGTGTTCTACAACTCGCATTGTAAAAATTTTTTTCTTAATATCCAATCTAAATCTACCCCCCTCTATTTTAAAACCATTACTCCTTGTCCTATCGCAACAGGCCCTACTGAACAGCATCTCCCCATCTTTCTTGTAGGCCCCCTTGAGGTACTGGAAGACTGCTGTAAGGTCTCCCCGGCGCCTCCTCTTCTCCAGGCTGAACAGCCCCAACTCTCTCAGCCTGTCCTCATAAGAGAGGTGCTCCAGCCCTTTTATCATCTTCGTGGCCTTCTCCAACTGGTCCATGTCCTTCTTGTGTTGGGGGAAAAATTTTTTTTTTGTTAAAAAAAAATTTTATCCAAAATTTATTGACTGCAAGACGGCTGGGGCTACAGGGACAGCATGAGTCGCGGCCGCGGCCGGCCGTTTCGTGGACGCGCAGCTCCGCGGTGGCAGCCCCTGCTCCCGGCCCTCTGCATGCGTAGTCCTGTCCATCCCCGCTCCCGTGGCTTAATGCTGCTTTCGTCTGAAGGAGCAGCCTTCTGTCAGCCTGGCCTTGCCCTCCGTGGGCTGGCACAGCACGGTCGAGCAACCCACGCACAAAACCACGATCTGAGTGTGGCTGAACACCGTCATGATCTTGTAGCAACCCGGACACTTGACGTCCATGAAGTAGGAGATGGGGCTCTGCACCAGCCGCTTCTTCTTGTGCTTCCTCTTCTCCTCCTCGAGGGAAGGGTGCAGCAGGTCCTTGGCCAGGGGCATCTCGGCGTGGAGGCAGCCACGACCGAAACTCCTCACATTCCTCCCCTGCTCCATCATAGGGTCCCTCCCACAGGCTACAGTCCTTCATAAACTGCTCCGGCATGGGTCGTTTTTCCATGGGGTGCAGTCACTCCAGAACGGCTGCCCCAGCGTGGGCCCTCCATGGGCCAGTCTCCTTTAGGCATCTGCCTGCCCCGGCGTGGGGTCCCTCCACGGTCTGCAGGTGAACATCTTCTCCTCCATGGGCCTCCATGGACTGCAGGGGGACAGCCTGCTTCACCATGGTCTTCACCACAGGCTGCAGGGGAATCTCTGCTGGGAGTAAGATTACTCCTCCCCCTCCTTCTTTACTGACCTTGGCATCTGCAGCCATTCCTCTCACAAGAAATTCTTCTTCACAATCAGGCTCAGGCAGACGCCTCTCAGGTTCTCTTCACATCTCCTCTCTCCACTTCTTGCAGCCAGGCTGAGCCCAGACGACTCCTCGGTGGGAGGCCAGAGGTTAAGGGCCACAAGTCCCACAAGGCTCACACTTCGGCTTCTTCACATCTTCTTTCCTTTTTTATTTTTTTTTTATTTTTCCCCTTCTTAAATACGTTATCGCAGAGGCATTATCAGGGATCATTCCGCCACCAATTGGCTTGGCCCTGGCCAGTGGTGGGTCTGCCCTAGACCTGGCCGAATCCACTGGACAAAGGGGAAATTTCTAGCAGCTTCTTGCAAAAGCTGCCACCGTAGCCCCCCCTGCACTAAACAAAACCAACACAACAGGTTACAGTTTTAGCTGGAGTTAAAAACAGAAAGAAATTAAACAGTTTGGATATGTATTTCCGGAAGTATGTATTGGAAGAGATGCTGCTTCTTCAGAGATTGAACTAATCCTTAATATTTTACTTGATTTTATTTTAATTTTTTTTTTCCCCAGGGTGTTACACACATTGGCTACACAGATCTGCCTAGCAGAATGGCTACTCAGGCTAGTACTCTGTATTCCAATAATATTGTCAAACTCCTAAAGGCTATTAGTCCTGACAAAGAGAACTTCTACTTTGATGCAAAAGATGAATTTTATTATGGGACTCAGGATCATGTTATTAGAGGAACTGTAGTAATGAAGGTTAGTCAGTAAATATTATCTTCTTAATTTGTGAGTACATCCTTTTACATTTATCAGTGCTATCTCTTTAAAATGCATTCAAAGATACAGCACGCCAACTGACTTCAGAGGTGGCTTGATGGAGAATGTGTGTGTTCGGATTCAGCTGACTGTTCCTCTGTCCCTTTTTGTGAAGGGAAACCTCTTTGCTTTTGTCTTCTTGTCAAGGTTAAACAAATACCTAATGTGTCTACTATTGAAAAATAGGGAAAAGGTTACATTTGCATGTTGTATTCATGTGATAAAAGCACAGATATTTAAAACATTTTTGAAACATTACTACAGGACCAGAAAAACATTTTAAAAAAAGTTTCTGTTCTTAGAAGAGTAACTTCAGAAAAAAAAACCTGGTGGAACTAGAATATGCAGGATAATTTCATAGAATCATTAAGGTTGGAAAAGACCTCCAAGATCATCAAGTCCAACCGCCAACCCAACACCACCATGCCTACTAAACCATGTCCTGAAGTGTCATGTCTACATGTTTTTTTTAATACTTCCAGGGATGGTGACTCCACCACTGCCTTGGGCAGCCTGTTCCAGTGCCCAACCACTCTTTCAGTAAAGAAGTGTTTCCTAATATCCAATCTAAACCTCCCCTGCCACAACTTGAGGCCATTTCCTCTTGTCCTATCACTTGTTACTTGGGAGAAGAGACTAACACCCGCCTCCCTGCAACCTCCTTTCAGGTAGTTGTGGAGAGCAATGAGGTCTCCCCTCAGCCTGCTCTTCTCTGGACTAAACAATCCCAGTTCCCTCAGTCACTCCTCATAAGACTTGTTCTTCAGACCCCTCACCAGCTTCATTGCCCTTCCCTGGACACTCTCCAGCAACCTCTATTAGGAAATAGTAAAATACAAACTTGGGATATGGGGCAGTATGGGCTCTCCTTGTGCAACTATTAGGAAATAATAATCTGCAGTTTAGGTAAGACGTATTCACTTCTCCATCCCTGGAGACTGAATATTCAAAACCCAACTGGACAAGATCTGAAGCAACCTGCTTTAGTTGATTCTCCTTTGAGCAAGGGCGCTGGCTGAACTAGACAATCTCCAGAGATCTCTAACTTCAATCATTCTGTGATTCTGTGAAGATTCAGGTTACATTAAAATATAGTGACAAAAGTTTACATTTTCAGGCCTTCCGGTGTTCACTGTCTGCTTTCTAAACAAATCAGACTTTAGAAACCTTAAAAGCACGGTGTGAGAGAAGATACCACAGCCCTAATGCTTGGAAGAGGCAAAGGCAGTATATCCTGTGGAAGCTAAAATCCTGCTGCTAACATAAGATCACATGGATTGACTTATGAGGATTTCAAGGAATGTAACAGGCGATCTGCTTTTAACAGAGACACTGTGTGCAGCACATCAGTCCAAACATAGGAGCTCTTGAGCATCTGCAAGATACCTCTCATCAATACACACTGAATGTCTTTAGCTATCCCAGAGTGCAGAAGGGCTTAGTGGAAAAGTAAAAAGGTAATGTAGACTGTGAATTTTTAACCAAAGAAGGAAGGCATCTAACATTACAGTGTGGTTAAATTTTTTTCCAGCATTGTTTCAAACATGCCAGTCAGAGTTGGATGTTACTGTCCATTTTTGGTGGGGTGGTGGGTTTTTGTTTAGTTGGGTTTTCGGGTTGTTTTTTTTTGTTTGTTTCGATGTTTTGGGGGGTGGGGGTGTTTTTGTTGTTGCTATTAATGCAAGTCAGTTATTCCAGGAAAGAAATACTGTCACTGCATGTCCTGGTTTCAGAAGGGATGGAGTTAATTTTCTTCTCAGTAGCTGGTGTGTTTTGCATTTCGTGTGTGAAGAATGTTGATAAAAACATTCTGATGATACGAGTTGTTGTTAATGAGACCAAGGACACTGTCTGGCTTTCCAAGTCTCGTTAACGTGCAGATGCGGGAAGCTGGGTGAAAGACAGACAGAATAATTGATCCAAACTGGCCAAAGAGAGTATTCCATGCCATAAACGTCATGCTCAGTATATAAGTGGGGGTTGCCCATGGGAGGGGGTATTCCTTTTCTGTTCGGACATTCCTTTCCTTTTCTGGCATTCTTGTCGGGTATCCGTTTTGGGCACCCTTGGCGTCCTTTTCTTCTCTCTTGCTTGCTGGCATCGTTCCCTCTACCTTGCTAGCTTGCTCTCCCCTCTTTGCTTGCTGCTCGGTGTTGTTCCTGTGATCGCTGCTCAGGACGGGCTGCGTCGGTCATTCGGACATCGGGTGGTGAGAAATTGTACATTGTTCATTTTGTATATTTTGTATATATTAATATCCTTATATCCTGTTAGCTTTGTAGTTTTTAGTATTTTTAATAAACTGTTTTTATCTCAACCCACGAGTTTTCCTTTCTTCCCAATTTCTCTCCCCCGTCCCACTGGGTAGGGGGAGGGTGAGTGAGAAACTGTGTGGTGATCCAGGCTAAACCACCACAGTCTTTTTGGCGCCCAACGTGGGGCACAAAGTGGCCTCACTAGATCAGTCGTGAGATCATCAGACCTTAGTCTGAGGATCCAAGGTTCAAGCCCCGGTCAGTCCCGAAGGGTTGAGATAATGACAGGTTTGAACACAGTGTGTTGAAAACAGATTTGTTACAAGTGTTCATTAAGCCGGTTTGGTCATCGCTGGGCACAATGTTGTTTTATTTGTTCTCGCAGTTGTTTTTAGAGCTGTATTGGATAGCACCCTACTTGCCGTATTTTCTGTTTGTCGGTGTTTGTGCACGCTTTATCAATGATGTGTGTTGGATCAAAGGTATCGTTCTGCTGTGCTATGCGGCACTGATTTGTTTAGTGAGATTGCTGGTAATGGGACCATTTTCATATCTGTACTCAATGGCGGCAGGCAGTGTGCAGAGCGAGGAGGCAGAGGCAGCTCCACCCGGGTATTTCGGGAGCCATCTTGTGGGTGTTGTTTGGAACTATACCTGTTGTTTTGTTCCGGGAAGCCAGGCCGCAGGGGGAACATCTGTTTACAGCTTTCCCCACCTCACCAAGCTAATTTCAACAGCTTTTGAGAATTTTGAATACCCTTTGGATACCCCTACCACCGTGTTCATGGTGACAAGTCTCTTGCAGCTATCTCAGATCTTGATATTGATGAAGTTTAAACAGTTTTTTAAAAGTATTATGGCTCCTCCAACCCCCGCAACAGACACTGTGGCTACTCAAACTGCTGCTACAAATACTGCAGCTACTTCAGCCGCTACGGCAGGCGCTGCAGCTACCCCAGCCCCTGCTACGGGCACTGCGATTGCTTCGGCCCCCATGCCAGGCACTGTGGCTACTCAAACCTCGGCAAGCAGTACCAAAGAGAAACCGAAAAACCAATCTACACCAGTATCAGTTGCCCCTGTACAGAAGAAATACACCAAAAAATCAGTTCGCAGAGTGAAAGATGATGATGAACCAGGCCCATCACATGATCAGGGAGAGGCAGAAGGAGAGGTAGTCACCCGATCCCTATCCCTGAGTGAGCTGCGAGATATGCGAAAAGATTTCAGCCGTAATCAAGGTGAGCAACTTGTCACCTGGTTGCTCCGATGCTGGGACAGTGGGGCCAGTAGCCTGGAATTAGAAGGCAGGGAAGCCAGGCAGCTGGGATCTCTGTCTAGGGAAGCAGCCATTGACAGGGCGATTGGAAGAGAGTCAGCAGCCTGCAGCCTCTGGAGGTGACTCCTGTCAGGTGTGAGGGACAGGTATTTCTTTAAGGAAGATAGTGTATGCCACCCAAGCAAGTGGACCACCATGGAGAGAGGTATCCAGTTTCTGAGGGAATTAGCTGTTCGGGAGCTGATTTATCATAACCTGGATGACCCACGGACATCCGTAGATCCAGATGAAATTGAATGCACCCGACCCATGTGGCGGAAATTTGTACAGAGTGCACCATCATCGTATGCCAACTCATTGGCAGCAATGAGTTGGAAAGATGATGAGATGCCACCAGTACGTGCAGTGGGTAACCAGCTCCGACAATATGAAGACAATCTCTCTTCCCCGATGCGGGCCTGTGTCTCAGCTATAGAAAGACTGACTGAGAAATCTGAAAGCCAGTTTGAAAAACTGTTAGAAAAACTATCTGAGGTGTGTCAGAAACTCGAAGATTCTTGCTCCCCACCTGCACGGACCAATATCTCAGCTATTAGAAGAAGACCTCATCATCCTCCTGCTCAAGGGAGACGGTACACGTGACGAGATGACCTATGGTTTACCTTGCGTGACCAAGGAGAGGATATGAGGAAGTGGGATGGAAAGCCTACCTCAGCCCTGGAGGCACGTGTACGTGAGTTGCGAGGTAAGACAATCACAAAGGGAGGTTCTTCCAGGCAATTTGCTGCTCCAGTCTCCAGTGGGCAGTTCCCCAGACAGCGTAGAAGGGCTGATCTCACCTCTGATCCTATGGAAGGAACTTCTGATTCATACTCACAGAAAGTGAATAGAAAATATTATAAACAGGACTAGAGGGGCCCTGCCTCCAGCCAGGCGGAGGAGAGGGACAACAGAGTTTATTGGACTGTGTGGATTAAATGGCCTGGCACATCAGACCCACAAGAGTATAAAGCTCTAGTAGACACTGGTGCACAGTGTACCCTAATACCATCAAGCTATAAAGGGGCACAACCCATTTGTATTTCTGGAGTGACAGGAGGATCCCAAGAGCTGACTGTATTGGAGGCTGAAGTAAGTTTGACTGGGAATGAGTGGCAAAAGCACCCCATAGTGACTGGCCCAGATGCTCCATGCATTCTTGGCATAGATTACCTCAGGAGTGGGTATTTCAAAGACCCAAGAGGGTACCGGTGGGCTTTTGGTATAGCCACTCTGGAGACAGAGAAAAATAAACAGCTGTCCATCTTGCCCAGACTTTCAAAGGACCCTTCTGTTGTGGGAAAGCTGAAGGTTGAAAAACAAAAGGTACCAATTGCTACTACCACGGTGCACCGGCGGCAATATCGCACCAACCGAGACTCCATAATACCCATCCTCAAGCTGATTCGTCGACTGGAGAGCCAGGGAGTGATCAGCAAGTCCCGCTCACCCTTTAACAGTCCCATATGGCCAGTGAGAAAATCTAATGGAGAATGGAGACTAACAGTGGACTATCGTGGCCTAAATGAGGTTACACCACCAATGAGTGCTGCCGTGCCAGACATGCTAGAACTTCAATATGAACTGGAGTCAAAAGCAGCCAAGTGGTATGCCACCATCGATATTGCCAATGCGTTCTTCTCCATCCCTTTGGCACCAGAATGCAGGCCACAGTTTGCTTTCACTTGGAGGGGTGTCCAGTATACCTGGAATCGACTGCCCCAGGGGTGGAAACACAGCCCCACCATTTGCCATGGACTGATCCAGACTGTACTAGAAAAGGGTGGGGCTCCAGAACATCTGCAATACATTGATGACATCATCGTATGGGGCAACACAGCAGCAGAAGTTTTTGAGAAAGGGGAGAAAATAATCCAAATCCTTCTGAAAGCCGGTTTTGCAATAAAAAAAAGCAATGTCAAAGGGCCTGCACAAGAGATCCAGTTTTTAGGAGTAAAATGGCAAGACGGACGTCGTCACATTCCAATGGATGTGGTCAACAAAATAACAGCTATGGCTCCACCGACTAACAAAAAGGAAACACAAGCCTTCTTAGGCATTGTGGGTTTCTGGAGAAGGCATATTCCAAATTACAGTATGATTGTAAGCCTTCTCTATGAAGTGACTTGAAAGAGGAATGATTTTAAATGGGGCCCTGAACAACGACAAGCCTTTGAACAAATTAAACAGGAGATTGTTCATGCAGTAGCCCTTGGGCCAGTCCGGACAGGACAAGATGTGAAAAACATCCTCTATACCGCAGCCGGGGAGAATGGCCCTACCTGGAATCTTTGGCAGAGAACATCAGGAGAGACTCGAGGTCGACCCCTAGGCTTTTGGAGCCGGGGATATAGAGGATCTGAGGCCCATTATACTCCAACTGAAAAAGAGATACTGGCAGCATACGAAGGAGTTCGAGCTGCTTCAGAAGTGATTGGTACTGAAGCACAGCTCCTCCTGGCACCCCGACTGCCAGTGCTGGGCTGGATGTTCAAAGGGAAGGTCCCCTCTACACATCATGCAACTGATGCCATGTGGAGTAAATGGGTTGCACTGAGCACACAGCGAGCCCGAATAGGAAACCCCAATCGCCCAGGAATCTTAGAAGTAATCACAGATTGGCCAGAAGGCAAAGATTTTGGAATGCCGCCAGAGGAAGAGGTGACACGTGCTGAAGAAGCCCCACCATACAACAACCTCCCAGAAAATGAGAGGCGATATGCCCTGTTCACTGATGGATCCTGTCGTATTGTAGGAAAACATCGGAAGTGGAAAGCTGCTGTGTGGAGTCCTACACTACGAGTGGCAGAAGCCACTGAAGGCCAAGGTGAATTGAGTCAGTTTGCAGAGGTGAAAGCCATCCAGCTGGCTTTAGACATCGCTGAACGGGAAAAATGGCCAAAGCTCTATCTCTACACCGACTCATGGATGGTGGCAAATGCTTTGTGGGGGTGATTAAAGCAATGGAAGCAGAGCAACTGGCAGCGCAGAGGCAAACCCATCTGGGCTGCCGCACTGTGGCAAGATATTGCTGCCCGGTTAGAGAAGCTTGTTGTAAAAGTACGTCACGTAGATGCCCATGTACCCAAGAGTCGAGCCACTGAAGAACATCAAAACAACCAGCAAGTGGATCAGGCTGCTAAGATTAAAGTTTCCCAAGTGGACTTAGACTGGCAACACAGAGGTGAACTATTTTTAGCTCAGTGGGCCCAAGACACCTCAGGCCATCAGGGAAGAGACGCAACATACAAATGGGCTCGTGATCGAGGGGTGGATTTAACCATGGACACTATTGCACAGGTTATCCACGACTGTGAGACATGCGCTGCAATTAAGCAAGCCAAGCGGTTAAAGCCTCTTTGGTATGGAGGACGATGGCTGAAGTATAAATATGGAGAGGCCTGGCAGATTGATTACATCACACTCCCACAAACCCATCAAGGCAAGCGCTATGTGCTTACAATGGTGGAAGCAACCACTGGGTGGCTAGAGACATATTCTGTACCCCATACCACCGCCCGAAACACCATGTTGGGCCTTGAGAAGCAAGTTCTCTGGCGACATGGCACTCCAGAAAGAATTGAGTCAGACAATGGGACTCATTTCCGAAACAACCTCATAGACACCTGGGCCAAAGAGCATGGCATTGAGTGGGTATACCACATCCCCTATCATGCACCAGCCTCTGGAAAGATTGAACGGTACAATGGACTGCTGAAAACTACACTGAAAGCAATGGGTGGTGGAACCTTCAAAAACTGGGACAAACATTTAGCAAAAGCCACTTGGTTAGTCAACACTCGGGGATCCATCAATCGAGCTGGCCCTGCCCAATCTGAACTACGACAATACTGTAGATGGTGATAAAGTTCCTGTGGTGCATGTAAGGAATATGTTGGGGAAAACAGTCTGGGTTATTCCTCCTCTGGGCAAAGGCAAACCCACCCGTGGGATTGCTTTTGCTCAAGGACCTGGATGTACTTGGTGGGTGATGTGGGAGGATGGGGAAGTCCGATGTGTACCTCAAGGAGATTTGATTCTAGGTGAAAGTAGCCAATATCTGTGTGTATATCTATAAGCATGACGTAAATGGTATGGAATAAGGGGTGGATACTGTCCTGGTTTCAGCAGGGATGGAGTTAATTTTCTTCTTAGTAGCCGGTGTGTTTTGGATTTTGTGTGTGAAGAATGTTGATAAAAACATTCTGATGATACGAGTTGTTGTTAATGAGACCAAGGACACTGTCTGGCTTTCCAAGTCTCGTTAACGTGCAGATGTGGGAAGCTGGGTGAAAGACAGACAGAATAATTGATCCAAACTGGCCAAAGAGAGTATTCCATGCCATAAACGTCATGCTCAGTATATAAGTGGGGGTTGCCCATGGGAGGGGGTATTCCTTTTCTGTTCGGACATTCCTTTCCTTTTCTGGCATTCTTGTCGGGTATCCGTTTTGGGCACCCTTGGCATCCTTTTCTTCTCTCCTGCTTGCTGGCATCGTTCCCTCTACCTTGCTAGCTTGCTCTCCCCTCTTTGCTTGCTGCTCGGTGTTGTTCCTGTGATCGCTGCTCAGGACGGGCTGCGTCGGTCATTCGGACATCGGGTGGTGAGAAATTGTACATTGTTCATTTTGTATATTTTGTATATATTAATATCCTTATATCCTGTTAGCTTTGTAGTTTTTAGTATTTTTAGTAAACTGTTTTTATCTCAACCCACGAGTTTTCCTTTCTTCCCAATTTCTCTCCCCCGTCCCACTGGGTAGGGGGAGGGTGAGTGAGAAACTGTGTGGTGATCCGGGCTAAACCACCACACTGCATAACTATTTTGCTAATTATTTCCCCAGGCTTCCTATTTACCTAGATCCTGCCAAACTGCAGATGCAAGTATCTCAAAATTCTGTGAGTTCTGAGAGGAGCTAGCAATAAAAAGGGGAGAGCAAAAGAAAAATTAAGCTATAGAGTGACTATGCCTACTGGTAAATATGTATCCAACAGATCATATTTTCACCAAGACTTACAATAATTTGATCTTTAAAGAACATACTCTTCATACCTGTGTTACCCCATAACATAATCTTTCTACTGATATTGACTAAATTGCTGACTTCCCTGATAAATGCCTGTTTTCAAAGTGTGTGTCTTTTTTTACAACTCTTGTTTTCATGAATTAGCAGTCTTTGACTCAATATCATAATGTTTTCTTATTAAACAAGGAGTAGATAGCAATAAAGTAAGAATATATAATTCTGTTGCATATTTATTGCATCACTGCTACTTCTGCTATGCAGCTTGTGCACTGAAACAAGTCAAATTGAAACAGTACTGTCTTTTGTAATTGAAACATAGTAAGGTAGAACTTAGATTTTAGTACTTTGTATTGCACAACATCTGTCTTTTAATAAGCTATGATGTGGCATTTCTTTTTTTTTGTTATGACTTGAATTGTAAGATTGGATATTGTCTCTTTACTGAGGACAAAATTGGACTTGCCAGCATCTTTGGTAGACTGCCCATGGTTCTTTTTGGTGGTGTTTTGGGGTTTTTTTTTTGTTTTTAATATGCTTGGGCACAAGATATTTTAGCATCTCTTCTTTCTTCCTATATAATCAAACCCTCTGTGACAGGCTGACAGGTTTGTGTTTTCATTTTTAATATGAGGATCCAAGTTTCGAGACCCTGGTCAGTCCCGAAAGGTTGAGATAAGGACAGGTTTGAACACAGTGTGTGGAAAACAGATTTGTTACAAGTATTCATTATGCCAGTTTAGCCATCGCTGGTCACAATGTTGTTTTACTTACTCTCGGAGCTGGTTTTAGAGCTGTACTGGGTAGCACCCTACTTGCCGTATATGCTGGTTGTCAGTGTTTATGCACGGTTTATCAATTCTGTATGTTGGATTAAAGGTATCGCTCTGCTGTGCTATGTGGCACTGATTTGTTTGATGAGATCACTGGTAATGGGACCAGTTTCATACTTGTATTCAATGGCAGTGGGCAGTGTGCAGAGCAAAGCGGCAGCGGTGGCTCCACTCGGGTATTTTGGGAGCCATGTCGTGGTCGCTGTTTGGAACTATACCTGTTGTTTTGGTCCGGGAAGCCAGGCCTCGTGGGCAACATCTGTTTATAGCTTCCCCCACTTGGCCAAGCTAATTTCAACAGCTTTTGAGAATTTTGAATACCCTTGAGATACTGCAACCACCGTGTTCACGTTGGCAGGTCTCTTGCAGCTACCTCAGATCTTGATCTTGATTAGGTTTAAACAGCTACTTAAGAATATTGTGGCTGCCACAACCCTGGTAGAAGGCACTGTGGATACTCCAACTCCGGTGACAGACACTGCAGATACTCCAGTCCCCACTACAGACACTGCGGCTACTCCAATCCCCGCTACAGATGCTGTGGTCACTTCAGCCCCCATGACAGGCACCACAGCTACCCCAATTCCTTCTAAACCACAACAAGTGGTCTACTTATTTATTGGCCATAGAAATGTACTGTTTTGCACTGTGGTTCTCTTCAGACTCACTGAAGTAGTAAAGGTTTTTTTCAGATTTCGGAATACAAGTGTAATAATGTAAAACTTAGATCCTAACTTTTACCATATCTGAAACCAAACATAAGGGGATAGACATAGTATAAAATATAATTTAAGATTAATCACTTCTAACTTCATGGTCTTCATATGTGTGTGATAAGTATGAAGTTGGGTTTTTTTACATTTTTTCTTTGAAATTGACAACTAATTTTTGCTCTGGCAGTCTCTATATAGAAGGCAGAAAGTTCTCTGTGAGCCCACGGATTAGAAAAGTTAAAAAATGGATGAAGAAGAATAAGCACAAGATTCACAGAAAAAAAAAAGCTCATGGTAGAAAACAGAGAGGAATCAAAATTATTTTTAAAAAAGAAAAGAAACAATAACATGATGAAGCAAGCTCCATGATGAATATACCCGTGGCATATGGCATAGCAAACAAAGATACCAGACTTCATCAATGATGGATGATTGTAGCATTAAAATGACCTTTCAATTATCTATGTGTTAGAGAAAGCAGTGGCAGAAAACATCACATGCACGCAAGAATGATGCTGGTCAGATTACCAGCCAAATGACAAGGTGTTCCTGACAATGTCTTGTAGCAAGTGCTCTGCTGTATCTCCTAGTTCTATTGGTAGACTTAAATCCTCCTCAATCCCACCTTGCTTTCATGGCTACCTCCCCTGTGATTTCTATTTTAACGTGCCAGTATGCAGTGCCTTCTCATTGCTCCATTTTTCCAGTCCCATTCTTGGTCCCTATTCTTACCTATTTGCAGTCTTCTTTGTGCTGTTACCTATTTAGTTTCTACTCTTCCAGTCATGAATCTGTGGGGTTTTTTCTTATGTTATTTTACAGATACCTTTCCAGATACTAGTTCAGTTTAAGTTGGCCAAAACCACATATCTTTTACCTATTCCAAACAATCTCTGCTCCCAGTTGTTATTATAATGAAATATCATTTCAGTGACAATAACTGAGCCTGTTCATCGGGCTCAAAGTGTGGCAGCCAAAGCTATGCAATAAAAATAATCTCTATTGCTTCTGTTCATTCAATTCCCTATTCAAATTCTTCAGCTGGGTCCTTCCTATCCTCTTTGCTGAATTTCTCGTAATTAGCATTGAGGATTGCATGTGTCCATCAAGGCCTTTCTTTGAAGACTAACAATGATGCCAGTCTGGCTACCCACTCCATAGCCTCCCTCCCACTGCATGGCACTGCCTTCTCCCATATGGCATAGTCTCCAATTCCCTCTCTCCTTCCTTAAAAACTTAAAACTAATTTAATATTTCCACAAAGCCATCTCAGTCAAAGGCACTTTTCCTCAGAGTCACATAAGTGGAAAGTAGCAAATGAGGGAAAAGGGAGGACTTAAAAAGAGTAAGTGCCATAGAATGCATACTTAAAATATTTACCTAGTGAGCCAAAAATATTTAATATAGCAGTATAATTCTGTTCTTCCTCCTCTTTCCCTACTAATTGCATTTTGTTTTCATTCACTACATTTGACTTAAATTAGCTCCTTAGAGTTGTCTCTTGTATTTGTTTTGTAATTCTTACGTCTAACTACATACTACAAATATGGGAGAAAGCATGGCAGATGACAGCAGACAGAAGCAGCTGCTGATAGGTTCCCTAAATAAAATAAAGATGAACATCTGTAGCGAGGTCACTAGAGAATAGGTAGCATACTCCCACAGATGCATATCTGATGAAAGAAACTGACTCCTTCCAAAATAGATAAAACAAGAAACATAATTATCATCTCTGATGAGCCAACAGCCTCCTAACAGGGATGAGGCAATTCATCTAACACTTTTTCAAGTTTCTAGGGAATACTGTGTACACCACATACATTTGGCATAACTCCATCCTCTGCTTGCTAAAATGACACGTGGAAAGCAGTCTGCCAGGAGCAGGAGTCAGGATTTTTCTCTCTGACTCTGAACATGCACAGAAGCTCTTCCTCCCACATGGCTTGTACAGCACACTGGGGAGGCAGAGGATGTGACCCTGGCTGATGCAAGCTGAAATGGCACACATATTTCATTTGCATTCTGATGCTGCACTGCCTGGATAACACAGAGATATAGTGAAAGTGTATTAGGTGGAATACACATTGCTCGAGGGTAGGAAGGCTCTGCAGAGGGGTCTGGACAGGCTGGATCAATGGGCTGAGGCCAATTGTATGAGAGTTAACAAGGCCAAGTGCTGGGTCCTGCACTTGGGTCATAACAACCCCATGCAACGCTACAGGCTTGGGGAAGAGTGGCTGGAAAGCTGCCAGGCAGAAAGGGACCTGGGGGTGCTAGTCGATAGCCAGCTGAATATGAGCTGCCAGTGTGCCCAGGTGGCCAAGAAGCATCCTGGCTTGTATCAGGAACAGTGTGGCCAGCAGGAGTAGGGAAGTGATTATCCTCCTGCACTTGGCACTGGTGAGGCCATACCTTGAATACAGTGTTCTGTTTTGGGCCCCAACAAAAAGGACATTGAGTTGCTGGAGCATGTCCAGAGAAGGGCAACGAAGCTGGTGAAGGGTCTGGAGAACAAGTCTTATGAGGAGCAACTGAGGGAACTGGGATTGTTTAGTCTGGAGAAAAGGAGGCTGAGGGGAGACCTCATTGCTCTCTACAACTACCTGAAAGGAGGTTGTAGTGAGGTGAGCGTCAGTCTCTTCTCCCAAGTAGCAAGTGATAGGAGAATAGGAAATGGCTTCAAGTTGCAGCAGGGGAGGTTTAGATTAGATATTAGGAAAAATTTCTTCACTGAAAGGGTTATTAAGCCTAGGGACAGGCTGCCCAGGGAAGTGGTTGAGTCACCATCCCTGGAGGTATTTAAGAGAGTGTAGATGTGGTGCTTAGGGAAATGGTTTAGTGGTGGACTTGGCAGTGTTAGGTTAATGGTTGGACTCGATGACCTTAAGGGTATGTTCCAACCTAAATGATTCTATGATTATATGAATCCAATTCTCATAGACCTGAGACACCAGAGCACCAAGAACATTAAACTGATGAAATATATTACACTATGGTATCAGTATCTTACTGTGCTGGTAGATGAGAAGCTCAACATGAGCCAGCAATGTGCCCTTGTGGCCTAGAAGGCCAACCACATCCTGGGCTGCATCAAGAGGAGCGTGGCCAGCAGGTCGAGGGAGGTGATTCTGCCCCTCTACTCTGCCCTGGTGAGACCTCACCTGGAGTACTGTGTCCAGCTCTGGAGCCCCCAACACAAGAAGGACATGGACCAGTTGGAGAGGGTCCAGAGGAGGGCCACAAAGAGGATAAAAGGGCTGGAGCACCTCTCCTATGAGGACAGGCTGAGAGAGTTGGGGCTGTTCAGCCTGGAGAAGAGGAGGCTCCGGGGAGACCTGATAGCAGTCTTCCAGTACCTCAAGGGGGCCTACAAGAAAGACAGGGAGAGACTGTTCAGTAGGGCCTGTTGTGACAGGACTAGGGGTAATGGTCTCAAAATAGAGGGAGGTAGATTTAGATTAGATATTAGGAAAAAAATTTTTACAATGAGGGTGGTAGAACACTGGAACAGGTTGCCCAGAGAGGTGGTGGAAGCCCCATCCCTGGAAATGTTCAAGGCCAAGTTGGATGAGGCTCTGAGAAACCTGATCTAGTTGGAGATGTCCCTGCTCCTTGCAGGGGGGTTGGACTAGAAGACCTTTGAAGGTCCCTTCCAACCCTAACCATTCTATGATTCTATGATTCTATGATTTTCTTCTTCATGTTCTGCTAATGATTCCAGATTTTACCTTCATGCTTAAGTGATCAAAAATTACTGCTTCGCATTTGAAATTATGACACTGCTGCATTTCCTCCTTTTATGCATACTGTATAAAAGCAGCAAAAATGCATTTTAATAGTTTTTAATAACTGGAATTGTTACAATATCACAAATATTTTAAGACCCTGCTGGATCTGCAACTCAAATACTATTGAAATATTTGCATTTACTGGACCTACTTAAGAAGATAGGCTTTTATAGGTTTGTTTACATCTCCCAGTTCTTCAGAGTGTGAGTTGTCTCATATTAGATTCTCTTGGATTCAGTAGATCAAATTGAGACATTATGAGAAGATAGAAGCCATCTCCCAGCTGCCAAGTGTGTTTCAAGTTTGAGTTCCTGTGCATTCTTTTAGGAATTGAATTAGAAATAACTTCTACTAGTCATTCAATCTAAAAAACTTTATTCCTCAATATCAGTATATGAAGTACCAAAACAGCACTTGAAAGATCTACTGTCTGGTATAGTTTCATTTATCCCTGAACTCTGACACAAAAATTTTTAAAAGAAAAACCTTCCAGTTTCCAAACCTTTGCTTAGGTGACTGTGTGAGGGATCTCAGTGATGGTCCATGTAGGGCCACTGTGGGAAATTACAAGCTGCACACAGCTGTGAGAACGCAACCTTGGAGAGGGGAGCCAGGAGGGTTGTTATCTCAGAGAGGGGAGCTAGGAGGGTTGTTATTGAGCAGGATGTTTCTGTGTCCTGGTTTTGGCAGGGATGGAGTTAACTTTTCCTCTCAGTAGCTGGTATGTTTTGGATTTTGTGTGTGAAGAATGTTGATAAACACCCTGATGATACCAGTTGTTGTGAATGAGACCAAGGACGCTATCTGGCTTTCCAAGTCTCGCTAATTTGCAGATGCAGGAAGCTGGGAGAAAGACAGACAGAATAATTGACCCAAACTGGCCAAAGAGAGTATTCCATGCCATAAACGTCATGCACATGGGGGCAGGCGAGGGTGGGTATCTGCCTTCCTGGCATCCATCTTTCCTGCTCGTTTTGCTGGCATCGTTCCCTCTACCTTGCTGGCTCCCTTTTGCTCCTTTGCTTGCTGCTCGGTTTTGTTTCCGTGATCGCTGCTCGGGACGGGCTGTATCGGTCATTGGGACATCGGGTGGTGAGAAAACACATATTGTTCACTTTGTATATTTTTAATATCCTTATATTCTGTTATTATTGTAGTTTTCCCTTTTTTATTTGAGTAAATTATCTTTATCTCAACCCACGAGTTCTCCTTCCTTCCCAATTCTCTCCCCCATCCCCCTGGGGAGGGGGAGGGGGAGCGAGAAACTGTGTGGTGATTCGGGCTAAACCATCACATGCTGCTATCCGGGAACCACTGTTAGCCAGCAGGGCACGTACTTGGCAGGCCTTGCTGCATGCGCTGGCCACCTGTGCACCAACACCTGGTCAGTACTCTTCCACTGAATCTGCTGAGGGGATAAACAGAGGTGGCTCAGAGCAGAGGGAGAGAGAAAGGACCCAGAGCACACTCCATGAACAACAGGGGACGCCCTGAAGGGGTTGTGCCTACCTCCCTTCTCTGCTCTGACCCCGCTGATCATCATCCTCCTGCTCGGCGGTGTCTCCGGCTTAGTTGGGTTGGTAAGACTCTCACAAAGGGAAAACAATACGCTGGTAACTGCTTCTGCTAGGAACTGTAACTGCTTATGCTGGTAACTGCTTATGCAAGGCTATAATAGAGCAATAAATACTGTTGTGCTTTTAAATATCCTATGTTGGGTGAACTTTGTGCATAGGAATCCTACAAACCGGCTACATAAATTGGTGACGAGGATGGGATTCCTGTAGCACAAACGACCCAGGGAGTGGGAAGTAAGGAGTTAGTGGATGGGGCTTGGTCAGTGGAGTGCATGCTGTGCCAAGAGTGTGCTGTCCCAGGAGTAAGGAGCAAGCGGACGGGGCTTGGTCAGTGGAGTGCATGCTGTCCAAGAGTGCATTGTCCCATGTGGGTGGGGGGCAAGGAGCCCTCAGTCTTTGGAGCTTTAACTTATCGTGACAGAGGTGGCATGATTGTATGGGTGTCCTTTGTGTCGACGGTGTCATACTTTTGTTACTGTTCAGTGTTGTTGATGTGGATGTAAGCTTATTCCAGATTTATATTTGTACTATAGCTTAGTGTTTTTGTGTGTGTGGTGTCGCAGGTCGACCCCGTTAGCACAAGTGATACATCCTGGTTGGTATTGTTGCTGTGCAAGGCGCAGCGTTAAGTTATAAGATGTTTAAGTGGAAACGGACAGGCAGTGCAAACAGACGAATTAACGGATTATAGTCTGGAGGAAATTCAAAGTTTCCTAGACAGGTATAGGCAATCTGTCTGTGTGCGTATAAGCATGAAGTAAATGGTATAGAATAAGGGGTGAATACTGTCCTGATTTCAGCAGGGATGGAGTTAATTTTCCTCTCAGTAGCTTTGGATTTTGTATGTGAAGAATGTTGATAAAAACACCCTGATGATAAGAGTTCTTGTTAATGAGACCAAGGACACTGTCTGGCTTTCCAAGTCTCGTTAACATGCAGGTGCAGGGAGCTGGGCCAAAGACAGACAAAGTATTGTTCATTTGGACAGCAGGTGGTGAGAAATTGTACATTGTTCATTTTGTATATATTAATGTTCTTATATTTTGTTATTATTGTAGGTTTCCTCTTAGTAAACTGCAGCAAAGGCAATGTGTGATTAGCTGACCGTGGCCCCCATTCCCTCTTCCTGCCCCCCCTCCCCCACCCTGTCCCGCTCAGGGGGCGGGGGAAGGAGGTGGAGATGGTATTAAGCCTGGGAAGAGGGAGGGGTGGGGGAAAGTTATCTTGTTCCCTTTCTCATTATCCTGCTTTGGTTTTAGTAATAAATGAATAGTTTTCCCCAGGTTGAGGCTGTTTTGCCTGTAATGGTAGCTTTAGGGATCTCTCCCTGTTCTTGTCTCAAACCTCAAGCCTTTTTTTTTTCTTATGTGCCTGGTGAGTGGCCGCTAGTAGATATGCAAATGCTTATACCACTATTCGCTGCCTGGATACGATTGAAACATACTATGGAACACCAATCAAAATACAATCAGAGAACGGTTCTCATTTTAGAAATCATACAGTAGCAAATTGGGCCACTGAGAGAGAGAGACAGTGGGTGTGGCATTGACCTTACCACCCACAGGGTGCAGGATTGGTGGGACGCCTTAATGGCCTATTGAAACAGCAGCTGCGTAGATTAGCAGGTACAAAATGCATGTGATGGGTAGATCATCTGCCCACCGCCATGCATGTGTTGAACAACCACACCGTGGCAGGAGACAAAACACCCCTCCTATTGATGAAAAATTACCACGCCAGGCCAATAAAAGTACCACTCACTCTGGTGCAATACTCCGAGTGGCACTAAATTTGCATTGACCACTGAGCGGGAATTCTGATCTCTTTATTCTGATCCCTGCAGGCCTTTTGGCATCTGTGTATTTTTGGATGATGCCCCCACTCCATGTTGAATCCAACCCTGTATCACAAATGTTTGCGGTGCAGGTGTTTGGTATCACCCCCTGGGCAGCCAGGACCAGTTGCAGCTGAAGTGGTGGCTGCTGATGATTCACAGGCCATCACCATTGCCCTTACTGGTGAATCAAACTGGTTGCATGTACCTGCGCAGCAATTACAACACAGAGAATGAAAAAAAAAAAAAAAAGACAAAAGAGGGGGGTGTTAACCTTGGTTTTGTCTGTTTTTTGTTTTGACAGGTTTATGCACACACATTTCCCATTTGAGTAAAACGTATGGGTGACATTGGTGAAGGTGACCGGACAGGATACCCTTTGTCTCAGCACAGTGACTCTCCTGAACCCATTTACGACGAGCTTGGTAGGAGTACCCCTCACCGCAAGTGAGTTCACCGACACAGTTACACAGTTGCCCGAACTCATAAAAACACCAGGGGTTGCCTGAATTCACAAAACAGTGGGACAGCTGTCTGCCATATCTGGGTAAATCACCTGCATTACCCCCACAAGAACTTCGAATCCTGGGAACATTGGACGCAGACAATTGTACCTATTTCAAATCTACTAGTAACGCTACTAGTATAGCTTTTTCTGATTTGTTACTTGATGTAGATAGTATACGCCATGCTACGCTTCAAAATCGTGCTGCTATTGACTTTTTACTCCTAGCTCATGGACGTGGATGTGAGGACTTGGACGGTTTGTGTTGCATGAACTTAAGTGACCACTCAAAGTCCATCCATGCACAATTGCAAAAGATATGCCGACTGAACCAGTAATTAGTGGAAGCAACTGGATGGAACCTGTTCGCTGGATGGACATGGGGGTAGGGTTGGTTAAAACAGCTATTGTTGTGGACTATTGTTGATACAGCTTTACACCACTTAAGAGTACAGGTTGTGGAATACCACAGTGTCCCTACTATGGACCATGTGGTGGCATGTGTGAGGGATTTCAGTGATGGTCAGTGTAGGGCCACTGTGGGAAATTACAAGCTGCACACAGCTGTGAGAACGCAACCTTGGAGAGGGGAGCCAGGAGGGTTGTTATTGAGCAGTTGCTGCTATCCGGGAACCACTGTTAGCCAGCAGGGCACGTACTTGGCAGGCCTTGCTGCATGTGCTGGCCACGCGTGCATCAACACCTGGTCAGTACTCTGCCACTGAATCTGCTGAGGGGATAAACAGAGGTGGCTCAGAGCAGAGGGAGAGAGAAAGGACCCAGAGCACACTCTACAAACAACAGGGGATGCCCTGAAGGTGCTGCACCTACCTCCCTTCTCTGCTCTGACCCCGCTGATCATCATCCTCCTGCTCGGCGGTGTCTCCGGCTTAGTTGGGTTGGTAAGACTCTCACAAAGGGAAAACAATATGCTGGTAACTGCTTCTGCTAGTAACTGTAACTGCTTATGCTAGTAACTGCTTGTGCAAGGCTATAACAGAGTTTTCTGGTTTTGTTAGTAAGGGGGGGCCTAACGTGGTAGCTTCTGTAGGAAACTGCTAGAAGTTGCTCCCCTTTGTTCAGTGGACTCGGCCAGGCCTAGGGCAGATCTGCTGCTGGCCAAGGCCAAGCCAATTGGTAGCAGAATGTCCCATGATAACGCCTCTGTGATAACATATTTAAGAAGGGGAAAACAGAAAAAAAAAAAAAGAGAAGAGATGTGAAGCAGCTGAGCGGGGGGCAGAGAGGGGGAGGCGCAAGCCTCATGGGCCTTGCAGGCCTCACCCTCTGGCCTCCTGCTGGGCAGCAGACTGGGCCCAACTCGGCCCAGCCTGGCTGCAAGAAGTGGAGAGGAGATGAGAAGTGAATAAGATGTAAAAAGGATCCTGAGAGACGTCTGCCAGCCTGTTGTGAGGAATGGCTGCAGACGCCAAGGTCAGTGAAGAAGGAGGGGGAGGAGTAACGCGGCTCCTGGCCAAGATTCCTCTGCAACTCGTGGTGAAGACCATGGTGGAGCATGTTGTCCCCCTGCAGCCCATGGAGGTCCACGGAGGGGCAGAGATCCACCTGCAGCCCGTGGAGGACCCCACGCCAGAGCAGGTGGAGGCCTGAAGGAGGCTGTGGCCCATGGAGGGCCCACTGGGACAGCTGTTCTAGAGGGACTGCACCCCGTGGAAGAGATGACCCACGCCGGAGCAGTTTCACGAAGGACTGTGGCCCGTGGGAGGGACCCCACGCTGGAGCAGAAGAGGAATGCGAGGAGTTCTTCCCCCGACGATGATACAGCGGTGTAAAAACAATGCGTGATGAACTGACCACAACCCCCATTCCCTTTTCCCCCCCCCGTGCCACTCGGGAGGGGAAGGTAGTAGAGATAATGTTAAGCTCGGGAAGAGGGAGGGGTGGGGGGAGGTTATCTTGTTCTCTGTCTCATTATCCTGCTGTTTGTAGTAATAAATGAATGGTTTTCCCCAAATCGAGTCTGTTTTGCCCGTGACGGTAACTTTAAGGATTTCTCCCTGTCCTTATCTCAAACCTTGAGCCGTTTTTCTTATATCATCTCCTCCTATTCTCTCAGAGGGTGGGGGGAGTGAGAGAGAGACTGCGTAGTCTGGTCCCGATCGGGGCTGAACTACGACACAGAGCAATAAATACTGTTGTGCTTTTAAATATCCTATGTTGGGTGATCTTTGTGCATAGGAATCCTACGAACCTGCTACAGTGACCTCACACTCTCTGTACATGAGCATTATTTTTGACCTTTGCTATTTTGTAATTGGCAACAAAATAAATAAATTTTTATTTTCAGTAAAGTCATCTCAACATCTTGTTTTGTGGAAGAGATTATTACAGCACGTTACTTTGTTTTCCCTGAAAGTGCTGGCTAAAGGTTTTTTTCAGTGGGTTTAGGTGCCTGAAGATGTAGTTAGCTGCATCTGAAAATTCATTTTAGTGACTTAGAAGCCTATCTCTCATTGAATTCAATCCAAATTAGGCCTGGAATTAATCTAACATTATTGAAAATTCCAATAAATTCACTCAAACAGTTTTAAGAAACAGCTTTAATCATCTGGCTGTTTAATTTATTTTAAGAGTTATTAACCTAATATGACAGTCTCTATCTCTCTAGGAGGCTTTAGAAAAAAAAAGTCACAGATAGGATTGCTTAAGAATTACTAAACAGAAGCAAAAAAACCTGTTGGGTCTATTGAGATAAAAACAGTGCACTAAATTTGATACAGTAGCTTAAAACTAGAAGTAAAGGTGAGTCATCGGACCACAAACATTTTTATTTCAAAACAGTACTGGATTAGGAGATCCCACCTACTTTTACACAAGTGAAAAATCACTCACATTCAAACTCCTCTTTTATCAAAACATACTCAAACAATGAACAGTTTTAACGGAGGAAGAGGAAGTGTGTTTGTCCTCTCACTAACAGCAGCTGAGAATGTTTTTGCTCCAAAGTTATTCATAGTTATTCTGAGTTTCTTTGGTAATATCATCTTCAGTAAATGCACCTCTCCTTTCTCAGGTTTCCAGTTCTAAGGTTACCGAGGTGCAGCATTCATTTTGGTACACTAGTCCAAATTACCAAATACAGTCTTGACTGAAAATCTCACTGGACAGATTGGTTAAGCTCTAGAGCCACAAAAGGAAAATGACCTGCATTCTCACAAGCTGGGCTGGAAATAGTGGCAATCACATGCCTGGAGCATAATTTGGTTAGAGGACTATAATTAATTACCCAAGAGGTTTGGAACAAGATCCAACAACAACTTTAATTGTATTATTGCAATCTTTCTGAAAAATCCATATAAAGCAAGTGTTGTCAATTCTATTGCAATAGCAGTATAGGCAGATCCTTTCTTGTGAAGAAATAATAGTAATTTTAATAAGTATTCCCTTGCAATACACTCAGTGACAGGAAAAGCAGACAGAAGCTTCATAAAGTTGAAGAAAATAAATAACGCTCTTGATAACAATTATAAAATACTGCTAATAAGAAAAAGCACTAAAACTTAGGCTATAAAGAATTAATCATTGAACTAGTGTGCAAGAGGAGGACATCTGGACTTGATGTAAGCTTAAATTAGTATTTGGATTCAGAAACATTCTTAGGAGACAAATACATTGCTTTTATAACAGTGTAGATTAGATATTTGATCTCTGAATTTAACTTTAGATAATTATTTAAAATATAGGACTGCATTGTGCCTTTAAAGCTCAGTTTTAAAATTCTGAAAATCCAGCAACTGTTACATTTTACCTTTTAGCTTTCCTTCATCTGCAGGATGTAATCTTTAAACGCGCTTTGGTACAGGCAGAATAGCGCTGGGGCCGCCGGGCCAGGCAGACCTCGCCTCCCGTTGCCGGGCAACCACCTCCTTACCTCGCTGGGGCCAGCAGCCGTCCTACTCTCACCCGCGGTCGGCAGCGCACTCCCATTGGCTGCCCCCGCGCTGCGCTCGGCTCCCATTGAGCGCCCATCACCTCTGCCGCGTCTTCATTGGCACGTTGCCCTCTGGCCACGCTGCGTCACTTTCTCACACCACTTTCCCCGCCTTCTTCGCCAGCTGCGGGCCGGCCGGCGGGCGGGACCTGGGCGATGGCAGCTGTGATTGGCCGGGGGAGCTGCCGCTCAGTGTGCTGGCCAGGCTGTTTAAAGGCGCCGCGCGCTAGTGCGCTGTGTTTTCTCTTCCTGCCTGTGGGCGAAGGTATGGAGTAGTGAGCGGTATCGGGGGTTGTCGCCTCGGATAGGTGAGGGCGGCTCGGCCCCCGGATGCCCTTGGGCCAGGCGGCGTCCTCTGCTTCTCCTCGCAGCGGCGAGGAGGTGAGGGGCTGAGGCTGCAGCACTGCGTGGAGTTGGAGCCGCCCGCGGGGCGTGGAGATAGGTCGGCATAGCTGGGAGCGGTGTTTTCAGTGGATGTAAGTGTGTTTGAAGTAGTGTCTGCAGTGCAGCAAGAGGAGGAAAAAAAAGGAAGAAAGAAAAAGAAAGGCGTTTCTGAGTGTCACTTAAGGTAGTTGTCAGCCTGTAAACCGCGCTGGGCGCTGCCCGGAGCATCATCGATCAGCGTCCACGGCGCGGCCGCTGTGCGCGGCGCTGTTCTCGCCCGGTGTAGCTGTCGAGGCAAAATGCATCGTGAAAGACCTCGTAGCCTCGGTGTTGGAGGACCTTGGGTGCTGTCTCGTGTGCTGCCCGCCCCCTCCCTTTCTCGAAAGAAGCATCCCGGCTGGGTGAAAGTGAAGCTGTAATGGGAGTGTCCCTGCCGCTGCCCCGCGCAGCGAGTCTCCGCGAGCTGTTACTGCGGGGCTCCTCTGGGCTCTTCACCCGCCTGCGGAGTGTCCTCAAAGAAACCTGAAAGCGACGGCGCCCTAGGCGTGTCCCTTAAACGTCTCTGTCGCGACAGAGGCGCCCACCCACGGCGGGGCAGGCGTGCCACCCCCCTCATCGCTCAGGGCAATAACAAGCAGCCTGATGCTGTCCCCAGGGATGTCATCGCACTTTTTTTTCTTAATGGCGTTTGTTGTACAGGTATGGGCTTCCTGCCAGCCCACTCGTGTTTCTAACGGAGTCTTGGTCTCGGATGTGCTCGGGGCTAAATCCAGAGGCAGGGTGCCTCGAATCCCTGTGGCACGCTGACCCCCGTGGGGAGAGACGCTTCAGATAAATCTTTATGAATTGATTCAAGATACTGTCTTCTGCAGTTTGGTCGGGTTTTTTACGTTGTTTACTTGTTTCTTACTTAGTCTTCACATGCGGAAAACGGACTCCACAATCTGTAAGATTGTAAAGTAGGTATGTTTATTCAGCGCTGGGCAGCACGGGGGGGTAGTCCAGCCAAAACCGTGTGCGCCTAACGCAGCAACTCACTTTGAATTTATACAACCAGGTGTTACATATACATGAAGTTTCAAAACACGTCTATACATATGCATGAGCTATCCCCGCTTCGTATTAAAATTAGTTCCAAGGGGTCATTTCCATAAACTCCTCCTATCCGCGCCTGTGCAGTGCCTCGTGGTGGTGGTCGTCGGGGGTCGTGGGGATGAAGATAGGTGGCTCCTCTTCGTCACCGCTAGTAACCTTTTGTTTTCGTGCAGACGCAGTTATGTTTTGGCTCTTATCCAAGCCGTAGGGTCGGTTTTAGCTGGTTCTTGGAGGAGGCCCCCTGGTTCTTATCAGGAACTGTCCTTGTGAGGAATGCAAGACTTGCCACCTCAGATAATTTACACAACAGATAGCACCATTTGTCTTAGTATGCACAGCTGTAACTAATCAATGCCATATCTGTTAGAATTTCTTTAACCCCTTCTTTCAGTCTCATTCTTTTGGCTCAGAGGTGAGTGGAGGACATGGTGATGTTCGCGCATGGTCCATGCCATGGCGAGTCGCAGCAATCCGGGTAAAAGCGGTGACCTCTCGTGGCGTGACAAGTGTTTTGCATGTACTTGCATTTGATACTGTTCTGGTTTTGTTAGTGAGGGGGGGGCCTAAGGTGGTAGCTTCTGTAGGAAACTGCTAGAAGTCGCTCCCCTTTGTTCAGTGGACTCGGCCAGGCCTAGGGCGGACCCGCTGCTGTCCAAGGCGGAGCCAATTGGTAGCAGAATGTCCCGTGATAATGCCTCTGCGATAACGTATTTAAGTAGGGGAAAACAGGAAAAAGAGGAGGAGAAGATGTGAAGCAGCTGAGTGGGGGGCAGAGAGGGGGAGGCATGAGCCTCATGGGCCTTGCAGACCTCACCCTCTGGCCTCCCGCCAGGCAGCAGACTGGGCCCAACTCGGCCCGGCCTGGCTGCAAGAAGTGGAGAGGGGATGAGAAGTGAATAAGATGTAAAAAGGATCCTGAGAGGCGTTTGCCAGCCTGTTGTGAGGAACGGCTGCAGACGCCAAGGTCAGTTCAGAAGGAGGGGGAGGAGTAATATGGCTCCTGGCCAAGATTCCTCTGCAACTCGTGGTGAAGACCATGGTGGAGCATGTTGTCCCCCTGCAGCCCATGGAGGTCCACAGAGGGGCAGAGATCCACCTGCAGCCCGTGGAGGACCCCACGCCAGAGCAGGTGGAGGCCTGAAGGAGGCTGTGGCCTGTGGAGGGCCCACTGGGACAGCTGTTCTAGAGGGACTGCACCCCGTGGAAGAGATGACCCATGCCAGAGCAGTTTCACGAAGGACTGTGGCCCGTGGGAGGGACCCCACGCTGGAGCAGAGGAGGAATGCGAGGAGTTCTTCCCCTGACGAAGATACAGCGGCGTAAAAACAACGCGTGATGAACTGACCACAACCCCCATTCCCTTTCCCCCCCACTATGCTGCTTGGGAGGGGAAGGTAGTAGAGATAATGTTAAGCCTGGGAAGAGGGAGGGGTGGGGGGAGGTTATCTTGTTCCCTGTCTCATTCTCCTGCTAATTTTAGAAATAAATGAATAGTTTTCCCCAAGTTGAGTCTGTTTTGCCCGTGATGGTAACTTTAAGGATTTCTCCCTGTCCTTATCTCAAACCTTGAGCCGTTTTTCTTATATCATCTCCCCCTATTCTCTCGGAGGGTGGGGGGAGCGAGAGAGAGACTGCGTAGTCTGGTCCCGATCGGGGCTGAACTACGACAGTTACCTATAAACCTTTTAGTTGTGTGGGAATAACTAGATTTATTTAAATGATATTGTAACTGAAGCTACTAAATCATCACTGTTTAACTTCTGAAAAACAACCTGAAGTAGCTTTGCTTTCATGAGCAAAGTCTGTTCTACAAGTTCTAAGAAATAAAAAGCCAAAGGGAATTGCCAAATGTATTACTTATAGCAAACAGGCTTGATTTTTATTTTCGAACTTTCAATCAAGTGTTTCATATGAATTAAAAACTTAATTAGGAAATAATAAAGTGAAATTATTGACAGAATATTCTCAAATTATTAATAAAGACAATGAAATCCACCAGTTGTGGGATAACTTATGGTATCTGGAAGCACTAGCAGAAAGTAATGGCTGTTTTATGCTGCTCATGATTCCCTATAGAATCTTAAGAGGATGCAAAACAAAGTAGGCTTCTCATTTCTTCAATATAAGTGGTTTGGATTCTCAGTATTTTAAAAGAAATAGTACTTTTGAGTACTCTTTCATTTTCAGTAAAAACTCAGTGATGGGGTTTTGACGTGTGGAAAGCAGACTCCACAATCTGTAAGACTGTAAAGTAGGTATGTTTATTTGGCGCCGGGCAGCACGGGGGGGGGGGGGGGGGGGTAGTCCCGCCAAAATCGTGCGCACCTGGCGTGGCAATTCACTTTGAATTTTATACAACTAAGTGTTACATATGCATGAAGTTAAAAAAACCACGCCTATACATATGCATGAGCTATCCCCGCTCCGTATTAAAATTAGTTCCAAGAAGTCATTTAGGTATTATAATTAGTTCCAAGAGGTCATTTGGTCAGTTTTAGCTGGCTCCTGAAGGAGGCCCCTTGGTTCTTATCAGGACTGTCCTTGTGCGGGAGGTACAGGACTTCTCACTTCAGATAAAGAGTTCAAAGCACAAAGCAAGGCCCCTCAGTTGGGGAATGCAAGACCTCCCCCCCTCGGGTAGTTTTTACAATAGCTAGTTAACAAAGCATAAAGCATAAAGGCAAACAACATATCCAAACCCAGCCTATTTTGGAGGACCATTTTTTTTCAGGGAAGAAGTCTCCTCCTGGAGGGCTTGAATCGCATCCCCTGTTGCAGTACCGAGACTTTCCATAGTAGACTAAAGCCTTTTCTAAGTCACTCACTCCCAACCCTGGAATAAGCCATCGTATAAAACTATGAAAGCCAGCGGGCTTGTCTATCAGGGGGTTGTTACCACACCTCTGCCGAAAAAGTCTTATGTGTGTGCGTAAGCCACTCCCCATGTTTTTTGGCAGATGCGAGCATAATCAACAGTCAGACCAATTCATGACTTTAGCAACTTTTTCATGGAGCTGCAGAAATGTGTTACTTTCCCATGTCCCAACTTTACTTGTCAGGATAATGACTAGCGTCGTGATAATATAAGTTTTTGAGGCTGTACTTGTGTGACCCTCCATGTAGACTTCGGTGCTCTTTTTACCCTGGTGTGGTGTATCCAGGCACTCTGTTCTCTGATCTTGATCGCTGTGAAGGAGGTGAGGAGTACCTGATACGGTCCTTCCCACTGTGGTTCCAGGGTTTTTTCTGCAAGAGACTTTACATATACATAATCTCCAGGTTGTATATCATGTACAGGTTCATCTAGACCTCTTCCCCGGGTCCCAATTACATGCTTTCCAATTCTATTGAGCTGTTTGCTCAATGCCACCATGTAGGAAGTCATAATTTCGTCCCCAATTTGCATAGATATCCCTTTTTGTATTCCATAGGGTCGTCCATACAAAATTTCAAAGGGGCTCAGTCCTTCCCTCGCCCTTGGTCTTGTTTGTATATGCAAAAGGGCTAAAGGGAGAGACTGAGGCCATGTCAGGTTTGCTTCTTATCCCAATTTCACAATTTGCTGTTTGATTAAGTGGTTCATTTTCTCCACTTGGCCACTCGACTGAGGGCGATACGGGGTATGAAGTTGCCAATCTATACCTAAATGGTGGCTGATTTGTTGCACTATTTTTGAGACAAAATGTGGTCCTCTGTCAGAGGATATGGTTGCCGGAACCCCAAAACGTGGTATTATCTCTTGTACCAATACTTTAGTTACCTCCCGAGCCTTGGCTGTCCTAGTTGGGAACGCTTCTGGCCAACCTGAAAAGGTGTCAGTTAATACCAGTAAATATCGGTACCCCCCTTTTCTTGGAAGTTCTGTAAAATCAACCTGCCATTGTTGTCCAGGCCCATTGCCCTTCCCAATCTGGCCCATTTCTGGTTTGGGAGTATTTTTAGGATTAGTCTGGAGGCAAAGGTCACACTGTTGAGTCATCTGTCTCACTGTGGTATATAAGTTTCTAGCCACGATTTCCCTTATCAAATGTTTATACAGAGCCTCTGTTCCCCAATGCCTTTTTCTATGTTCCTCCCGTATCAAGTGCCACAGTAAACAAGAGGGAATAATTAGTCTTCCCTGTGGGGTATAAGCCCACCCCTCTTCATTATATGACCCTTCTAAGTCTGTAATAAGTTTCTGATCTTCTTTGGTATATTTCGGCTTACCTTGTAGGGAGATTTGCCTATCAGGAATTAGAGCCCCTTTTATTTTTACCTTCGTTTTGGCCACTTGTTTTGCCTCTCTGTCCGCCAGTTCATTCCCTTTTTCCAAATCTGAGCTCACTTTCTGGTGTGCCTTAATATGCATAATTGCCACTTTCTCAGGGAGTTGGACAGCTTCTAGTAGCTTCAGAATTTCTTCTGCATGTTTGATATTTTTCCCTTGGGAGTTCAATAAGCCTCTTTCTTTCCAAATTGCTCCATGTGCGTGCACAACTCCGAAGGCATATTTTGAGTCTGTATAAATGTTCACAGTTTTGCCCTGGGCCAACTCCAGGGCTCGGGTTAGGGCAATTATTTCTGCCTTCTGTGCGGAGGTGTTCATGGGCAAAGGCCCTGATTCGATTACCTCTTGACTGGTGGTGATGGCGTATCCTGCATGTCGATTGCCATTCGAGGCATAGCTGCTCCCGTCTGTGAACCAGTTTTCCCCATTTTTTATGGGGCTATAAATGGCTTACTCACATCTGGGAGTCCTAAGGCCGGGGCTGACATCAGAGTCTTTTTCAGTCGCTCAAAAGCTTGTTCAGCCTTCTTATTCCATTCAAGGTGTTTCTGCTCAGTCGCTGTCAGTGCATACAGTGGTTTAACAAGCAGTCCATAATTGTAAATCCACAATCGACACCACCCTGTCATTCCCAGAAAGGTCCGCAACTCCTTTACTGTCTGGGGTTTCTGAGTTTGGCATATCACCTCTTTGCGGGCCTGCCCCAAAGTTCTCTGCCCTGCACTAATTTCATAGCCCAAATAATTCACTTTACGTTGCATTACCTGGGCCTTCTTCTTGGACACCCGGTATCCTTGGAGTCCTAAGAAGTTTAACAGACTCACCGTCCATGCCATACAGTCTTCCTCTGTCCTGGTGGCGATCAGGATATCATCCACATACTGCAACAATTTTCCTTTCTCAGACGGGGTTTCCCAGGATTCCAGGTCTTTCGCAAGCTGATTGCCAAAAATGGTAGGACTATTCTTAAATCCTTGCGGCAACACCGTCCAAGTGAGCTGGGTCTTCCGACCACTCTTAGGATTTTCCCATTCGAATGCAAAGAATTTTTGACTGGCTTCGTGGAGAGGGAGGCAAAAGAAAGCATCCTTCAAATCTAAGACAGTAAACCAAATTAGATCAGGTGTTAACGCAGTCAGCAAGGTATATGGATTCGCCACTACTGGGTAGAGGTCCTCAGTTATCTTATTCACCGCCCGTAAGTCTTGGACCACCCTATATGACCCATCAGGTTTCCGAACAGGTAATATAGGGGTATTGAATTCAGACTCACACTCCTTTAATAGTCCTAATTGTAGAAATTTTTCTATCACCGGCTGGATTCCTTCTCTGTCTTCTTTCTTTAAGGGATATTGTTTAATTCTTACCGGTTGTTGGTCTTTCTTAACTTTAATTTTGACCGGTGGAGCATTTTTCGCTCTTCCCGGTACGTCGGTAGCCCATACCCCTGGGTACACTTGATTTAGGATTTCCTCGTTAATTTTTCCTTCTGAGGGAAGACTGGTTAAGGTTAGACTCAATATTTGAATGTATTGTTGATCTTTTACCTCCAGAGTAATTTCTCCTTTTTCAAATGTGATTTTTGCTCCCAATTGTTCCAACAAATCTCTTCCCAAAAGTGCTTTTGGGGAGTTGGGCATATATAAAAACTTGTGGATGCCATATTGTTTTCCCAAGTTGTATTTTAGAGGCTTACAAAAATATGCCTTTTCACTTTGGCCAGTCGCCCCTTTTACCATGACATAATCATTCCCCAGGGGCATCAAGGCTTGATTCAAAACAGAGTATGTTGCCCCTGTATCTATTAAGAATTCTACTTTTTCTTGTTTTTCCCCTAGCTTAATTATAACCAGTGGATCCGCTAGGGTAGATCCCCCAGGTTCCCGTCAGTCTTTCCCTACGTGGGCTATTGTTCTTCCTGTGTGAGCCCTTTGGCCCCCTTTCTTATTCTTTGGGCATTCCCTCTTCCAGTGACCAAAATTCTTACAGAAAGCACACTGATTTTTACCCACACGAGGCAGGTTCTGTTTAATCCCTTTTTCCCTTTCCTCCCGCATGACAGCTATCAGCTTCTTTTGCCCTTGCCTATATTCTTCCTCTCTGTTACTAAACACTCTCCATGCTTCATCCAGCAGCACTTCTAAATTCCTGCTTTCTGTGGGGCGTAACTTCTGAAGTTTGCGTCTTATATCTCCTGTGGATTGACCCAAGAATAGGGAGATTAATTGTTGTATTCCTACCTCTGACCCAGGATCCAGCGGTGTGCTACGGCGCATCACGTCCCTCAATCGATCCAGGAATTCAGATGGGGACTCGGAAGGGCTCTGTCTGATTGCATACAAAGCTGACCAATTTATAGTTTTGGGGATTGCCTTCTCCATTCCCTTTAAAATCCATTCCTGGTACTCCTGCAATTTTTCCATATGTGCAGATCTATTAACATCCCACTTTGGATCTTGGAGGGGGAAATGTTCCTTAATGTTCCCTCCTGTAACTTTATAATGGTCTTCGGCCAGATTCCCTGCTGTTCCAATAATAATTGTATATCCTTCCAATCAGGATTATGTTGCTTTATAATAAATTGGAAATGCTTAGTTACACTTACCGGGTCACTCCTATAATCTTTTGCAATCTTTTTCCACTCCCCTAGGTCAGCAGTAGAAAAGGGTACTTTAATTAACATCGTCCCACCATCCGGCCCCACCGCCTCCCGGCTTGCAAAACTGTTGGAGCGGATTTCTTCCTAGTACGGGAAGATACGGGACTGTCCGGGGGAGTCGAAGCTCTGTCCGAGTCCGCATCCTGTTCCTGTGGTCGAGGGGGAGGCTTAAATAAATCAGTTAAATCTTGTTCTGGCGCCTGATGAATCTTACTTGCCTTAGTACATCTTTGTCCAATACGACATGCCGAACAACACCGCCTCAGTTTACCTCTGAGCTCCTTGTTGTTTTCTCGCTCAAGCGCGAGTTCCATAGGGTCCTGTGGGGGCACCATCCCACAGTCCCTTTGCCATTCCGGGTGGTTTCGGAGGGTGAAAAACATATCTGCATACGAAACCTCATCCCATTTTCTTTCTCTTCTTAAAAACAACATTAGTTGTAAAAGGGTGTTATAATCTATTGACCCATCAGACGGCCACTTAGCCTCACCCTCCAGCTTATACAACGGCCACCATTGATTGCAATATTTGATAAGGGTCTTTTTACTTTCCGTACTTCCAGTCCCAGCAATATCTTTCCAGTGAGCAAGTATGCAGCCCAGAGGACTTTTCTTTATTATTCCTCCGCTCTGACCCCCTCCCATATTTATTGATTTATTATTTATCCTTCTTTTGTACACAAACACAGCCCTTTCTTTCTTATTCCAGTCTAAATTTTACACTTAGGATGCTCGGAATTCCAGCCAAACTCTACCCACAACTTTTTCACCACAACACTTACACTCTAGAACAAAATATAGGTTTACGAGAGTTACCGTGGTGTAAAGGACCGTCAGGGTCCCACCACAAGGGAACAAAGGAATCTACAATGACAGAACACAATAAACTACTACCGTGGTTACAAACACACTTTTTGGATCCAATTCAATCTTTGCACACAAACAATACAATTTACATAGACTCACAGTGTTCACACTCTCGTGAACGTCCACACACTCATAGTGGTCACACAATCATACAAGAAACTTGGGAAAGAGGAAAGTCCCCTTGCTTTCTAGCCCACCTCAGAAGACTCTGGGTGGCTAGGGGCGGCTGGACAGACCTCACGCCACACACACAGTCACAGCTTTGCTGGGATTCCCGAGACTCACTCACGCTTTCACAACACAGGCGTTTACACCATAGAAGGTCCTGCGCGCAACATAGAATTTTTACCATGCAACATAGATCACACACACACAAGAATCCTTCACGCAGACACTATGGTTCAGCAAGTCCAAATCAGTAGCCAACACAAAATGCCTTATTACAAGAACCAAAAATCGATACCAGCAAAACACAGACTAATTTGATCTATTCCCAGGATCACTAGTGGTCACTCTATCGGTCAGTGAGTCCCCAACTGGAGCCCCAAACCAACCTGGGTACCCACCCAAAGGGGACTATGCTGCACGCCAGACGTCTCTGCGCGATTTACCAGCTGCCCCGGCCACGCGTACGACTTACAGGCCCCTATCGTTAAACATACCGTTTGGCCCGCGGCTTCAGGAGGTCGTTGTCTGCTCCCGTGGTGAGCGGCTGGCAGCGGAGGCTCCTCCGAGGAAAGTGCTCGGGGCGCGCCTAGGAGAGTCCGCTCCGCAGTCGATCCCACAGCCAAGCAGAGAGCCTCCTGCCTGGCTCGCCAAACTGACGTGCGGAAAGCAGACTCCACAATCTGTAAGATTGTAAAGTAGGTATGTTTATTCGGCGCCGGGCAGCACGGGGGGTAGTCCCGCCAAAATCGTGCGCGCCTGGCGTGGCAATTCACTTTGAATTTTATACAACCAAGTATTACATATACATGAAGTTAAAAAAAAACACGCCTATACATATGCATGAGCTATCCCCGCTCCGTATTAAAATTAGTTCCAAGAGGTCATTTAGGTATTACAATTAGTTCCAAGAAGTCATTTTAGGTATTACAATTAGTTCCAAGAGGTCATTTGTCCAGTTTTAGCTGGCTCCTGAAGGAGGCCCCTTGGTTCTTATCAGGACTGTCCTTGTGTGGGAGGTGCAGGACTTCTCGCAGGAGACCCCTTGGTTCTTATCAGGACTGTCCTTGTGCGGGAGGTGCAGGACTTCTCACTTCAGATAAAGAGTTCAAAGCACAAAGCAAGGCCCCTCGGTTAGGGAATACAAGACTTCCCCCCCTCGGGTAATTTTTACAATAGCTAGTTAGCAAAGCATCAAGCGCTATTTGTATTAGCATGCACAGCAATAATCAATAAATGCCATATCTATTAAAGTTTCCTTAGCCCCTCTTCTCACACAGACTGCTTATACCTGTCTAGGAAATTTTTTACTTTCCTCCGGACTGTAATCTGTTAATTTCTCTCTTTGCACTGCCTGTCCATTTCCACTTAAAGATCTTATAACTTAACGCTGCACCTTGTACGCAACAATATCAATCTGGATGTATCACTTGTTTTAACGGGGTCGACCTGCGACACTGCACACACCAGAACACTCAGCTATAGCACAAATATAGATCAGCTGGAATAAGCTTACGTCCACACCAACAACACTGAACAGTAACGAAAATATGACACTGTCAAAGGACACACAAACACACACAAAAAAGCAGGACACCTTTAACACAAAGAACAAACACACAAACACGCCACCTCTATAACGAGAAAGCTCCAAAGACTGAAGGCTCCTTTTCCAGATCTATGAGACCTGGATCAAAGGGATTTTCCAGCTCGCTGTTAGTCTTTGTTTCCACGTGTGAGATATGTTCACCTGATTCGTGTTAATGTGAAGCAATACTAGGGTTGCATGGTGAAATGTGACCCTCTCTGTATATGGAATCTTTGATTATCCTGTTTGTTCTTATATAGCCACAGGCTTGGGGGAAACAGGAAGATATGTACATAGTTCTATAAGTTTTGTTTAAAGTTATAAACGTATTTGGGAGGTTTATTTAAGTTATTAAAAATGTGTTTGGCAGGATCCACTCCTGCCTTAGTAGTTTGACATAATTAAGGATGTTACCTGCTTAACAGCGCTGTTTGCATAAGAAGGACACTTGACAATGGAGCGAACAAAAGGCGGGAAAGGCGGGCTGGGGGCTGATGGCCACGGGCACGTAAACAACCCCAAATATGGGACCCGCCGCTTCTGTACTTTTAGCCAATTAACACCTGTATAGTGGCTAGTGATACGCTCTTGGCCAATCAGTACCTGCCGCGAACGATGTGAGTAACTGTCGTGGTTTTGTTAGTGAGGGGGGGCCTAAGGTGGTAGCTTCTGTAGGAAACTGCTAGAAGTCGCTCCCCTTTGTTCACGGGACTCGGCCAGGCCTAGGGCAGACCCACTGCTGGCCAAGGCCGAGCCAATTGGTAGCAGAACGTCCCGTGATAACGCCTCTGCGATAACGTATTTAAGAAGGGGAAAACGGAAAAAAAAAAAAAAAAAAAAAGAGAGAAGAGAAGATGTGAAGAAGCTGAGCGGGGGGTGCAGGCCTATGGGCCTTGCAGGTCTCACCCTCTGGCCTCTCGCCAGGCAGCCGACTGGGCCCAACTCGGTCCGGCCTGGCTGCAAGAAGTGGAGAGGGGATGAGAAGTGAATAAGATGTAAAAAGATCCTGAGAGACATCTGCCAGCCTGTTGTGAGGAACGGCTGCAGATGCCAAGGTCAGTTCAGAAGGAGGGGGAGGAGTAATACGGCTCCTGGCCAAGATTCCCCTGCAGCCTGTGGTGATGACCATGGTGGAGCAGGTTGTCCCCCTGCAGCCCATGGAGGTCCACAGAGGAGCAGAGATCCACTTGGAGCCCGTGAAGGACCCCACACCGGGGGAGGTGGATGCCTGAAGGCAGCTGTGGCCCGTGGAGGGCCCGCTGGGACAGCTGTTCTAGAGGGACTGCACCCCGTGGAAGAGATGACCCATGCCAGAGCAGTTTCACGAAGGACTGTGGCCCGTGGGAGGGACCCCACAACGGAGCAGGGGAGGAATGCGAGGAGTTCTTCCCCCGACCATGAAGCAGCGGCGTAAAACAACGTATGATAAACTGACCGCAACCCCCATTCCCTCTTCCCCCCTGTGCCGCTCGGGGAGGGGAAGGTAGTAGAGATAATGTTAAGCTTGGGAAGAGGGAGGGGTGGATGGAGGTTATCTTGTTCTCTGTCTCATTCTCCTGCTGTTTGTAATAATAAATGAATAGTTTTCCCCAAGTCGAGTCTGTTTTGCCCGTGACGGTAACTTTAAGGATTTCTCCCTGTCCTTATCTCAAACCTCGAGCCGTTTTTCTTATATTTTCTTTCCCTGTTCTCTCGGAGGGTGGGGGGAGTGAGAGAGAGACTGCGTAGTCTGGTCCTGATCGGGGCTGAACTACGACAGTAACCAATGGAGTGTAGATAGTGAGCTCCCCAAAAAAAGGAGGCAGGCACGATGGGGGACCGGGAGAGGTTATAAATACTGTAACTGTAAACAAAGGGGTGTGCGTCTTGGTGGAGCGAAGACTCCTGGCACACCCAGCGCTGTTTGCTTGTTTCTATTCAATAAATTGGAAACTATAATTGGAATCCTGTTTTGGGACTCAACTCATTTATAACAAATTGGGGGCTCGTCTGGGATGGTCTTAGTTCCTGAATTCTGACTTGATCTAGGAGAGGCGCCCCACTGTTTTTTTGTTTGATTGGTGGCTCCTGGTCAGGTCGGGTCGGGACGGGACTGACACCATCCTGAACCCGAATAGAAGCAAGCAAAGAATTTGATTTTTATGAGCTCCCTTGCCGGCCATAGACTGTTCGGTTCGATCCCGAACAAATTTGCCCGTAATTCTGCGCGTGAAGATCTGAATGAGGACGACGGAGTCGTCAGCGGAATCCGGTTCAATCCCGGTTCCGAAGCGTGATGTTCTGGTTTTGTTAGTGAGGGGGGGCCTAAGGTGGTTGCTTCTGTAGGAAACTGCTAGAAGTCGCTCCCCTTTGGTCAGTGGACTCGGCCGGGCCTAGGGCGGACCCGCTGCTGGCCAAGGCCGAGCCAATTGGTAGCAGAATGTCCCGTGATAACGCCTCTGCGATAACGTATTTAAGTAGGGGAAAACAGGAAAAAGAGGGGGAGAAGATGTGAAGCAGCTGAGCGGGGGGCAGAGAGGGGGAGGCGCGAGCCTCATGGGCCTTGCAGGCCTCACCCTCTGGCCTCCCGCCGGGCAGCAGACTGGGCCCAACTTGGCCCGGCCTGGCTGCAAGAAGTGGAGAGGAGATGAGAAGTGAATAAGATGTAAAAAGGATCCTGAGAGACGTCTGCCAGCCTGTTATAGTTTATCTGCCCTCTTTGTCCAATTAACTGACAGAGATTGGCCAATTAAAAATTTGGTTTATTAAAGCAAGCGACCAGTAAGCAAAACAGCGCTGGGCAGCCGGGGAGTCTCCTGCTCCGCCAACGGCGCGCGCCGAGATAGCAAACCGCCCCATTCTTATACAGTAAAAACAATAAATATTTCGTTGATGCTTATACATATTCATTACTTAAACCCACCTACTCTCGCTTCGTATGTTAATTAGCTTATCAGTCCTTCGCGCTTGCGCAAATTCTCCCAGGAATTGTGGGCGAGGGTCTTCGGGGGTCTTTTGGGAGGAAGGCCGTAGGTCTTCTTCACGGTGTACTTTTCACCTTTGCCTGGAATGTGCTGTTCCCACAAGTTGGCAGTGTCCTTATCAGTCTGAGCCGATTCGTGTCCTTCTTGAACAAGGAGATTTATGTGATGGGTGCCATCCTGTTTTCGAATCCTTGCTCCTTTTAATCACTCCCTCACTCCCTCGAGATAATGTGAGACTGTTTCTTGCTCCAAACCAGACTTCCCCCTCCCACTAATTGCTTCTTCAAACTATATGGTTAGAAAGTTACTGGTTTTATACCCTTCATCTTTATGAGCCCCCCCCCGCTCCCTCCTTTCGCAGTCCTGCATGCCGTTTTTACATAGCCAGGTGCCTGTGGCTGACCTTGTGTATTTAATGTAACTTTCTTGTGGCCGACTTTGTGTATTTCATATAACTCTCCATTGTTCTGACAAGGTTTGATGAACAAACAGCTCACAGTTTATTACAAGCCTGTTGTGAGGAACGGCTGCAGACGCCAAGGTCAGTGAAGAAGGAGGGGGAGGAGTAATATGGCTCCTGGCCAAGATTCCTCTGCAACTCGTGGTGAAGACCATGGTGGAGCGGGTTGTCCCCCTGCAGCCCATGGAGGTCCACGGAGAGGCAGAGATCCACCTGCAGCCCGTGGAGGACCCCACGCCAGAGCAGGTGGAGGCCTGAAGGAGGCTGTGGCCTGTGGAGGGCCCACTGGGACAGCTGTTCTGGAGGGACTGCACCCCGTGGAAGAGATGACCCATGCCAGAGCAGTTTCACGAAGGACTGTGGCCCGTGGGAGGGACCCCACGCTGGAGCAGAGGAGGAATGCGAGGAGTTCTTCCCCTGACGATGATACAGCGGCGTAAAACAACGCATGATGAACTGACCGCGACCCCCATTCCCTTTTCCCCCCCGTGCCGCACAGGGAGGGGAAGGTAGTAGAGATAATGTTAAGCCTGGGAAGAGGGAGGGGTGGGGGGAGGTTATCTTGTTCCCTGTCTCATTCTCCTGCTAATTTTAGAAATAAATGAATAGTTTTCCCCAAGTCGAGTCTGTTTTGCCCGTGACGGTAACTTTAAGGATTTCTCCCCGTCCTTATCTCAAACCTTGAGCTGTTTTTTCTTATATCATCTCCTCCTATTCTCTCGGAGGGTGGGGGGAGCGAGAGACAGACTGTGTAGTCTGGTCCTGATCGGGGCTGAACTACGACACGTGAGTATTTCAAAATTGTTGGTGTAAGTCGTTCGGTTGGGTGGGAGTCGGTTGCCTGTGTGTGTAAGAGTGTGATTGAGACAGAACCTGGTTCCGAAGCGAGTGCGGAGGTCTTCTAACCGCAGTTCCAATCTCCCACGAGGGACTTGGCCGGTGAAGGACCGAAGCGATTCCTATAGGAGTCGTGGGTGGGTGATAGGTCCTAAACCCCCTGCAAGACACTCTTACCGGTAACCAAGCGCTGTAGGAATTGCCACAGCAAAATTCCTAGATGGGTCAGACAAAATTGAAGACCAAGGACCAGGAGAAAAAGGGAGCAAATTATCAGATATACCGGTAAAAAGTTCATTGGGAATACTAATAATTAGAAATTGGGATAAAAGGGATCCCGTAAAAGAAAAAGACAAATTAAAATTGGCCAAAGGAACCTCTAAAACAGTTTGTCTTTTGGCCTATTCTTTTGAAAAACTGGATTTGAGAGACGAGGGAAAACAGAAAACTAGAACAACAATTTTTGTAGCAGCAGTAAAAGAAAGTTGGGAGGATAAGACTCCGTCTGGAGAGAAAAAGGAAAAAGAAGTAGAACAAACACCCCAGGAACAACTATATCGAGAAAGGTTCACAATCCCTGTTTGTTACTACTGTAATAAGAAGGGACATGTTCAAAGGAGCTGCCGTAAGCGGAAACGAGATGAGAGAATGCCTAAAGAAAAATAGGGGTGTCAGGCACTATGTCTTCTGGGGACTTCCATCTCTGGTGGTTCCCCCCCCACCCTTGCGGCGGCGCCTCCCCCCCCCACCCTCCGGTGGCGCCAAATACAGTGGCTGGGACCGCACTTCTTAGAGCACGGTTTGTGGCTAAATCCTGGGGGGATATAGGAAGGAAACTGGAAAGACTGGAGGGTTTGCAGGAGGCACCGGATCCAGCCCGGTTCTGGGTCTTGGAGCTGCTGTTGGGTGCGGGGTGTGAAGCTGCGGCAGGGAACGCGTGGTCCAAAAAAGGTGTAGAAATGACCCGTCGTGCAGCAAAGGGATCGGCTCTGGGCCTCAGATCTGCCCAAGTTGCTTCAGGGGCCTTGCAACAAATGCGCCTGTCTCCCTTGGTCCGGGAGTGCCAGGAATGACAAAATGTGTTGTAAACATTTGGCTTTGTCGCTGGGTCCCTGTCGCTGGGAGCTGGGACGCGAGGCGGGAGCGAGCGGTTGTGGTCCGGCAGCGCCTGTGTGGCTCAGCTGGCCGGCTGCTCGGCTCCCGCTCTGGCGAGGGAGAAGCGTTGGGTGGAAGGAGAGAGAAAGGAGGAGCTGAGCTCGGGGCTGATCCCACCGCTGCTTCCTTGTCTGCTTCCCAGCCTCGGGATCTGGCGGATGAGGAGCAGCCGGTGGTGGGCGGGAGCGAGATGAGAGGGTGTTTAGAGAAGAGTGGGGGTGTCGGGGGCTGTGTCTTCTGGGGACTTCGGCATCAGCAGAGCCCTTGATAGAATTATTGATTGGTCCCCATGGGGAAGAAATTTTTATTATTTTTATTTTTAGTATTTCAGTGGTGGGGGCAAAGGGAAAGCCTTTTAAAGTGCCTATTTTGAAGGAAGTGGAAATGGAAACAGAAAAGAAAATTTGCCTTAATGATTTACTTTTACTCCCTAAGGCAGAATACAATTTGTTAGGAAGGGACCTGATTTTGGAATTAAACTTGAGTATTTGGAGTCAAGGGGACTATATTTACAGATTCTAAATATGCATATGGGGTAGTCCACACTTTTGGAAAAATTTGGGATAGGTTTCCATTGTATTTATAGTCTGTTTATGCTAAATCTGGCCAAAGATAAGTATTGTCCACCAGAAAAATGCCTCTGCCACTTGGAATTTCTGTGCTGACTTTTGTGGCCAGAGCAGTTAACACCTAATCTACAGTGGCATAGAAAATTGTGAAAATCTCCTAAAGTGCAATAGATTTTTTCAAGTGTATTGTGCCTTGTTCTGAAACTTTTATTAAGTAGGTGCACTTGACAGTATTGAGGTCATTTGTTATGGTGCTATTTCAAGTCTAGGTTTAGGCCCTTATACATTTTGCCCATAACAATCCTCTAATTTATATACTGTCCTTAGTTCAGGTGGTTGTTCAAGGATGTACTAACTTTGTCCAGCATCTCTCTATATAAAAAAATGCTTATAGTTCAAGTGAGAATATTAATAACTACTAATTTTAAAAATCTTATTTCAAAGACCTGCCTATTTCCAAATCCCTTCCCTTTGTTCAGACTCTGAAGAGTTGCTTTGGCAAACGTATATCATTTGCTGAACCAGGCCCATGGGGAAGATGGCTTAACTTCCTTTTACAGAAGGAACTGACATGTCTGGAGAGCTCAAAACTCATTCAAAAGCATATTCTGGGACAGCTAATTAGGATCATGAGTTAGCCTTTTTCACTGCTTCCTTTGTAAAATTCCAGCATATACAAACATGCAAACATAAATGCAAACCACTGCAAATGGTAGTCATACATTACATTTAATGGGATGTACCAAATTATAAGCACTGATTAATGGGATGAACCAAATTAAAAGTTCAAGTACAAATCGATTTCACTGAATTGCCCAAGGTGGGGAGGATAAAATATCTATTGGTAATAGTGGATCATTTAACACAATGGGTAGAAGCCGACCCTGTAGCCCGAGCCACAGCACAGATGGTGGTAAAAATGTTATTGGAACACTGATAGCTAGATATGGGATAATCCAGTACATTGATTCCGATCAGGGCACACACTTTACTTCTAAGATAATAAAACTATTACGCCAATCACTAGGTATTCAGTGGGAATACCATACTCCATGGCATCCACAAAGCTCAGGGAAAGTAGAAAGGATGAATCAAACAATAAAACAACAATTGGCTAAACTAATGATTGAGACCCAAATGCCTTGGACAAAATGCTTACCATTGGCACTTTTGAATATAAGAACAAAACCTCATAGTGAGACTGGATTATCACCATACGAAATGTTGTACGGAATGCCATATTCTCAGGGGATGCCCCTGGGAAACAATATAATTGAAGATTATGATATGCAAAAATATATAACTGCTATTGGGGAGAGACTAAAGGAACTAAGGGAAATGGGAATGATGGCTCAAACACCACCCTTGGGATTTGCCATCCATCAATTTAGACCTGAGGACAGAGTTCTAATAAAAACATGGAAAGGAGAAACCTTATCTCCCCTATGGAAAGGACCTTTTCTTGTCTTGTTAACAACAGATACTGCCATCCGGACTGCAGAGAAGGGGTGGACTCACGTGTCACGAGTTAAAGGACCCATTTCTGAGTGGACCGTGACTTTGAGACCAGGGGAGACCAAAATAGTGTTACAACGAAAGTGAACCTGAATCGAGGCTGCTGACAACAGAATTCAACACCTCAATAAGCTGAGTAACTGGGAAATTTCATTGTGGCAACTCCTGTAGCAATCTGAAAAGGTTCTAAGTAAACATTATAATAACAAAGGTTCTTTTAAAATAGATTGAAGACTGGTGTAGAGGAAGTATAAGCTTTTGGGACATAACATACAGGTTTTAAAAGGATGGTTAACAACCGCACAGGAATTACTTTCCGATCCCATTTGACCCTTAAAGGAACCACCCCTTTGGAACACCAAAGGTAAAGGAGAGGGCAAGACCGGAGTGGGAACCGGTGCTGTGGTTTAAAGAAGTCTGCCAAGGGCTGCAACCCCTTCGGGCCGTGACTACCGAGCACTATGGCCCTAACCGGACCTCTTCTAACCGTGTTAGGGGTGAGCTTCCTGACTCTGGTGACGACAGTGAGTAACTGTAGTCAGTGTGTGGTGACCACAAGGAGGGGAAGAATAACCTCCCTGACTTTGGTCTATCATACTATTTATGACTGTAAGGGTCAGAAGTTGGGAAACTGTATTAATAACTGGATGTAATATACCTTGTGAAACAAAACTGTATGCTATGATCCAAAAGAACTCCCTTATCAATATTAGGTGAAAATTAGAACAAACGAAATCTATGGGACAGGAGAAGACCCAGGCATTGTTTTGAATTTAAAAAAAAATTAAAGAAACTCAAGAGAATCAATACAACACCAGTTATTGTTTAACTCTTTTTATCATGAGATGAAAACAGGAGTGAAATATGAAATTCCCAAAGTTGATAAAAATATAGTTGTGAATCTTGCAGAAAACATAGCTAAATCATTACATGTAACTAACTTATGTTTGTGGTGGAACAAATCAAGGTGAACTATGGCCATGGGAGGCTATGGAAAGCAACATAAGTGAGCCCCAAATATGGAAAACAATGGGAAAAGGTAATAGGAAACAACGATGGGTACTCCAAACAAGTATAATTGGAAGAAGTTGTTGGCAAAATTTAAGGGACAATGGGAGTCAAGTAGGTAACCTGGAGTGTGAAGGAGGTTACCTATGGAATGAAACTCGGAATAATTGGGATAAGTGGCAAAACCCCCTGGAAATAAATAATCAATTTAAGAATTGAACCAATGGAACAAATATACCAAATGGTTGGCCAACTCCTGAAGGACATTATTGGATTTGTGGCAAATCAGCTTATGCATATTTGCCAAAGAATTGGACAGGATCCTGTGTATTAGGAACTATAAGAACCAGTTTTTTCCTGTTACCCATAAATAGGGGAGAACGGCTAGGGGTTCAGGTGTATACTGAAGCTGAAGAGTTAAGAAAAAGGTGCCATAAGCGAGACTTACAGATTAGAAATTGGAAAGATAACGAATGGCCTCCTGAAAGAATCATTGCCTATTATGATCCAGCTACATGGGCAGAAAACGGATCCTGGGGCTACAGAACCCCAATATATATGCTTAATAGAATAATAAGGTTATACAAGCTGTAGTAGAAATAGTTGTAAATAGAAACGGAGATGCACTTGGATTAATTGCAAAACAGAACACCAAGATGAGAACTGCCCTATATCAAAATCGCTTAGCTTTGGATTATTTGCTAGCACAAGAAGGGAATGTTTGTGGAAAATTTAACCTTAGTGATTGATGTCTAGAAATTGATGATGAAGAAAGAGCTATAACTGAGCTTGTAAAGGAAATGAAGAAAACTGCGCATGTTCCAGTTCAGACTTGGAATGGAATCAATTTAGGGGAAGTATGGGAGACTTCATGGGCGGTGATTGGCTTACAAAAATTGGAATAGTTATATTGGGGATATGTGGAGGATTATTAATAATTCCATGTTTAATACCTTGCTGTACTAAGCTAATATATTCAGTGATACCTATTGATCCAGAACCAGGGAAAGAAAGAAACCATTCCCTGATAATGATAAAAACAAAAGAGGATCTGGAATTAACATCAATTCAGCAAGTGTTAGCAGGATTGGAAACAAAAACACGAATCAATACCAACAAAAAGAAGATGGGGGATTGTGAGATATGTTCACCTGATTTGTGTTAATGTGAAGCAATACTAGGGTTGCATGGTGAAATGTGACCCTCTCTGTATATGGAATCTTTAATTATCCTGTTTGTTCTTATATAGCCACAGGCTTAGGGGAAACAGATTGTGAGCTCCCCAAAAAAAGGAGGCAGGCACGATGGGGGGACTGGGAGAGGTTATAAATACTGTAACTGTATTGCTTCACATTAACACGAATCAGGTGAACATATCTCACATTATGTTACAAGGAAACAAATGTCTTGCTTAACAAACACACATGCAAACCAGTCTATTCTTAGAGCTATTTCCATTGTTCATGAGCTATTACCATTGTCCTCTGCACAGGCACAAAGCAGGCACTAAATGTGAGGGGTGGTCAGAAGCCCCCTCCTCAGATGACTGCTGTGTGACCCCTGGCCATATTTGGCAAGTCGTTAACAGGGGCCTGGGGAGCTTCTGTCCCACAAGGGCCTCCACCTCCAAACAGGGGCCTGGGGAGCTGCACATCCCCCGTGCAGCCTCCACCTCCCCTATGTGGACTGCAGGCTGCACCTGGTGCCACAGCCACAACGTTTGAGACATTAACTCTTTCAGTCCCTGACATATAGTTGTGTTGTATGTGTGTATCCCCATTTGAAGTTTCACACCTGAGCCACACAATGTGCTCAAGGACAGTAGTCTCCTCTTTGCTGAGCAGATTATTATTTTGGTATGTGATCCTGGAGCTCCTTGCAGTAATGTGCAAGGAAACTGTCACCTTCTAGACATCAGAAATTCAGGCTAGATTAAACTCTGAGTTTAGCTGCTCTGTCTTCCTCCATCTGAATATAGTAAGGTGCAATTTAATAAGATGCATCCTGCATTAGGTCATTAGCCACATACGTCATATGATGTACAGATACTGGAGAAAACCGTTATCTCTCCTATTACTAGAAAACCTGAAAGTGATAGGGAGTAGGTTACATAAAAGGATTCATCAGGCTGCAAAGGTAGGTAAAAGCACAAATTACTCTTGTCAGTCTGATTTGAGGGGAAAATAGACACTCGTTTTCGAAACTGATAATCAGTAGTAAAAACTCCAGCGTGTAAGTGCTGTGGATAATCATGAGAGTGTGACTTGAAAGCATTGGTCCACTCAGCATCCCATTTCAAACACAGAGAACGCTATCCCTGACATCTTGGAGGAAGGAGATTGTGTATTTATGGTGCAAGGAGAAGAGGAACAGAGCTGGAGGTTGTGTTTAAGCCCAGAAAATTAAACTAGAATACTCTCTCCACATCCCAGTGGCTTTTTTCTTTTTTTTTTTTTTTACCTCAGCTGCTAGCTGTGCTTTCCTTAAGTACAAGATGTTATAATAATCATTGTGTGAAGTCAAAGCTGTAGTGTTTTCTAACAAGCTGTAAGCGCTGCAGACAATTGCATGCACTCCAGAGTTTAAGAGGTGAATAGTGTAGGAAGGACTTGAATCTTATTTCTGAGTAAGCAGGACAAAGAACTCCTTCCTTTGGGGAAGTTTTCTTTCCAAGTATAGAATTTCACAAGTTTCTTAGATAAACTTATGTCATTAGGCTAACTGGCCTTTCTTCTTGATAGGTGATGGATATTGTATCGTTCAAGTGGAGCTATTTAAAACACTTTAGTAACCTTATGTCAAATGCTCCACAACTTTAACCATGCTATTCTACAGCTCTAAGGAGTATAGATTAAGGACAAATTAGCTTCTGAAATGCATGCAGGTTATGTGGTCATTCAGCTTCTTTGAGAAACAGCTAGCGAGTGTTTAATGCAGAAGCTCAGTATCAGACAGGAATTGTTATATAAGTGCTTATGGATCTTAACTATGTTTATGCAAATGCTTTGCAGGAACAAAGAAAATTCATCACCCTTAGAATCAAATCAAATGCAAGGTAAAAATAAGCCGAAAAAGAGGAAGATAGCTGAAACCTCTAATGTTATCACAGAAACACTGCCATCTGCAGAATCGGAGCCTGTTGAAATTGAGGTTGAGATTGCTGAGGGGACAATTGAAGTAGAAGATGACAGCATTGAAACACTTGAAGTAGCTCCTGCAGAGCAATCTATAAAGTACATACAGACAACAGGTACATCAGATGAATCTGCTTTAGCTCTTTTGGCAGATATCACCAGTAAGTATCGTCAGGGAGAGACAAAATGCCAGATCCAAGAAGAAGCGGATAGTGCAACTGATCCCTCATGCAAACAGGTAGAAGATATTGAAATTGTGGAACTTCAGCTGTCACATGTGAAGAATTTATTCCACTGTGAGAAATGTAACCGTTCATTTAAATTGTTTTACCATTTTAAGGAACACATGAAAACACACTCTACTGAGAGTTACAAGTGTGATATATGCAATAAAAGGTACCTACGAGAGAGTGCTTTGAAACAGCATCTCACCTGTTACCACCTTGATGAAGGTGGTGCCAGCAAGAAGCAAAGACCTGGCAAAAAAATACATATATGCCAGTACTGTGATAAGCAGTTTGACCACTTTGGACATTTTAAAGAGCACCTCCGGAAGCACACAGGTAAGAGCACTGCTATGGTCCTGTACTTGTGGCTTTGGCTCCAGCATTTTGGAGTTTTGCCTGTTTTGGGGAAATAGAAAATATGCTGAAGAGAACATGTGAGTCCTGAGTACTAGAAATACTTGGCTTCTAGTTACAACTAAAATGCTAGTTTGGGTTTTGTTTTTGTTTTTGTTTTTTAATTTTCCATTGATATAAACTTTGAGGGATTGAGATGGTTAAAAATAGGCACCTAAAACCAGAAAGCACTAATCAAGCTTCTCTCTTAAGTCTATTAAATCTTAAATATTTTTTTTCAAAATAATTTCTTAAAGCATGTTTTTGTCTTCCAAAGTACCAAGCTGAGGAGCTACTCTTATTTTCACTATTCTACTAGTAAATGTTTCTGTTGAAATATGATCTGAACTGTGAGCTTCTCGGTGGAATACACGGTTAGTTAAAGGGTTTCTTTAACTAACAGAACTTCTGAGCAAATGCCTATTAATGTATTAGGCATAAAATACCCCCTTAACAACTTGCTCTTGTACCATCTTGTTTGAAAATTTCATCCTTGCTCTTGACATCTCATCGATGATTTAATTTTCGATGTTATTAACATAGCACAGCATTTCTAGTGACTATAGTAGACTTTTGTTACTGTAAAATCTGCCTCTTTGAAATCTGGATAGCATCTCGAGTACAAAACGACTTGTGCTCTCCTTCTTCTATATAATATAGCCCCTTAAAAGTTGCATTTATAAAAAGTCTTTGGCAAATCCTTACCCATTATGAAGTAGGGAGTGTTTCTCCCTTATGATCAAGTCAAATACAGGTTACTTAAACTTTTCTCTGAAAATACTTTTGTTGTGGTGAATTAACAGAGTAACCAAAATATTATAGTATGTTGATTGCTGGATTTTGAGGATGAAGCAACTTAGCATATCAAAGGAGATGCAGACTACTTTCTAAATATTTATTGATACAAGTATAACACATGGAATCTAATTCCTTCCAGTTCAGCTTTTTGAAAGACTTAATCTTAAAATTAAACGAGATACTACCATTTAACTGTGGTCTCCTAAGGTCAGTGTAAAAAATCCCATTGAGCCAAAGGCTTTCTAAGTTCTTAATTCTGTATAGCACTAGTTGAATATGAAAATGAAATTAAAATAAAAAAAAGAAAGAAAATGTCCTACAAAGTATTTGATCCTGTTGCTGCTTAATCACAACACCAGCAATAACATGAAAGTATCAATTTGAGCAGAAATAGACACCTTATCAGGGTTGGTAATTCTTTTTGATGTAGGAATTTGACCTTACCAATGACTATTATATTTGTCTCAATAAAAGAAAGGAAAGAGAACTATGGAGTTTCTTTCTCATGCATGCATACAGTGCCTTAAGCAGCTTTTGAGTCTCTGGAAAAAAACCTCAAAATTGTCTTGTATGTCATATAACTGAATGTACTAACAAAGTAATCTCCAGAACTTATGAAGAGGGAGGTTTTTTGGCCTGATCTAATGATTCTCTTTTTTTTTTTTTTTTCCCTTTAAGAAAATGAATGAGATTTCACTTGCCAATCATAAGTAACTCATAGGACAGAAATTCTGCAAGGCTGCACTTAAATAATGTGTATCTGTTGAGTTCATTAGCTCTAATTTGTCTTACACAAGAAGAGTGATTTCATCACACAGAAATCAATCTTAGAATGAAGCAATATGCTTGTCTAATCCTGGTATTTTGCAAAGTTTATATCCCCTAGCAGGAAGAGACACTAAACAGCTTTGATTCCCTCTGATTTTACTGTGAATTTTGACTGCTGATTATTTATCAATGTTAGACCTTCTTGATTTTTTTTTTTTTTCTTTTTATGGAATATGTGTGTGTACTCACATGAGCGAAGGTGGAAGTGAAGGAGTTGTGATGTGCTCCAAGCAGCCAAATTAATCAGTCCTTGTCTGAAAACCCTGTAACTGAAGTAATTTGTATGCAGATTATGCAAACTTATTAGGAAAAAATAATCAAGATCTTTGCCATTCTTCATAAATCTAAAATATGTTTTTCAGGAAGTATATTTTGGACTGAAAATAACATCTTCCATAGGAGTGAATAAATGAACTCTATTTACATACCTTGAATAAATGACCCCAAGAAGTTCATTTGATAAAAGTCTGCCTGGGACAACACACAGACACCAATAAACAAACAAACAAAACAGGTTTACTATTTTTCTCTAAACCGAAATAAAAGTCACTATGTTGTTATGAATGCCTTTGGGTTAAAAAAATATTTATTTTGGGCAGTCTCCTTCCTGTGACTAAAGGATTATAAAGGACCAGGACAATATTGGACTGTCTTAGGTCAGAATTTCTGTCCTGTGAGTTACTTAACACCCATTCTCAGAAATGGAAAAAAGATAATTGTTAGATCAGGCCAGAACCCTCCCTCTTTATAAAATCTCACTTAGGTGAGACTAAACTCGTAGCTGGATGACACCCGGGGGAAGAGAAGCAAGTTGTCACCTTTAGCAGAGGAGTTTATCCCTCAGCTCACCAGTGTGATTCTCAACCTAGAGGCAGGCTGACATGCTCTCTGTGTTTTCCATTGCTGCTGTGACCAGTGCAGCCAAGGTCGCAGTGTTGATTTGCACTGTGAAAGAAGCCACACAATGTCTTTTGGCCTTTGGATATTGCCACTGTTGTCTTTGAATTGTCATTTTCAGATACTTTTGGCAGAATACATTGAAGATTACTGAAGAATTTGAGTAAGAATAGAATAAATTTATTCTTGACTGAGTGGTGCCTTGCTCCAAGTAACTCTTTAAATGTGACCAGATCACAGGGCAGGTGAAGGTCTGTGGTGTGAGTTTTGTTCTGTAGTATCCTCTTGGCTCACCAACGTATTTGGTTGTTCGCGCAAAGTCCGTGATTTTTAATCTACAAGACTGATGGCAGTTCAACATCCTCTGCATTACCTGTACAACAATCTCCAAAAACATAACCTTTTATAACCATTAAGGGGAATATTCCCACCATTTAACATTTTTCTGTGGCCTTTAGGTGTATAAGCGAGAATTATAGGCCACTTGTGGATTTCTTTTGAAAAGCTAGTTAGGCACTTCTGAATATCTTTATTTCTGAAAATACAGGTTTATTGGCTTTCCAACTCAGTAGTCAATAACTGCTTCATTCCTGAAAATGTAGGCTTTTAAACTTAATCTAGCTAGAATAGATTCTTACATTATGCACTGAAATGTCTCAGCCTCTTTTGGAGTTCATTAAGTAGTTTGTTTCAGTTGTTATGTTGGTATCAGTACCTCCATAGATTAATTATCAAACTTTCAGAAGAAATACACTGTTCCTAATTTTTTGTACTTGAATTTCATTGTGTTTGTGCATGATGAAATTAGTAAACAGAGACACTAGTTGTTCTTTGTTACTACTTGATGATGGTAATAACAATATACTACTTTGGATTAAAGTTTTGGGGTTTGTTTTGTTTATTTTAATACTGATGCATTATTACTTCATGGTCATTCTGTTCCAATTTCTTTTTCTGGAGCTCAGTTTCAGCTGTCAAGCATAAGCTGTTATTGTTCTTGAAAATAAAACTTTATATTATGTAAATACTTCCTCCTTTACTGTGTCACTTTGTATATACTAATGTTGAGTCTTTACCTGTTAATATTATCAAGTGAAAAGAGAGAAATAGCTGCTATTTCTTTAAGATATTTCATCAGAATAGTAATCTAACTTCCATAAAAACCCAAATGTATCTTAAATGGCACTGGTAATTATCTTACATTGTTATTTGGTTTGGTTGTGGTTTTTTTAATAAATGAGAGTTATGACTCCACGTTAGGTTTTTGCCCTTTTGTTTACATAGAATCATAGAATGGTTAGGGTTGGAAGGGACCTTCAAAGGTCATTTAGTCCAACCCCCCTGCAAGGAGCAGGGACATCCCCAACTAGATCAGGTTGCTCAGAGCCTCATCCAGCCTGGCCTTGAACGTTTCCAGGGATGGGGCCTCTACCACCTTTCTGGGCAACCTGTGCCAGTGTTCTATAACCCGCATCGTAAAAAATTTTTTCCTAATTTCCAATCTAAATCTACCCCCCTCTATTTTAAAACCATTACCTCTCATCCTATCGCAACAGGCCCTACTAAACAGCCTTTCCCCATCTTTCTTGTAGGCCCCCTTGAGGTACTGGAAGACCGCTATCAGGTCTCCCCGGAGCCTCCTCTTCTCCAGGCTGAACAGCCCCAACTCTCTCAGCCTGTCCTCATAAGAGAGGTGCTCCAGCCCTTTTATCACCTTTGTGGCCCTCCTCTGGACCTTCTCCAACTGGTCCATGTCCTTCTTGTGTTGGGGGCTCCAGAACTGGACACAGTACTCCAGGTGGGGTCTCACCAGGGCAGAGTAGAGGGGCAGAATCACCTCCCTCGACCTGCTGGCCACGCTCCTCTTGATGCAGCCCAGGATGCGGTTGGCCTTCTGGGCCGCAAGGGCGCATTGCCTGCTCATGTTAAGCTTCTCATCCACCAGCACTCCCAAGTCCTTCTCCTCAGGGCTGCTCTCAATCCATTCCCCGCCCAGCCTGTATTTGTGCCTGGGATTGCCATGACCCAGGTGCAGGACCTTGCACTTGGCCTGGTGGAACTTCATGAGGTTGGCACGGGCCCACCTCTCCAGCCTGTCAAGGTCCCTCTGGATGGCATCCCTCCCTTCCAGCGTGTCGGCGGCACCACACAACTTGGTGTTGTTGGTGAACTTGCTGAGGGTGCACTCTATCCCACTGTCCATGTCGCCGACAAAGATGTTGAACAGGGCCGGCCCCAGCACGGACCCCTGAGGGACGCCACTGTCTTTTCTTGTCTGTCTTTTCTTCTGTAGAATAATCCAGTTGGCCATATCTTTACAGCGTATTTATCAACCTACACAAAAGGGAGAGGGGAAGAAGGGAGAGCTGACTGAAAGCTGGCTGGTTTTATATGCTTACAGGTCCCTGTGTCTGTCTTAACAGGTGAAAAACCATTTGAATGTCCAAACTGCCATGAACGTTTTGCTAGGAATAGCACACTCAAATGTCACCTGACGGCCTGTCAGTCTGGAGCTGGAGCTAAAAAGGGAAGAAAGAAACTGTACGAATGTCAGGTGAGTGATAGAAGTAGCAGAGCCTGAGGCTAGATACCTCCTTCCTGTGCTGAGGGAGTGTGGGAGTACTGAGCAGGAAAGGCAACGAGAGTGGGCTTATGTCTCCAATAACTTATTTTAGTAAAATAAATTATAAAGATTGCATTCAACCACAACATGAGGGTAAATTCTTATATCTAAGTAGTTCCATTTAAAATATGGAATTACTGATATGAAGCTTCATAATACTTTATTAATCAGAGAGATTATTGTGGGTAGGTAAGTGTTCATCTGCATCTTACTGGTCTTTCTGCTTCCTTTTCAAGGTTCTTGATGCACTGACCTAGGCCTTTCCTGCTTGTGAGCATGCTTCACTAAAGTCCAAAATACAAAGTACTACTTTATTTCCTATTTTATTATTCTTCTGTTTGGTACCAACATATTGACTTTGCCTGGAAAGTCATTCCAACTTATGATGACAATCTGTAATGTCTTTTAAGCAAATATAAATGCTGTAGATGGATAGCTAGGGTACTTGGTCAATATACATAGCTGACATTTGAAAAGTTGTTCAGAAGAATGTTACTTGCTTTTAAAAGTTGATTCTGAAAAGCTAGAAAATATAAGATCTGAGGTTGGTTGTAGCATTTTTATTTACCATTTTGCTACTCAACTGCTGTGACAGTTTCAAATAAGAACACCCTTCCCCCTTCCCCCCCCTTAAGGCTCTCACCTTATTCAGTTCACAGAACAGCTGTGGTTTGAGGTTAAATTGCATTGTGTAGTAAAGAAAACTGCTGGATATTGGCTTTATTTGTTTCAAAAAATGAGAGTGATCTTATTCATAGAAAGCAGAGAATACTACAGAAGATTAATGAATTGTGTGTTGCTAATCAAATAATTTAATCATAGAATCATAGAATCATAGAATGGTTAGGGTTGGAAGGGACCTTCAAAGGTCATCTAGTCCAACCCCCCTGCAAGGAGCAGGGACATCCCTGACTAGGTCAGGTTGCTCAGAGCCTCATCCAGCCTGGCCTTGAACGTTTCCAGGGATGGGGCATCCAACACCTTTCTGGGCAACCTGTTCCAGTGTTCTATAACTCGCATCGTAAAAAATTTTTTCCTAATTTCTAATCTAAATCTACCCCCCTCTATTTTAAAACCATTACCTCTCGTCCTATTGCAACAGGCCCTACTAAACAGCCTTTCCCCATCTTTCTTGTAGGCCCCCTTGAGGTACCGGAAGACTGCTATCAGGTCTCCCCGGAGCCTCCTCTTCTCCAGGCTGAACAGCCCCAACTCTCTCAGCCTGTCCTCATAAGAGAGGTGCTCCAGCCCTTTTATCATCTTCGTGGCCCTCCTCTGGACCTTCTCCAACTGGTCCATGTCCTTCTTGTGCTGGGGGCTCCAGAACTGGATGCAGTACTCCAGGTGGGGTCTCACCAGGGCAGAGTAGAGGAGCAGAATCACCTCCCTCGACCTGCTGGCCACGCTCCTCTTGATGCAGCCCAGGATGCGGTTGGCCTTCTGGGCCGCAAGGGCGCATTGCCTGCTCATGTTAAGCTTCTCATCCACCAGCACTCCCAAGTCCTTCTCCTCAGGGCTGCTCTCAATCCATTCTCCGCCCAGCCTGTATTTGTGCCTGGGATTGCCCTGACCCAGGTGCAGGACCTTGCACTTGGCCTGGTTGAACTTCATGAGGTTGGCACGGGCCCACCTCTCCAGCCTGTCAAGGTCCCTCTGGATGGCATCCCTCCCTTCCAGCGTGTCGGCGGCACCACACAACTTGGTGTCGTCGGCGAACTTGCTGAGGGTGCACTCTATCCCACTGTCCATGTCGCCGACAAAGATGTTGAACAGGGCCGGGCCCAGCACGGACCCCTGAGGGACGCCACTCGTCACCGGTCTCCACATGGACATTGAGCCGTTGACCACCACTCTCTGAGTGCGGCCATCCAGCCAACTCCTTATCCACCGAGTGGTCCGTCCATCAAACCCATGTCTCTCTAGTTTAGAGAGAAGGATGTTGTGCAGGACAGTGTCAAAAGCTTTGCACAAGTCCAGGTAGATGATGTCAGTTGCTCGTCCCTTGTCCACCGATGCCGTCACCCCATCATAGAAGGCCACCAAATTGGTCAGGCACGATCTGCCCTTGGTGAAGCCATGTTGGCTGTCACCAACCACCTCCTTGCTCTCCATGTGCCTTAGCATGGTTTCCAGGAGAATCTGCTCCGTGACCTTGCCAGGCACAGAGGTGAGGCTGACCGGCCTGTAGTTACCTGGGTCTTCCTTATTCCCCTTTTTAAAAATTGGGGTTATGGAAGACCCAGGTATCAGAAGTTTCACTGATGCTGTTGCATTGTTTAGTTGTTATGCTAGTCCGAAGTTAATTCTTGGGAGCGTACCTTGGTCTTAAAGAGAAATTCGTTTTGAACATGAGAACTACTGTATAACACAAAGTTGTACCTAGTAGCTTCATTGAAGATATTGTTTTTGTCTTTGTGACCCTTTGGTTTAATTGCTTCACCTCATAGCTTTCTCTGTTACAGATATTGTGGATATGAGTTAGTGTTATTTCAACCTGCAGCAACTACAGCAATCCTTGGATAAATTTTTCTTAATTTTTTTTCACTTTAGAACTAAATTTGAATAGTGTTCAATAAATAAAATCTTGGCTCACTGAACAAAGAGGAGAAAACAAAATTGCACTTGCTTGATGAGCACTTTTGGTGCTCTTCATTGTATGCCTTGAATACTGAATTAGGCTCCACATGGCAAGAACAGTAATTATGTGCTTGGGCATTGCTGATAGTCATAACCTTTATGTATGACTAAGTAATTTTGAGTGCTTATCTATAAGGTTAGTATTTTAAGAAGTGTATGTGTAACTTCTTTCTAAAGAGTGAGCCTGAGGGGGACAAAAAGCATGTCACTAGCGTCACAAACATGGTTTTAAGACTTCAACAGCAAAATGGGGATATTCAGCTCCATTACATAGATCTGTTCATTGAGTTAATCCCTGTCAGATACTCCATCATCCTTCTGTGCTGTTGCTGAAAATTGAGGAGATGAAACATTCTGTTTCAAAAATATTTGCCAACAGTGAAGGGGTGCCAACAGTGAAATGCATGTTCTTTGCTTCTTTCTGCAGCGAAGAACACTTGCATGGACAAAGACCCCTGAGCCTGTTTCTTTACTCTGAGCCTGACCCTCTAACCCACTCCTCTCTCTTCTACCCTGGCACCTCATTCATTTCTGCAGTGTCTTTGTATGCTGTTTTCAGGCTACTTACCTCAGTGCCAGCTGAAGGGAAGGAAGTATGCTCAAGTGCTTTGTGAAAATAGTGTGTCTGCAGTCAAAGCAGTACTTTTAGCTGGAAGAGACTTAAAGGAATGGAGTTTTAATAAATTTTTATCTGCTGAAATCACTTAAGTATTTTTTTGAAATGGCAAAATGGGAGAGTTTAGTCTTGCTAGGTAAATCTTACAATGCCATGAACAAATGAAAGCTGATAAGGAAAAGTTGGCTAGTAGTACTGCATCTAGAACTTCAGTAAAAGGACAGTTTGTATTACGCTTTCATCATACGATATTATTACATAAATAGCTTTCCACCCAAAATTCTAGCACCAAACATTTATTGGGATGTGAATCTATATGTGAATTTCACATAAGGTTAAAATAAGAAAACTTTCAAATGCTATACTGAGTCATAAAATTTGTAGATATCCTGTGTATACACAACTCAAAATGGCACACTTTCTTAAAAATAAATAAATACCAGATCTTCTGTTCATCTGAGGCTGACTCCTCAGCTTTTACCTCTACATATATGTTTTTTTAATCCAAGTAGCAAGAAGCTACACTATGGGAAGCTATGGTCTGAAATAGGCACTATACTTTGTCATATTTCTGTTGGCACTGTTTAACATACTGTATCTCTTGTTTCAGGTTTGTAACAGTGTGTTTAACAGCTGGGATCAATTTAAAGATCACTTGGTAATACACACCGGTGACAAACCCAACCACTGTACCTTATGTGATTTGTGGTTTATGCAAGGCAGTGAGCTGAGAAGGCATCTCAAAGACATACACAATATTTCAGAACAAATAGTGACAGAAGAGGTTCTTCCAGTGGAAGCTGTGGAAGCTGAACCAGTAACATCAATGACTATAATAGAACAAGTGGAGCAAGTCCATGTCCTACCAGTAATTCAGGTACAAGTGGATCCTGCACAGGTAACTGTGGAACAGATGCACCAGGATCTCGTACAGGACAGTCAAGTGAAAGGCACACAGATGGAGGAACTGCAAGAACAAGTGCAAATTAGTTACTTGGGAGTTGAACACATTCAGACTGAACAAGGTGCCGAGGTTCACGTGGAGCATGTAAATCAAATACAGATGGAAGAAGTACAGGCAGAACTTATAGATGGAACAGACCTGGAACAAGTAGAATATGAAAATGTTGATCTAGGAGAAGCAGAAGAAAAGGAAAGTAGTCAAGTAGATGATGTAGATAAGGAAGATAATGAACAAGCTGAAGACTTAAAACCTCAACAATTAGTGGACACAGAATGAAAAGGTGGATGACTAGGATAAACAACCACACTGTGCAGATTTAGGAATGAAATACCCAATTGTTTTTGTTAGCTTTTACATTGGTTTTTGAACTGTCAGTGATCGCCTTTCCAATATGCTGTCCTTAGGAAGCTGGACAAGTGGAACAAAGTTAGCTTTCTTCATGTACAACTAAACTTCTCTCATATGTGAAAAATTATTTTCCCATTCATGTAATACCCTGGAAAAGAAACTACCACAGAGATGGACAACTTTGTGAGGATTTTAATAATTAATTGCTTGTATCACTGTTACACCATCCCTGGATATATGTAAGAGTAACTTTACCTCTTTTCCTCTTGCCATAGAAGCAAACTCTTGTTATACATTTCCAAGATGTCTGTGGCAGAAGAATCAGTAAAATCTGGTGGGTTCTAATGTAAGTGGCCAATCGGGTACCTGTGAATTGTCTGGGCAGACTGTTTGCTATTTCCTAACAGCAGTCCCTAACTTTCAGGCTGGGAAAAAAAACATTGTTGCTGGAGGTCTCTGAGCCCAAAAATCTTGTCCCTTTTCAACACTGACTGGTTAAATTTCCACAAAGCTCCTAGAGTGTTCAAGAACCTAGTTCAGTAAAAGGCAATGTAGATAATGTTATAGTGCTTTATATTTTTGCTTAAAATTGTCAGCTACTGATTTTTTTTAATTATTATTATTAAATTTAGGGAGGATGAGGGAGGAAACAGATTCCACATGGAAGCAGCAGGACACTCTGAAAGGGATGCTTTAAATTAAGAAAATCTCAGTAGAATCTGTGGTAAACATGAACTGGAAGAAAGCTACTAGCAGACTCTTCTTTTATAAATAATCATTTTTGAAAATGAATATTTTTAAACATAAATATAGAGAAGACTTGTCTATATGGTATCAGATTCCTGTTTGTTTTTTTTTAATGAAATTCTGACACTTGGCACAAAGATGTTGTACTGAAAGCCATAGGTATGAGTGCTAAAATGTGAATTGAAAAGTAGGAGTGTAAATACTTTAATCAATATTAGACAATAAAACAATACTAGCCATGAAATGTTCCATTATTTGCTTCATCCAATAAATTAAGAACAACTGAGTGACTGGCAATTACAGTGCCAGATTCCAGTGGCAAGAATCAATCTCATTTTAATAAGATTAATAGCTCATTACTGTAAAGTTAAGTTTGTTTAGAAAATATTTGTCTAGCTCTATGTTTAAGGATGCTAAGGACTTCTAACTCACAATTATTGCCTTGAGATTAGAGATACCTCCATACTTCTGAAAAACTTTCTTTTCAAAGCCTTAACTAAAGAGAGGAATTTTTGCAACGATGTTCCCTAATGCTCTTCATAATCCTGAAGACCTTAGTTAAAATCAGGCTTTTCTATTCAGTCTTCTCCAAATGCAGAATTATTTCCTGGGATTTGTGTTTTTATTTAGTCTCATTCAAAATTATTCTTGTGTTTCATCGTCACGTAGCCTTTGAGAAACTGTTGCAAACCAAACATGGATCTCAATTAAAATTTCAAATGTAACTTGCATTCTTTTTTTATGATGTTTTGTGTTTTCTGAGATGCAAGTAATATGAGATTCTCTGCAGAGGGAAGAATGTGGCCCAATGTTAATCATTAAAGTAAAAGTTTACTATTGTATTTATACCTGGTTTCTGGTAAGAAGCCCGTCTTTTGATAACACGCAGGGGACAGGCCTGCTTGCTTAGTACATAACTCTATTATTTTAGGTATTTGTGTATATAGACACAAGGTCTGTATCTGTGGAATTAAAGGAACAATCTGGCTGTGTGTCTAACCACTGAAACTAACTTTTAGGTAATTTAAGGTCCAATGTAAATTGAGAAGGTACATGATGTACATGCTGGACCTTGTGCTCACCAACAGGGAGGGACTGGTGGGGGATGTGAAACTGAAGGAAAGCCTTGGCTGCAGTGACCATGACACGATGGAGTTCAAGATCCACGGGGCAGCAAGGAAACTACACAGCAAGCTCTCTGCCCTGGACTTCAGGAGGGCAGACTTGGGCCTCTTCAGGGATCTGATGGGCAAAGTGCCATGGGAGGCGGCCCTGGAGGGAAGAGGGGCCCAGGAAAGTTGTTCCATATTCAAGGAGCACCTCCTCCAAGCTCAGCAGAGGTGCATCCCGATGAAGAACAAGTCGGGCAAAAAGGCCAGGAGGCCCAGATGGATGAGCAAGGAGCTCCTGGACCAACTGAAAGTAAAAAAGGAAGCCTATAGAGGGTGGAAGCGGAGACAGGTAGCCTGGGAGGACTACAAAGAGGCTGTGCGAGTGGCCAGGGATCAGGTGAGGCAGGCTAAAGCCCTGACAGAATTGAATCTGGCCAGGGATGTCAAAAACAACAAGAAAGGCTTCTATAGGTATGTAGGGGACAAAAGAAAGTCCAAGGAGAATGTAGGCCCCCTCCGGAAGGAAACGGGTGTCCTGGTTACCCAGGACATGGAGAAGGCTGAGGTGCTCAATGACTTTTTTGCCTCAGTCTTCACCCATAAGGGCTCTTGTCTCACCACCCAAGCTGTGGAAGGCACAAGCAGTGACTGCGAGGATGAAGAACCGCCCACTGTACTCGAAGAGCGGGTTCGGGATCATCTGAGGAACTTAAAGGTGCACAAGTCCATGGGACCTGATGACATCCATCCGCGGGTCCTCAGGGAACTGGCGGATGAAGTTGCCAAGCCACTGGTCATTGTATTTGAGAAGTCGTGGCAGTCTGGTGAGGTCCCCGATGACTGGAAGAGAGGGAACATAACCCCAATTTTTAAAAAGGGGAACAAGGAAGACCCGGGCAACTACAGGCCGGTCAGCCTCACCTCTGTGCCTGGCAAGGTCATGGAGCAGATTCTCCTGGAAACCATGCTAAGGCACATGGAGAGCAAGGAGGTGGTTGGTGACTTTTTAAATCCTGTTTCATCTCCCATTTTCAACAACAACTTGTGAATTTGGTAGAAGAGAAATGATGCTCTGTTGTTGCACCCAGTGCTGCCTCCATCCAGACTCCTGCTGAGCCTGGATGGGAATGTGGTGGGGGCATGAGCAATCCCTTTCTCACCCTGAGGGACAGGGCAAAAGGCTCTCCTCAAATAATTCCACTGGAAAGCATTTCCCTTGGCAACTTCTTCCATAGAATTTCCTTCCCAAATGTCTAAAGCCCAAATTGCTTCCACTGGTGGAATCTCCCATGCCTCCTTACTGCAATAGCTGATACTGAGGGAGGGATGATTGACTTGGAGAGCCAGAAGTTCTGGTTGCTTTCTGTAACAGCCACCTTGCCATCCTCTTTCGGTCCCAAATGTCAGTATAGACACGCAGATCTCTCCAAACTTTATATTACCTATGCACTATTGGAGGAGTTCTTCCCTCTAAATAAGTATATACTGCTGGTCCCCAGAGTGCCCTGTGTTTTGCAGGTACTGGTCTGTAGTGTAGCTTGCAATGGGGTGGCACATGGCTGAACTTGTTGCCTGGGGCCTGCAGTGGGCTATGTCACGGGGAGTGAATGCTTGAATTTATGCCAAATGAAACTAATCGGCTAAAGCACTGGGATCTAGATAGTGAGAAATGTAAAAGGGGGAATGAACAAAAACCTGTGAGGTGTGTCTGTATACGAAATAAAAAGTGAGCATTAAATTGAGACTGAGGTTAGGGGTAGACTTGTGTATATATATATATATATATATATATATATATATATATAATATTCATGAGAGGCCACAAGCTATTTCTGAAAGAAGGGCAGGGAGGGGAAAGGGAGCTGATCAATAGTTTGAGAGATGCTGAATTATTCAGACAATATAAGAAAGGACTAGCTACTTTTTTTTAAAGCAGTTGCCAAAGCAAGTTTCATCTGCAGGCTTATGAGGATTAAATCTGATGTCAGTTCTGTGTAAAATGGTCACTAGAGGAGGATCATGTAGCCTCTGTTTTGTTTCACATCTACAGTGGAACTTTTAATTAGCTAATGGTGCAGAATATGATACTCTCTTACACAAATTCTGTAACTTGTTATTATTTCAAATGAGAAAACACTTAAATAGTTGTTTCATTTGATTGTTTATTTTTAAGGACTGAAGTATCTCTGCTATAGGGACTATCGTGAAAATGTAACATGCAGTTAGATTTTTTTTTGTTATTTCTAACAATTGTGTGAGGGATTTCAGTGATGGTTCATGTAGGGCCACTGTGGGAAATTACAAGCTGCACACAGCTGCGAGAACGCGACCTTGGAGAGGGGAGCTAGGAGGGTTGTTATCTCAGAGAGGGGAGCTAGGAGGGCTGTTATGGAGCAGGATGTTGCTGCTATCCGGGAACCGCTGTTAGCCAGCAGGGCACGTACTTGGCAGGCCTTGCTGCATGCGCTGGCCACGTGTGCACCAACACCTGGTCAGTACTCTGCCACTGAATCTGCTGAGGGTATAAACAGAGGTGGCTCAGAGCAGAGAGAGAGAGAAAGGACCCAGAGCACACTCTACAAACAACAGGGGATGCCCTGAAGGTGCTGCGCCTACCTCCCTTCTCTGCTCTGACCCCGCTGATCATCATCCTCCTGCTCGGCGGTGTCTCCGGCTTAGTTGGGTTGGTAAGACTCTCATAAAGGGAAAACAATACGCTGGTAACTGCTTCTGCTAGGAACTGTAACTGCTTATGCAAGGCTATAATAGAGCAGTAAATACTGTTGTGCTTTTAAATATCATGTGTTGGGTGAACTTTGTGCATAGGAATCCTACGAACCGGTTACAACAATTTATACTTAAATTGCAGTGTTTGCTGCTAGCAAATAATTTAAAAATTAAAGCAACCTGTTTATAATGAAAATACAAAGTTGTAGCTTGTCAAACACTTGGCAGCTCAAGCAGACACAACAGAAGCTGGCGTCCTACATCTATGAACGACTCTGCTGGGGCTTGTCTTTTCGATTCATTGAAAGGAGGGCTGGTGGCCTTTTGGGGAAATAATTTGTACCATTAAAAGAACTGAAACTAGGAAGGGGGGTGCAGCCTGTAGCTCCTAGGATGTGAGTCTTAAACATGGGGGCACGAGGATGTGGAGGGTGTAAGTGGGGTGCGAGGGGATGTGCCAGGCAGGTAACAGCCGGTTGCGGGATTGCAGCCCACTGCCGCCGGAGCTGTCCAAGGCTCAACCCGGGCTGCCAGCTCCCTTGATTGGGACATTGGGAGCCGCGCATACCCCCGCCTGCGCTCTGGGAGTGGCGTGGTGAGTCAGGAAGGCCTGTCCCCGCAGCGTGAGGGGAAGAGTGAGGCGGGCAAATAGCGGGCTGCCTGACGGCAGCGAATTATAAAATCATTACGGTTGGAAAAGACCTCTATGATCATCAAGTCCAACCGTCAACCCAACACCACCATGCCTACTAAACCATGTCCTGAAGTGCCATGTCTACACATTTTTTGAACACCTCCAGGGATGGCGACTCCACCGCTTCCTTGGGCAGCCTGTTCCAGTGCCTGACCACTCTTCCAGTAAAGAAATTTTTCCTAATATCCAAACTAAACCTCACCTACTGCAACTTGAGGCCATTTCCTATCACTAGTTACTTGGGAGAAGAGACCAACACCTGCCTCCCTACAACCTCCTTTCAGGTAGTTGTAGAGAGCAATGAGGTCTCCCCTCAGCCTCCTCCAGACTAAACAATCCCAGTTCCCTCAGCCACTCCTCATAAGACTTGTGCTTCAGACCCCTCACCAGCTTTCTTGCCCTTCTCTGGACGCACTCCAGCAACTCAATGTCCTTCTTGCACTGAGGGGCCCAAAACTGCACACGGTATTTGAGGTGCGGCCTCACCAGTGCTGAGTACAGGGGCATGATCACTTCCCTACTCCTGCTGGCCACACTGTTCCTGATACAAGCCAGGATGCTGTTGGCCTCCTTGGCCACCTGGACACACTGCCAGCTCATATTCAGCTGGCTATCGACTAGCACCCCCAGGTCCCTTTCCGCCTGGCAGCTTTCCAGCCACTCTTCCCCAAGCCTGTAGCATTGTATGGGGTTGTTGTGACTGAAGTGCAGGACCCAGCACTTGGCCTTGTTGAACCTCATACAGTTCACCTTGGCCCATCAATCCAGCCTGTCCAGACCCCTCTGCAGAGCCTTCCTACCCTTGAGCAGATCGACACTCCCACCCAGTTTGGTGTCATCTACAAATTTACTGAGGGAGCACTCAATCCCCTCATCCAGATCATTGACAATGATATTAAACAGAACTGGCCCCAAAACTGAGCCCTGGGGAACACTGCTTGTGACCGGCTGCCAACTCTCTGCCACAACTCTCTGGGCTTGGCCATCTAGCCAGTTTTTAACCCATCGCAGGGTACACCTGTCCAAGCCATGAGCCACCAGCTTCTCTAGGAGAATGCTGTGGGAGACAGTATCAAAGGCTTTGCTGAAGTCCAGGTAGATAACATCCTCAGCCTTTCCCTCAGCCGCTAGGCAGGTCACCTGGTCATAGAAGGAGATCAGGTTGGTCAAGCAGGACCTGCCTTTCATGAACCCATGCTGGCTGGGCCCGATACCCTGGTTGTCCTGCACATGTCAGATGAGTGCACTCAAGATGAATCGCTCCATAATCTTCCCCAACACCAAGGTCAGACTGACAGGCCTGTAGTTCCCCGGATCCTCCTTCCGGCCCTTCTTGTAGATGGACGTCACATTGACAAACCTCCAGTCATCTGGGACCTCCCCTGTTAACCAGGACTGCTGATAAATGATGGAGAGTGGAGCACAAGCTCCTCTGCCAGCTCCCTCAGTACCCTTGGGTGGATCCTTTGGTGCAAGCAGGGACTGCGAGGATGAAGAACCGCCCACTGTACTCGAAGAGCAGGTTCGGGATCATCTGAGGAACTTAAAGGTGCACAAGTCCATGGGACCTGATGAGATCCATCCGTGGGTCCTGAGGGAACTAGCAGAGGAAGTTGCCAAGCTGCTGGCTATCGTATTTGAGAAGTCGTGGCGGTCTGGTGAGGTCCCCGATGACTGGAAGAGAGGGAACATAACCCCAATTTTTAAAAAGGGGAACAAGGAAGACCTGGGCAACTACAGGCCGGTCAGCCTCACCTCTGTGCCTGGCAAGGTCATGGAGCAGATCCTCCTGGAAACCATGCTAAGGCACATGGAGAGCAAGGAGGTGGTAGGTGATAGCCAACATTGCTTCACTAAGGGCAGATCGTGCCTGACCAATTTTGTGGCCTTCTGTGATGGGGTGACAGCATTGGTGGACAAGGGACGAGCAACGGACATCATCTACCTGGACTTGTGCAAAGCTTTTGACGCTGTCCCGCACGACGTCCTTCTCTCTAAACTGGAGAGACATGGCTTTGACGGACGGACCACTTGGTGGATAAGGAATTGGCTGGATGGCCACACTCAGAGACAGCTGAGTCTCTGGTCAACGGCTCAATGTCCAAGTAGAGACTGGCGACGAGTGGCATTCCTCAGGGGTCAGTGTTGGGCCCGGCCCTGTTCAACATCTTTGTCAGCGACATGGACAGTGGGTTAGAGTGCACTCTCAGCCAGTTCGCTGATGACACCAAGCCATGTGGTGTGGTTGACACACTGGAGGGGAGGGATGCCATCCAGAGCGACCTTGAGAGGCTGGAGGGGTGGGCCCATGCAAACCTCATGAAGTTCAACCAAATCAAGTGCAAGGTCCTGCACCTGGGTCAGGGCAATCCCAGGCACAAATACAGGCTGGGCGGAGAATGGATTGACAGTGGCCCTAAGGAGAGGGACTTGGGAGTGATGGTGGATGAGAAGTTTAACATGAGCAGGCAATGTGCCCTTGCAGCCCAGAAGGCTGACTGCATTAAGAGGAGTGTGGCCAGCAGGTCGAGGGAGGCGATTGTGCCCCTCTACTCTGCCCTGGTGAGACCCCACCTGGAGTACTGCATCCAGCTCTGGCGCCCCCAACATAAGGAGGACATGGACCAGTTGGAGAGGGTCCAGAGGAGGGCCACGAAGATGATAAAAGGGCTGGAACACCTCTCCTATGAGGACAGGCTGAGAGTGTTGGGGCTGTTCAGCCTGGAGAAGAGGAGGCTCCGGGGAGACCTGATAGCGGTCTTCCAGTACCTCAAGAGGGCCTACAGGAAAGATGAGGAGAGGCTGTTTAGTAGGGCCTGTTGCAATAGGACAAGGGGTAATGGTTTTAAAATAGAGGGGGGTAGATTTAGATTAGATATTAGGAAAACATTTCTTACAATGAGGGTGGTAGAACACTGGAACAGGTTGCCCAGAGAGGTGGTGGATGCCCCATCCCTGGAAACATTCTAGGCCAGGTTGGATGAGGCTCTGAGCAACCTGATCTAGTCGGGGATGTCCCTGCTCCTTGCAGGGGGGAGTTGGACTAGAAGACCTTTGAAGGTCCCTTCCAACCCTAACCATTCTATGATTCTATGATTCTATTTAAAAATAAATTGCTGTTTTAGAACTTCAGTCAAATTGGAATAGCTTCTAAACTCTTCTGTGTGTATGTGGTTGTGCCTCTGTTCTCAGATGCATTTCTGGATTCTAATCTGCAATTTTCCTGTGGATTTCTCCAGGGAGGAAATTGAGGGAAGGTAATGAATTGGAGTATCTTACTGATGTGTGGATCAAACTCTACAACTTGGAGAGAGTTATAAAGCAGGCATGTTTATTCGGTGCCGGGTGCGTGGGGGATCGCTCCTCCAAAAGCACACACACCGACAGCACATTTTACCAAAAATTTATCCGGTGCAGGTATACATATTCATAGGATTGCACAATACAGACATACATATGCATAAGTGAGGCGGGGTTATTAAAAAAACCACTTGCATTAGCATTTCAGATCTGTCTCTGGTGGTTGTTTACTTCTTCAGGGGTCTTATCTTCCTCTAGATGAACTTTAGTCATTCACCCATGCTCTCCTTTCACTTGGTGATTTCAGCAGTTTCCCGACTTCTGACCGGATTTGCGGTGGAACTAACATTCTGTCCTTTGCTAGACATATTAGTCCTTGATGAATACCAGTTTCTTGACACATACCAGTCCCTGATAAGCTTAAGTGAGTTTCAAGGCAAACAGGATTGTTAGGCATTCTCTAGCAGACAGTTAGTCTCCTAAATCAAGCAATATTTAGCAGACAGTTAATTCCCTGTGTCAATTCCCCCCTTTTCTTTCCCCTAAGCAAATTCTTTTGCTGTTAAAAGTGGTTCATTATATTTCATTACTAATTTTAAGGCCCATATTTGTTCAGCAAGCTTCTTCAATTTATACCAAAAGATAAGATTTACTACTGTTAACATTGCCATGACTATCAGTAATATCAATATTGGGTGGGTCAGTATGTTTAATATCTTGGTATCAGACGGGGAATAACCCATGAACTCATCCCACCAATAGTGCTCTCTGTCTGACTTCACTCGTTCCATTATTTGGTGTATTCTTTCTGCATCATGTTGGATAGTAATTGAAGTCTTTCGGCCACTTTCCTGGACTTGCTTTATCAACCTCTTTAAATTCTCATGATGCAGAAGTTCCCTTACCAGAGCAAGATTCATTCCAATAGGGGTGGGCTGCAAATCTTGAATCGGTTCATGACTAGATCGTATCAATTGATAAGTAATGACAGGAGCAGTATAATTAAAATCACATCCTGTGAGACTAACAAAATTACAGATGCAAATACTTGAATGGTTACTCGTGTCCACCATTAGGTCATCAACTTGTACAGAATCACATAGAGTTCTCAAGCAAACACATCCCATACCCCTGTAAATTACAATGGTTTCTAGGGTCTCATTGGGGTGTATCTCAAAGTGACAAACATTTTGTTCTGTATCCAGACAAATATCCTGCGCTTTTATGGTATTACCTTCACAAATAAATCCCTGCTGGTCTCGCACAGCACAGGCCTCGACATCAATAACATCAATAATTTGCCATTTTTTCCCATTTTTCATAGCCCATACCCTATGTTCTAAGGGATAAAGTACAGTTCCATGGTGATTTAATCCTAAGGCAACAATCAGATATATATTGTACACTAAGGCTTTAGATACAGTTAGTACAAAAGCTGTGGCTGTGTTGCTAGTAGGGTCAAAGGTAAAATTAACTCAGTGCCACCACGATTGGAATTTCCTTTCAAATTCAGTTGCATTATCCCAAATTACCTTTCGGATTTCTCTTGGCAGGATTCCGTCCTCTCCTTCTCTGATGATTGTAGCTGCTATTGATTTGTATCCATAATTGGGCCTGGATACAACTGAGTGCTTTAGAAACATTTGAACTATGTCTAATGCATCTACAATTAATTCATTATAACAATTTTTACAATAAAATGTGGTCCTCTATCTGAGAAGATTGTTGCAGGAATCCCGAATCTTGGTACAATTTCTTCTAGTAATGCTTTAGTTACCTCTCTAGCTTTATTGGTTCGGCAAGGAAATGCTTCTGGCCAACCTGAACAGGTGTCCGTCAGGACTAACAGATACCGGATACCGGAACCCCCCTTTTCTTGGGAGTTCTGAGAAATCAATTTGCCATTGCTGCCCTGGATAGTTTCCTTTCCCTATTTGTCCGAGTTGGGCTTTAGGCCTTTTCTTAGGATTATTCTGCAAACATATTTCACACTGCTGTGTCACCTGTTTAACAGTAGTGTAGCTATACGCTGATTCAAGTATTTATACAATGCTTCAGCTTCCCAATGGGGTTTTCTGTGTTCTGCCATAACTACGGCCCACAATAATGCAAATGGAATTATTATTCTGCCTTGTGGAGTCTTTGCCCACCTACCCTTCTCTATTTCTCCACCTAAATCTTCAATTAATTTTCAGTCCTCTTTGGAATACTTGGGTTCACAATCAATTGTATTTTACCATCTGGGACCAAAGACTGCACCTCTAATTTGCCCCTCTCAGCCGCTCTTTTGGCTTCCCGATCCGCCATAGCATTGCCCAGTTCCTGAGTGGCATTTCCTTTCTGATGAGCCTTGCAATGCATGATAGCCACTTTTTCGGGTAGCTGCACTGCTTCCAGGAGCCTCAGAATTTCTTCAGCATGTTTTATATGTTTCCCTTGGGTGGATAGGAGTCCCCTTTCTTTCCATATCACCCCATGGGAATGGACTACCCCAAAAGTGTATTTGGAGTCCATCCAGACATTAATCTTCTTGTCTTTAGCTAGTTCCAGTGCTCAGGTTAAAGCTATTAATTCTGCCTTTTGTGCCGAGGTATTTGGGGCAAGGGCTGCAGATTCTGTTACCTGATCCATAGTGGTTACCGCATACCCTGCTTTGCGGACGCCTTGTCAAACAAAGCTGCTTCCATCTGTGTACCAAGAGTCTTCAGCATCTTCCAGCGGCTCCTCTTTCAGGTCCAGTCGGCTGGAATAGACTGCTTCAATCGTTTCCAGGCAGTCATGTGATAGCGGTTCTCCCGTGGTTCTGCTGAGGAAAGATGCTGGGTTGACAATGTTAGTAACCACTATTTCCACATCATCCTGTTCCACCAGAACGGCCTGGTATTTAAGGAACCTTTGTGGTGAGAGCCGGTGCCCTCCTTTTATCTCTAATACTGTGGATACAGTATGAGATAGCAACACTGTCATCTTTTGGCCTAATGTAAATTTACGTGCTTCTTGGATATTTAGCACCAATGCTGCTATCGCCCTTAGGCAGCTAGGCCAACCTTTACTTACTTCATCAAGTTGTTTGGAGAAGTACGCCACTCTCTTCTATATGGCCCCAAGTTTTGGGCTAGGATTCCCAGGGCTACTCCCTGCTTCTCGTGAGAGAACAGCCAGAATGGCTTAGTAGTATCTGGTAACCCCAAGGCAGGGGCATCCATTAGCTTCCTTTTCAGTTGCTGGAATGCTTTTTCTGCCTCTCCATTCCAGGTGAGGTCTTTTGGATTAGATTTCAACAGTTCACAGAGTGGCCTTACCAAGAGTCCATAGCTATATATCCATAGGCGACACCATCCTGTCATTCCTAAAAACGTGTGGAGTTCTTTAGCTGTCTGTGGTCGAGGAGTCTGACAGATGGCCTCCTTTCTTGCTGTTCCTAGGGTCCTTTGGCCAGCAGTTACCTCGTATCCGAGGTAAGTCACCTGTCGCTGAGCCACTTGCGCTTTCTGTGGAGAGACTCGATAGCCATTAAGTCCAAGGAAATTTAGCAGACTGACTGTCCATATTATACACAGTTCTTTCATTTCAGTGGCTATCAATAGGTCATCTACATACTGTAATATTATTCCATTTCCATGTGGTCGCTCCCACCGTTCCAAGTCTTTAGCTAATTGGTTTCCGAAAAGAGTGGGGCTATTCTTAAACCCCTGTGGTAACACGGTCCATGTTAATTGTGTCTTTCTTCCAGAATCAGGGTTTTCCCATTCAAATGCAAAAAGCAACTGGCTTTCTGGGCTCAAGGGCAGGCAAAAGAAGGCGTCTTTCAGGTCCAATACGGTAAACCAGGCCAATTCAAGTGCCAATTTAGTTAATAATGTGTATGGGTTTGCTACGACAGGATACAGGTCTTCAACAATTCTATTAATAGCTCTGAGATCTTGTACTGTTCTGTAACTACCGTCCGACCTTTTGAACGGTTATATTCCGACTCACACTCTGATAACAGCCCATGTTTGATAAACCGGCTGATTATTGGTCGGATTCCTTCCCTATCCTCTGTCCTGAGGGGATATTGCCTGATTCTTACAGGCCGCGCCCCTGGTTTGAGTCTGACTACTGCTGAGGAGGCATTTTTTCGCTTTTCCTGGTATTTCTGAGGCCCATACCCCCGGATATTCTTGGCTCTGGACTTCCTCAGGTATTCCTGAGCTAACAGGAGTATCTATATCTATGAGGGCCAGACTCAAAAGTTCAATTAGCTGGTCATCTCCCACTCGGAGTTACACTTTTCCTTTTTCAAATTTTATTTCCGCCTTTAGTTGTTCCAATAGGTCTCGCCCTAATAGGGGTTTTGGTGAGTTAGGCATATATAAGAATTTGTGTATTCCCAATTGTTTTCCCGATTTAAATTTAAGAGGTTTCAAAAAGTACGTCTTCTCACTTTGGCCAGTAGCTCCCCTTACCGTTACAAAGTCATCATCCGTGGGTGTTAAAGCTTGGTTTAAAACCGAAAATGTTGCCCTATTGTGATGGTTTAGCCCAAATTACCACACAGTTTCTCACTCACCCTCCCCCTCCCCTGCGGGATGGGGGAGAGAATTGGGAAGGAAGGGGGTTGATATGAAGACAATTTACTAAAATAACAAGGGAAAGCTACAATAATAACAGAATATAAGGATATTAAAATATACAAAATGAGCGATGTATGTTTTCTCACCACCCGATGTCCCAATGACCAATACAGCCCATCCCGAGCAGCGATCACGGAAACAAAACCGAGCAGCAAGCAAAGGAGCAAAAGGGAGCCAGCAAGGTAGAGGGAACGATGCCAGCAAAATGAGGGAGAAAGATGGATGCCAGGAAGGCAGATACCCACCCTGGCCAGTCCCCACTTATATACTGAGCATGACGTTTATGGCATGGAATACTCTCTTTGGCCAGTTTGGGTCAATTATTCTGTCTGTCTTTCTCCCAGCTTCCTGCATCTGCAAATTAGCGAGGCCTGGAAAGCAGGACAGTGTCCTTGGTCTCATTCACAACAACTGGTACCATCAGGGTATTTTATCAACATTCTTCACACACAAAATCCAAAACACACCAGCTACTGAGAGGAAAATTAACTCTATCCCTGCCAAAACCAGGACACCCAGTATCAACTAGAAATTCTATATTCTGTTGTTGTTTCCCTAGCTTCAATATAACCAGTGGATCTGCTAGGGTAGATTCCCCAGGTCCTGTGAATCTTCTTTGACGTGGGCCTGTATCCTTCCTTTCCCTTTTCTCTTTGGACATTCACTTTTCCAATGTCCCCTTTGTTTACACCACGCATACTGGTCCTTTTCCAAAAGTCTCCCGGGTCCCACACCTCTAGATCCCTTACTCTCTTGTAATGCCGCTACCAGCATCCGTTTATCCTTCCTCCGATCCTCCTCTTCTCTATTGCTAAGCACTCTCCAAGCTTCATCTAACAGAGTCTCCAAATTTCTGCTCTCTGTCAGTCTTAATTTCTGCAACTTCCTCCGAATATCACTTGCTGACTGTCCTATAAATAGAGACACTTAACTGCTGTACTCCTATTTCCGACCCTGGGTCCAGAGGAGTGTGTTGCCTCCCTCTGGCCCCACCCCCTCCCTGAGGGGTGCCTGCACCACTATCTGTTCTTTCTTACTTCGGCTGCGAGAGGATACTGGACTATCTGGAGGGGCTTCCAAATTGGAACCTTCATTTCCTCCTTGTTGTGCTCCTACCGGTGGTTTAGAATCATAGAATCATAGAATGGTTAGAGTTGGAAGGGACCTTCAAAGGTCATCTAGTCCAACCCCCCTGCAAGGAGCAGGGACATCCCCGACTAGATCAGGTTGCTCAGAGCCTCATCCAACCTGGCCTTGAACGTTTCCAGGGATGGGGCATCCACCACCTCTCTGGGCAACCTGTTCCAGTGTTCTACCACCCTCATTGTAAGAAATGTTTTCCTAATATCCAATCTAAATCTACCTCCCTCTATTTTAAAACCATTACCCCTTGTCCTATTGCAACAGGCCCTACTAAACAGCCTCTCCCCATCTTTCCTGTAGGCCCCCTTGAGGTACTGGAAGACTGCTATCAGGTCTCCCCGGAGCCTCCTCTTCTCCAGGCTGAACAGCCCCAACTCTCTCAGCCTGTCCTCATAGGAGAGGTGCTCCAGCCCTTTTATCATCTTCGTGGCCCTCCTCTGGACCCTCTCCAACTGGTCCATGTCCTTCTTGTGTTGGGGGCTCCAGAACTGGATGCAGTACTCCAGGTGGGGTCTCACCAGGGCAGAGTAGAGGGGCAGAATCACCTCCCTCGACCTGCTGGCCACGCTCCTCTTGATGCAGCCCAGGATGCGGTTGGCCTTCTGGGCCGCAAGGGCGCATTGCCTTCTCATGTTGAGCTTCTCGTCCACCAGCATTCCCAAGTCCTTCTCCTCAGGGCTGCTCTCAATCCACTCCCCGCCCAGCCTGTATTTGTGCCTGGGATTGCCATGACCCAGGTGCAGGACCTTGCACTTGGCCTGCTTGAACTTCATGAGGTTGGCACGGGCCCACCTCTCCAGCCTGTCAAGGTCCCTCTGGATGGCATCCCTCCCTTCCAGCGTGTCGACGGCACCACACAACTTGGTGTCATCGGCGAACTTGCTGAGGGTGCGCTCTATCCCACTGTCCATGTCGCCGACAAAGATGTTGAACAGGGCCGGGCCCAACACGGACCCCTGAGGGACACCACTCGTGACCGGTCTCCACATGGACATTGAGCCGTTAACCACCACTCTCTGAGTGTGGCCAACCAGCCAACTCCTTATCCACCGAGTGGTCCGTCCATCAAACCCTTGTCCACCGATGCTGTCACCCCATCATAGAAGGCCACCAAATTGGCCAGGCACGATCTGCCCTTGGTGAAGCCATTTTGGCTGTCACCAACCACCTCCTTGCTCTCCATGTGCCTTAGCATGGTTTCCAGGAGGATCTGCTCCATGACCTTGCCAGGCACAGAGGTGAGGCTGACCGGCCTGTAGTTGCCCAGGTCTTCCTTGTTCCCCTTTTTAAAAATTGGGGTTATGTTCCCTCTCTTCCAGTCATCGGGGACCTCACCAGACCGCCACGACTTCTCAAATACGATAGCCAGCAGCTTGGCAACTTCCTCTGCTAGTTCCCTCAGGACCCGCGGATGGATTTCATCAGGTCCCATGGACTTGTGCACCTTTAAGTTCCTCAGATGTTCCCGAACCCGCTCTTCCAGTACAGTGGGCGGTTCTTCATCCTCGCAGTCCCTGCTTGCACCAAAGGATCCACCCAAGGGTACTGAGGGAGCTGGCAGAGGAGCTTGTGCTCCACTCTCCATCATTTATCAGCAGTCCTGGTTAACAGGGGAGGTCCCAGATGACTGGAGGTTTGTCAATGTGACGTCCATCTACAAGAAGGGCCGGAAGGAGGATCCGGGGAACTACAGGCCTGTCAGTCTGACCTTGGTGTTGGGGAAGATTATGGAGCGATTCATCTTGAGTGCACTCATCTGACATGTGCAGGACAACCAGGGTATCGGGCCCAGCCAGCATGGGTTCATGAAAGGCAGGTCCTGCTTGACCAACCTGATCTCCTTCTATGACCAGGTGACCTGCCTAGCGGCTGAGGGAAAGGCTGAGGATGTTATCTACCTGGACTTCAGCAAAGCCTTTGATACTGTCTCCCACAGCATTCTCCTAGAGAAGCTGGTGGCTCATGGCTTGGACAGGTGTACCCTGCGATGGGTTAAAAACTGGCTAGATGGCCAAGCCCAGAGAGTTGTGGCAGAGAGTTGGCAGCCGGTCACAAGCAGTGTTCCCCAGGGCTCAGTTTTGGGGCCAGTTCTGTTTAATATCATTGTCAATGATCTGGATGAGGGGATTGAGTGCTCCCTCGGTAAATTTGTAGATGACACCAAACTGGGTGGGAGTGTCGATCTGCTCAAGGGTAGGAAGGCTCTGCAGAGGGGTCTGGACAGGCTGGATTGATGGGCCAAGGTGAACTGTATGAGGTTCAACAAGGCCAAGTGCTGGGTCCTGCACTTCAGTCACAACAACCCCATACAATGCTACAGGCTTGGGGAAGAGTGGCTGGAAAGCTGCCAGGCGGAAAGGGACCTGGGGGTGCTAGTCGATAGCCAGCTGAATATGAGCTGGCAGTGTGTCCAGGTGGCCAAGGAGGCCAACAGCATCCTGGCTTGTATCAGGAACAGTGTGGCCAGCAGGAGTAGGGAAGTGATCATGCCCCTGTACTCAGCACTGGTGAGGCCGCACCTCAAATACCGTGTGCAGTTTTGGGCCCCTCAGTGCAAGAAGGACATTGAGTTGCTGGAGTGCGTCCAGAGAAGGGCAAGAAAGCTGGTGAGGGGTCTGAAGCACAAGTCTTATGAGGAGTGGCTGAGGGAACTGGGATTGTTTAGTCTGGAGGAGGCTGAGGGGAGACCTCATTGCTCTCTACAACTACCTGAAAGGAGGTTGTAGGGAGGCAGGTGTTGGTCTCTTCTCCCAAGTAACTAGTGATAGGAAATGGCCTCAAGTTGCAGTAGGTGAGGTTTAGTTTGGATATTAGGAAAAATTTCTTTACTGGAAGAGTGGTCAGGCACTGGAACAGGCTGCCCAAGGAAGCGGTGGAGTCGCCATCCCTGGAGGTGTTCAAAAAATGTGTAGACATGGCACTTCAGGACATGGTTTAGTAGGCATGGTGGTGTTGGGTTGACGGTTGGACTTGATGATCATAGAGGTCTTTTCCAACCGTAATGATTTTATAATTCGCTGCCGTCAGGCAGCCCGCTATTTGCCCGCCTCACTCTTCCCCTCACGCTGCGGGGACAGGCCTTCCTGACTCACCACGCCACTCCCAGAGCGCAGGCGGGGGTATGCGCGGCTCCCAATGTCCCAATCAAGGGAGCTGGCAGCCCGGGTTGAGCCTTGGACAGCTCCGGCGGCAGTGGGCTGCAATCCCGCAACCGGCTGTTACCTGCCTGGCACATCCCCTCGCACCCCACTTACACCCTCCACATCCTCGTGCCCCCATGTTTAAGACTCACATCCTAGGAGCTACAGGCTGCACCCCCCTTCCTAGTTTCAGTTCTTTTAATGGTACAAATTATTTCCCCAAAAGGCCACCAGCCCTCCTTTCAATGAATCGAAAAGACAAGCCCCAGCAGAGTCGTTCATAGATGTAGGACGCCAGCTTCTGTTGTGTCTGCTTGAGCTGCCGAGTGTTTGACAAGCTACAACTTTGTATTTTCATTATAAACAGGTTGCTTTAATTTTTAAATTATTTGCTAGCAGCAAACACTGCAATTTAAGTATAAATTGTTGTAACCGGTTCGTAGGATTCCTATGCACAAAGTTCACCCAACACATGATATTTAAAAGCACAACAGTATTTACTGCTCTATTATAGCCTTGCATAAGCAGTTCCTAGCAGAAGCAGTTACAGTTACTAGCGCATTGTTTTCCCTTTATGAGAGTCTTACCAACCCAACTAAGCCGGAGACACCGCCGAGCAGGAGGATGATGATCAGCGGGGTCAGAGCAGAGAAGGGAGGTAGGCGCAGCACCTTCAGGGCATCCCCTGTTGTTTGTAGAGTGTGCTCTGGGTCCTTTCTCTCTCTCTCTGCTCTGAGCCACCTCTGTTTATACCCTCAGCAGATTCAGTGGCAGAGTACTGACCAGGTGTTGGTGCACACGTGGCCAGCGCATGCAGCAAGGCCTGCCAAGTACGTGCCCTGCTGGCTAACAGCGGTTCCCGGATAGCAGCAACATCCTGCTCAATAACAACCCTCCTAGCTCCCCTCTCTGAGATAACAACCCTCCTAGCTCCCCTCTCCAAGGTCGCGTTCTCGCAGCTGTGTGCAGCTTGTAATTTCCCACAGTGGCCCTACATGAACCATCACTGAAATCCCTCACACAATTGTTAGAAATAACAAAAAAAAATCTAACTGCATGTTACATTTTCACGATAGTCCCTATAGCAGAGATACTTCAGTCCTTAAAAATAAACAATCAAATGAAACAACTATTTAAGTGTTTTCTCATTTGAAATAATAACAAGTTACAGAATTTGTGTAAGAGAGTATCATATTCTGCACCATTAGCTAATTAAAAGTTCCACTGTAGATGTGAAACAAAACAGAGGCTACATGATCCTCCTCTAGTGACCATTTTACACAGAACTGACATCAGATTTAATCCTCATAAGCCTGCAGATGAAACTTGCTTTGGCAACTGCTTTAAAAAAAAGTAGCTAGTCCTTTCTTATATTGTCTGAATAATTCAGCATCTCTCAAACTATTGATCAGCTCCCTTTCCCCTCCCTGCCCTTCTTTCAGAAATAGCTTGTGGCCTCTCATGAATATTATATATATATATATATATATATATATATATATATATACACAAGTCTACCCCTAACCTCAGTCTCAATTTAATGCTCACTTTTTATTTCGTATACAGACACACCTCACAGGTTTTTGTTCATTCCCCCTTTTACATTTCTCACTATCTAGATCCCAGTGCTTTAGCCGATTAGTTTCATTTGGCATAAATTCAAGCATTCACTCCCCGTGACATAGCCCACTGCAGGCCCCAGGCAACAAGTTCAGCCATGTGCCACCCCATTGCAAGCTACACTACAGACCAGTACCTGCAAAACACAGGGCACTCTGGGGACCAGCAGTATATACTTATTTAGAGGGAAGAACTCCTCCAATAGTGCATAGGTAATATAAAGTTTGGAGAGATCTGCGTGTCTATACTGACATTTGGGACCGAAAGAGGATGGCAAGGTGGCTGTTACAGAAAGCAACCAGAACTTCTGGCTCTCCAAGTCAATCATCCCTCCCTCAGTATCAGCTATTGCAGTAAGGAGGCATGGGAGATTCCACCAGTGGAAGCAATTTGGGCTTTAGACATTTGGGAAGGAAATTCTATGGAAGAAGTTGCCAAGGGAAATGCTTTCCAGTGGAATTATTTGAGGAGAGCCTTTTGCCCTGTCCCTCAGGGTGAGAAAGGGATTGCTCATGCCCCCACCACATTCCCATCCAGGCTCAGCAGGAGTCTGGATGGAGGCAGCACTGGGTGCAACAACAGAGCATCATTTCTCTTCTACCAAATTCACAAGTTGTTGTTGAAAATGGGAGATGAAACAGGATTTAAAAAGTCACCAACCACCTCCTTGCTCTCCATGTGCCTTAGCATGGTTTCCAGGAGAATCTGCTCCATGACCTTGCCAGGCACAGAGGTGAGGCTGACCGGCCTGTAGTTGCCCGGGTCTTCCTTGTTCCCCTTTTTAAAAATTGGGGTTATGTTCCCTCTCTTCCAGTCATCGGGGACCTCACCAGACTGCCACGACTTCTCAAATACAATGACCAGTGGCTTGGCAACTTCATCCGCCAGTTCCCTGAGGACCCGCGGATGGATGTCATCAGGTCCCATGGACTTGTGCACCTTTAAGTTCCTCAGATGATCCCGAACCCGCTCTTCGAGTACAGTGGGCGGTTCTTCATCCTCGCAGTCACTGCTTGTGCCTTCCACAGCTTGGGTGGTGAGACAAGAGCCCTTATGGGTGAAGACTGAGGCAAAAAAGTCATTGAGCACCTCAGCCTTCTCCATGTCCTGGGTAACCAGGACACCCGTTTCCTTCCGGAGGGGGCCTACATTCTCCTTGGACTTTCTTTTGTCCCCTACATACCTATAGAAGCCTTTCTTGTTGTTTTTGACATCCCTGGCCAGATTCAATTCTGTCAGGGCTTTAGCCTGCCTCACCTGATCCCTGGCCACTCGCACAGCCTCTTTGTAGTCCTCCCAGGCTACCTGTCTCCGCTTCCACCCTCTATAGGCTTCCTTTTTTACTTTCAGTTGGTCCAGGAGCTCCTTGCTCATCCATCTGGGCCTCCTGGCCTTTTTGCCCGACTTGTTCTTCATCGGGATGCACCTCTGCTGAGCTTGGAGGAGGTGCTCCTTGAATATGGAACAACTTTCCTGGGCCCCTCTTCCCTCCAGGGCCGCCTCCCATGGCACTTTGCCCATCAGATCCCTGAAGAGGCCCAAGTCTGCCCTCCTGAAGTCCAGGGCAGAGAGCTTGCTGTGTAGTTTCCTTGCTGCCCCGTGGATCTTGAACTCCATCGTGTCATGGTCACTGCAGCCAAGGCTTTCCTTCAGTTTCACATCCCCCACCAGTCCCTCCCTGTTGGTGAGCACAAGGTCCAGCATGTACATCATGTACCTTCTCAATTTACATTGGACCTTAAATTACCTAAAAGTTAGTTTCAGTGGTTAGACACACAGCCAGATTGTTCCTTTAATTCCACAGATACAGACCTTGTGTCTATATACACAAATACCTAAAATAATAGAGTTATGTACTAAGCAAGCAGGCCTGTCCCCTGCGTGTTATCAAAAGACGGGCTTCTTACCAGAAACCAGGTATAAATACAATAGTAAACTTTTACTTTAATGATTAACATTGGGCCACATTCTTCCCTCTGCAGAGAATCTCATATTACTTGCATCTCAGAAAACACAAAACATCATAAAAAAAGAATGCAAGTTACATTTGAAATTTTAATTGAGATCCATGTTTGGTTTGCAACAGTTTCTCAAAGGCTACGTGACGATGAAACACAAGAATAATTTTGAATGAGACTAAATAAAAACACAAATCCCAGGAAATAATTCTGCATTTGGAGAAGACTGAATAGAAAAGCCTGATTTTAACTAAGGTCTTCAGGATTATGAAGAGCATTAGGGAACATCGTTGCAAAAATTCCTCTCTTTAGTTAAGGCTTTGAAAAGAAAGTTTTTCAGAAGTATGGAGGTATCTCTAATCTCAAGGCAATAATTGTGAGTTAGAAGTCCTTAGCATCCTTAAACATAGAGCTAGACAAATATTTTCTAAACAAACTTAACTTTACAGTAATGAGCTATTAATCTTATTAAAATGAGATTGATTCTTGCCACTGGAATCTGGCACTGTAATTGCCAGTCACTCAGTTGTTCTTAATTTATTGGATGAAGCAAATAATGGAACATTTCATGGCTAGTATTGTTTTATTGTCTAATATTGATTAAAGTATTTACACTCCTACTTTTCAATTCACATTTTAGCACTCATACCTATGGCTTTCAGTACAACATCTTTGTGCCAAGTGTCAGAATTTCATTAAAAAAAAACAAACAGGAATCTGATACCATATAGACAAGTCTTCTCTATATTTATGTTTAAAAATATTCATTTTCAAAAATGATTATTTATAAAAGAAGAGTCTGCTAGTAGCTTTCTTCCAGTTCATGTTTACCACAGATTCTACTGAGATTTTCTTAATTTAAAGCATCCCTTTCAGAGTGTCCTGCTGCTTCCATGTGGAATCTGTTTCCTCCCTCATCCTCCCTAAATTTAATAATAATAATTAAAAAAAATCAGTAGCTGACAATTTTAAGCAAAAATATAAAGCACTATAACATTATCTACATTGCCTTTTACTGAACTAGGTTCTTGAACACTCTAGGAGCTTTGTGGAAATTTAACCAGTCAGTGTTGAAAAGGGACAAGATTTTTGGGCTCAGAGACCTCCAGCAACAATGTTTTTTTTCCCAGCCTGAAAGTTAGGGACTGCTGTTAGGAAATAGCAAACAGTCTGCCCAGACAATTCACAGGTACCCGATTGGCCACTTACATTAGAACCCACCAGATTTTACTGATTCTTCTGCCACAGACATCTTGGAAATGTATAACAAGAGTTTGCTTCTATGGCAAGAGGAAAAGAGGTAAAGTTACTCTTACATATATCCAGGGATGGTGTAACAGTGATACAAGCAATTAATTATTAAAATCCTCACAAAGTTGTCCATCTCTGTGGTAGTTTCTTTTCCAGGGTATTACATGAATGGGAAAATAATTTTTCACATATGAGAGAAGTTTAGTTGTACATGAAGAAAGCTAACTTTGTTCCACTTGTCCAGCTTCCTAAGGACAGCATATTGGAAAGGCGATCACTGACAGTTCAAAAACCAATGTAAAAGCTAACAAAAACAATTGGGTATTTCATTCCTAAATCTGCACAGTGTGGTTGTTTATCCTAGTCATCCACCTTTTCATTCTGTGTCCACTAATTGTTGAGGTTTTAAGTCTTCAGCTTGTTCATTATCTTCCTTATCTACATCATCTACTTGACTACTTTCCTTTTCTTCTGCTTCTCCTAGATCAACATTTTCATATTCTACTTGTTCCAGGTCTGTTCCATCTATAAGTTCTGCCTGTACTTCTTCCATCTGTATTTGATTTACATGCTCCACGTGAACCTCGGCACCTTGTTCAGTCTGAATGTGTTCAACTCCCAAGTAACTAATTTGCACTTGTTCTTGCAGTTCCTCCATCTGTGTGCCTTTCACTTGACTGTCCTGTACGAGATCCTGGTGCATCTGTTCCACAGTTACCTGTGCAGGATCCACTTGTACCTGAATTACTGGTAGGACATGGACTTGCTCCACTTGTTCTATTATAGTCATTGATGTTACTGGTTCAGCTTCCACAGCTTCCACTGGAAGAACCTCTTCTGTCACTATTTGTTCTGAAATATTGTGTATGTCTTTGAGATGCCTTCTCAGCTCACTGCCTTGCATAAACCACAAATCACATAAGGTACAGTGGTTGGGTTTGTCACCGGTGTGTATTACCAAGTGATCTTTAAATTGATCCCAGCTGTTAAACACACTGTTACAAACCTGAAACAAGAGATACAGTATGTTAAACAGTGCCAACAGAAATATGACAAAGTATAGTGCCTATTTCAGACCATAGCTTCCCATAGTGTAGCTTCTTGCTACTTGGATTAAAAAAACATATATGTAGAGGTAAAAGCTGAGGAGTCAGCCTCAGATGAACAGAAGATCTGGTATTTATTTATTTTTAAGAAAGTGTGCCATTTTGAGTTGTGTATACACAGGATATCTACAAATTTTATGACTCAGTATAGCATTTGAAAGTTTTCTTATTTTAACCTTATGTGAAATTCACATATAGATTCACATCCCAATAAATGTTTGGTGCTAGAATTTTGGGTGGAAAGCTATTTATGTAATAATATCGTATGATGAAAGCGTAATACAAACTGTCCTTTTACTGAAGTTCTAGATGCAGTACTACTAGCCAACTTTTCCTTATCAGCTTTCATTTGTTCATGGCATTGTAAGATTTACCTAGCAAGACTAAACTCTCCCATTTTGCCATTTCAAAAAAATACTTAAGTGATTTCAGCAGATAAAAATTTATTAAAACTCCATTCCTTTAAGTCTCTTCCAGCTAAAAGTACTGCTTTGACTGCAGACACACTATTTTCACAAAGCACTTGAGCATACTTCCTTCCCTTCAGCTGGCACTGAGGTAAGTAGCCTGAAAACAGCATACAAAGACACTGCAGAAATGAATGAGGTGCCAGGGTAGAAGAGAGAGGAGTGGGTTAGAGGGTCAGGCTCAGAGTAAAGAAACAGGCTCAGGGGTCTTTGTCCATGCAAGTGTTCTTCGCTGCAGAAAGAAGCAAAGAACATGCATTTCACTGTTGGCACCCCTTCACTGTTGGCAAATATTTTTGAAACAGAATGTTTCATCTCCTCAATTTTCAGCAACAGCACAGAAGGATGATGGAGTATCTGACAGGGATTAACTCAATGAACAGATCTATGTAATGGAGCTGAATATCCCCATTTTGCTGTTGAAGTCTTAAAACCATGTTTGTGACGCTAGTGACATGCTTTTTGTCCCCCTCAGGCTCACTCTTTAGAAAGAAGTTACACATACACTTCTTAAAATACTAACCTTATAGATAAGCACTCAAAATTACTTAGTCATACATAAAGGTTATGACTATCAGCAATGCCCAAGCACATAATTACTGTTCTTGCCATGTGGAGCCTAATTCAGTATTCAAGGCATACAATGAAGAGCACCAAAAGTGCTCATCAAGCAAGTGCAATTTTGTTTTCTCCTCTTTGTTCAGTGAGCCAAGATTTTATTTATTGAACACTATTCAAATTTAGTTCTAAAGTGAAAAAAAATTAAGAAAAATTTATCCAAGGATTGCTGTAGTTGCTGCAGGTTGAAATAACACTAACTCATATCCACAATATCTGTAACAGAGAAAGCTATGAGGTGAAGCAATTAAACCAAAGGGTCACAAAGACAAAAACAATATCTTCAATGAAGCTACTAGGTACAACTTTGTGTTATACAGTAGTTCTCATGTTCAAAACGAATTTCTCTTTAAGACCAAGGTACGCTCCCAAGAATTAACTTCGGACTAGCATAACAACTAAACAATGCAACAGCATCAGTGAAACTTCTGATACCTGGGTCTTCCATAACCCCAATTTTTAAAAAGGGGAATAAGGAAGACCCAGGTAACTACAGGCCGGTCAGCCTCACCTCTGTGCCTGGCAAGGTCACGGAGCAGATTCTCCTGGAAACCATGCTAAGGCACATGGAGAGCAAGGAGGTGGTTGGTGACAGCCAACATGGCTTCACCAAGGGCAGATCGTGCCTGACCAATTTGGTGGCCTTCTATGATGGGGTGACGGCATCGGTGGACAAGGGACGAGCAACTGACATCATCTACCTGGACTTGTGCAAAGCTTTTGACACTGTCCTGCACAACATCCTTCTCTCTAAACTAGAGAGACATGGGTTTGATGGACGGACCACTCGGTGGATAAGGAGTTGGCTGGATGGCCGCACTCAGAGAGTGGTGGTCAACGGCTCAATGTCCATGTGGAGACCGGTGACGAGTGGCGTCCCTCAGGGGTCCGTGCTGGGCCCGGCCCTGTTCAACATCTTTGTCGGCGACATGGACAGTGGGATAGAGTGCACCCTCAGCAAGTTCGCCGACGACACCAAGTTGTGTGGTGCCGCCGACACGCTGGAAGGGAGGGATGCCATCCAGAGGGACCTTGACAGGCTGGAGAGGTGGGCCCGTGCCAACCTCATGAAGTTCAACCAGGCCAAGTGCAAGGTCCTGCACCTGGGTCAGGGCAATCCCAGGCACAAATACAGGCTGGGCGGAGAATGGATTGAGAGCAGCCCTGAGGAGAAGGACTTGGGAGTGCTGGTGGATGAGAAGCTTAACATGAGCAGGCAATGCGCCCTTGCGGCCCAGAAGGCCAACCGCATCCTGGGCTGCATCAAGAGGAGCGTGGCCAGCAGGTCGAGGGAGGTGATTCTGCTCCTCTACTCTGCCCTGGTGAGACCCCACCTGGAGTACTGCATCCAGTTCTGGAGCCCCCAGCACAAGAAGGACATGGACCAGTTGGAGAAGGTCCAGAGGAGGGCCACGAAGATGATAAAAGGGCTGGAGCACCTCTCTTATGAGGACAGGCTGAGAGAGTTGGGGCTGTTCAGCCTGGAGAAGAGGAGGCTCCGGGGAGACCTGATAGCAGTCTTCCGGTACCTCAAGGGGGCCTACAAGAAAGATGGGGAAAGGCTGTTTAGTAGGGCCTGTTGCAATAGGACGAGAGGTAATGGTTTTAAAATAGAGGGGGGTAGATTTAGATTAGAAATTAGGAAAAAATTTTTTACGATGCGAGTTATAGAACACTGGAACAGGTTGCCCAGAAAGGTGTTGGATGCCCCATCCCTGGAAACGTTCAAGGCCAGGCTGGATGAGGCTCTGAGCAACCTGACCTAGTCAGGGATGTCCCTGCTCCTTGCAGGGGGGTTGGACTAGATGACCTTTGAAGGTCCCTTCCAACCCTAACCATTCTATGATTCTATGATTCTATGATTAAATTATTTGATTAGCAACACACAATTCATTAATCTTCTGTAGTATTCGCTGCTTTCTATGAATAAGATCACTCTCATTTTTTGAAACAAATAAAGCCAATATCCAGCAGTTTTCTTTACTACACAATGCAATTTAACCTCAAACCACAGCTGTTCTGTGAACTGAATAAGGTGAGAGCCTTAAGGGGGGGGAAGGGGGAAGGGTGTTCTTATTTGAAACTGTCACAGCAGTTGAGTAGCAAAATGGTAAATAAAAATGCTACAACCAACCTCAGATCTTATATTTTCTAGCTTTTCAGAATCAACTTTTAAAAGCAAGTAACATTCTTCTGAACAACTTTTCAAATGTCAGCTATGTATATTGACCAAGTACCCTAGCTATCCATCTACAGCATTTATATTTGCTTAAAAGACATTACAGATTGTCATCATAAGTTGGAATGACTTTCCAGGCAAAGTCAATATGTTGGTACCAAACAGAAGAATAATAAAATAGGAAATAAAGTAGTACTTTGTATTTTGGACTTTAGTGAAGCATGCTCACAAGCAGGAAAGGCCTAGGTCAGTGCATCAAGAACCTTGAAAAGGAAGCAGAAAGACCAGTAAGATGCAGATGAACACTTACCTACCCACAATAATCTCTCTGATTAATAAAGTATTATGAAGCTTCATATCAGTAATTCCATATTTTAAATGGAACTACTTAGATATAAGAATTTACCCTCATGTTGTGGTTGAATGCAATCTTTATAATTTATTTTACTAAAATAAGTTATTGGAGACATAAGCCCACTCTCGTTGCCTTTCCTGCTCAGTACTCCCACACTCCCTCAGCACAGGAAGGAGGTATCTAGCCTCAGGCTCTGCTACTTCTATCACTCACCTGACATTCGTACAGTTTCTTTCTTCCCTTTTTAGCTCCAGCTCCAGACTGACAGGCCGTCAGGTGACATTTGAGTGTGCTATTCCTAGCAAAACGTTCATGGCAGTTTGGACATTCAAATGGTTTTTCACCTGTTAAGACAGACACAGGGACCTGTAAGCATATAAAACCAGCCAGCTTTCAGTCAGCTCTCCCTTCTTCCCCTCTCCCTTTTGTGTAGGTTGATAAATACGCTGTAAAGATATGGCCAACTGGATTATTCTACAGAAGAAAAGACAGACAAGAAAAGACAGTGGCGTCCCTCAGGGGTCCGTGCTGGGGCCGGCCCTGTTCAACATCTTTGTCGGCGACATGGACAGTGGGATAGAGTGCACCCTCAGCAAGTTCACCAACAACACCAAGTTGTGTGGTGCCGCCGACACGCTGGAAGGGAGGGATGCCATCCAGAGGGACCTTGACAGGCTGGAGAGGTGGGCCCGTGCCAACCTCATGAAGTTCCACCAGGCCAAGTGCAAGGTCCTGCACCTGGGTCATGGCAATCCCAGGCACAAATACAGGCTGGGCGGGGAATGGATTGAGAGCAGCCCTGAGGAGAAGGACTTGGGAGTGCTGGTGGATGAGAAGCTTAACATGAGCAGGCAATGCGCCCTTGCGGCCCAGAAGGCCAACCGCATCCTGGGCTGCATCAAGAGGAGCGTGGCCAGCAGGTCGAGGGAGGTGATTCTGCCCCTCTACTCTGCCCTGGTGAGACCCCACCTGGAGTACTGTGTCCAGTTCTGGAGCCCCCAACACAAGAAGGACATGGACCAGTTGGAGAAGGTCCAGAGGAGGGCCACAAAGGTGATAAAAGGGCTGGAGCACCTCTCTTATGAGGACAGGCTGAGAGAGTTGGGGCTGTTCAGCCTGGAGAAGAGGAGGCTCCGGGGAGACCTGATAGCGGTCTTCCAGTACCTCAAGGGGGCCTACAAGAAAGATGGGGAAAGGCTGTTTAGTAGGGCCTGTTGCGATAGGATGAGAGGTAATGGTTTTAAAATAGAGGGGGGTAGATTTAGATTGGAAATTAGGAAAAAATTTTTTACGATGCGAGTTATAGAACACTGGAACAGGTTGCCCAGAAAGGTGGTAGAGGCCCCATCCCTGGAAACGTTCAAGGCCAGGCTGGATGAGGCTCTGAGCAACCTGATCTAGTTGGGGATGTCCCTGCTCCTTGCAGGGGGGTTGGACTAAATGACCTTTGAAGGTCCCTTCCAACCCTAACCATTCTATGATTCTATGTAAACAAAAGGGCAAAAACCTAACGTGGAGTCATAACTCTCATTTATTAAAAAAAACACAACCAAACCAAATAACAATGTAAGATAATTACCAGTGCCATTTAAGATACATTTGGGTTTTTATGGAAGTTAGATTACTATTCTGATGAAATATCTTAAAGAAATAGCAGCTATTTCTCTCTTTTCACTTGATAATATTAACAGGTAAAGACTCAACATTAGTATATACAAAGTGACACAGTAAAGGAGGAAGTATTTACATAATATAAAGTTTTATTTTCAAGAACAATAACAGCTTATGCTTGACAGCTGAAACTGAGCTCCAGAAAAAGAAATTGGAACAGAATGACCATGAAGTAATAATGCATCAGTATTAAAATAAACAAAACAAACCCCAAAACTTTAATCCAAAGTAGTATATTGTTATTACCATCATCAAGTAGTAACAAAGAACAACTAGTGTCTCTGTTTACTAATTTCATCATGCACAAACACAATGAAATTCAAGTACAAAAAATTAGGAACAGTGTATTTCTTCTGAAAGTTTGATAATTAATCTATGGAGGTACTGATACCAACATAACAACTGAAACAAACTACTTAATGAACTCCAAAAGAGGCTGAGACATTTCAGTGCATAATGTAAGAATCTATTCTAGCTAGATTAAGTTTAAAAGCCTACATTTTCAGGAATGAAGCAGTTATTGACTACTGAGTTGGAAAGCCAATAAACCTGTATTTTCAGAAATAAAGATATTCAGAAGTGCCTAACTAGCTTTTCAAAAGAAATCCACAAGTGGCCTATAATTCTCGCTTATACACCTAAAGGCCACAGAAAAATGTTAAATGGTGGGAATATTCCCCTTAATGGTTATAAAAGGTTATGTTTTTGGAGATTGTTGTACAGGTAATGCAGAGGATGTTGAACTGCCATCAGTCTTGTAGATTAAAAATCACGGACTTTGCGCGAACAACCAAATACGTTGGTGAGCCAAGAGGATACTACAGAACAAAACTCACACCACAGACCTTCACCTGCCCTGTGATCTGGTCACATTTAAAGAGTTACTTGGAGCAAGGCACCACTCAGTCAAGAATAAATTTATTCTATTCTTACTCAAATTCTTCAGTAATCTTCAATGTATTCTGCCAAAAGTATCTGAAAATGACAATTCAAAGACAACAGTGGCAATATCCAAAGGCCAAAAGACATTGTGTGGCTTCTTTCACAGTGCAAATCAACACTGCGACCTTGGCTGCACTGGTCACAGCAGCAATGGAAAACACAGAGAGCATGTCAGCCTGCCTCTAGGTTGAGAATCACACTGGTGAGCTGAGGGATAAACTCCTCTGCTAAAGGTGACAACTTGCTTCTCTTCCCCCGGGTGTCATCCAGCTACGAGTTTAGTCTCACCTAAGTGAGATTTTATAAAGAGGGAGGGTTCTGGCCTGATCTAACAATTATCTTTTTTCCATTTCTGAGAATGGGTGTTAAGTAACTCACAGGACAGAAATTCTGACCTAAGACAGTCCAATATTGTCCTGGTCCTTTATAATCCTTTAGTCACAGGAAGGAGACTGCCCAAAATAAATATTTTTTTAACCCAAAGGCATTCATAACAACATAGTGACTTTTATTTCGGTTTAGAGAAAAATAGTAAACCTGTTTTGTTTGTTTGTTTATTGGTGTCTGTGTGTTGTCCCAGGCAGACTTTTATCAAATGAACTTCTTGGGGTCATTTATTCAAGGTATGTAAATAGAGTTCATTTATTCACTCCTATGGAAGATGTTATTTTCAGTCCAAAATATACTTCCTGAAAAACATATTTTAGATTTATGAAGAATGGCAAAGATCTTGATTATTTTTTCCTAATAAGTTTGCATAATCTGCATACAAATTACTTCAGTTACAGGGTTTTCAGACAAGGACTGATTAATTTGGCTGCTTGGAGCACATCACAACTCCTTCACTTCCACCTTCGCTCATGTGAGTACACACACATATTCCATAAAAAGAAAAAAAAAAAAAATCAAGAAGGTCTAACATTGATAAATAATCAGCAGTCAAAATTCACAGTAAAATCAGAGGGAATCAAAGCTGTTTAGTGTCTCTTCCTGCTAGGGGATATAAACTTTGCAAAATACCAGGATTAGACAAGCATATTGCTTCATTCTAAGATTGATTTCTGTGTGATGAAATCACTCTTCTTGTGTAAGACAAATTAGAGCTAATGAACTCAACAGATACACATTATTTAAGTGCAGCCTTGCAGAATTTCTGTCCTATGAGTTACTTATGATTGGCAAGTGAAATCTCATTCATTTTCTTAAAGGGAAAAAAAAAAAAAAAAGAGAATCATTAGATCAGGCCAAAAAACCTCCCTCTTCATAAGTTCTGGAGATTACTTTGTTAGTACATTCAGTTATATGACATACAAGACAATTTTGAGGTTTTTTTCCAGAGACTCAAAAGCTGCTTAAGGCACTGTATGCATGCATGAGAAAGAAACTCCATAGTTCTCTTTCCTTTCTTTTATTGAGACAAATATAATAGTCATTGGTAAGGTCAAATTCCTACATCAAAAAGAATTACCAACCCTGATAAGGTGTCTATTTCTGCTCAAATTGATACTTTCATGTTATTGCTGGTGTTGTGATTAAGCAGCAACAGGATCAAATACTTTGTAGGACATTTTCTTTCTTTTTTTTATTTTAATTTCATTTTCATATTCAACTAGTGCTATACAGAATTAAGAACTTAGAAAGCCTTTGGCTCAATGGGATTTTTTACACTGACCTTAGGAGACCACAGTTAAATGGTAGTATCTCGTTTAATTTTAAGATTAAGTCTTTCAAAAAGCTGAACTGGAAGGAATTAGATTCCATGTGTTATACTTGTATCAATAAATATTTAGAAAGTAGTCTGCATCTCCTTTGATATGCTAAGTTGCTTCATCCTCAAAATCCAGCAATCAACATACTATAATATTTTGGTTACTCTGTTAATTCACCACAACAAAAGTATTTTCAGAGAAAAGTTTAAGTAACCTGTATTTGACTTGATCATAAGGGAGAAACACTCCCTACTTCATAATGGGTAAGGATTTGCCAAAGACTTTTTATAAATGCAACTTTTAAGGGGCTATATTATATAGAAGAAGGAGAGCACAAGTCGTTTTGTACTCGAGATGCTATCCAGATTTCAAAGAGGCAGATTTTACAGTAACAAAAGTCTACTATAGTCACTAGAAATGCTGTGCTATGTTAATAACATCGAAAATTAAATCATCGATGAGATGTCAAGAGCAAGGATGAAATTTTCAAACAAGATGGTACAAGAGCAAGTTGTTAAGGGGGTATTTTATGCCTAATACATTAATAGGCATTTGCTCAGAAGTTCTGTTAGTTAAAGAAACCCTTTAACTAACCGTGTATTCCACCGAGAAGCTCACAGTTCAGATCATATTTCAACAGAAACATTTACTAGTAGAATAGTGAAAATAAGAGTAGCTCCTCAGCTTGGTACTTTGGAAGACAAAAACATGCTTTAAGAAATTATTTTGAAAAAAAATATTTAAGATTTAATAGACTTAAGAGAGAAGCTTGATTAGTGCTTTCTGGTTTTAGGTGCCTATTTTTAACCATCTCAATCCCTCAAAGTTTATATCAATGGAAAATTAAAAAACAAAAACAAAAACAAAACCCAAACTAGCATTTTAGTTGTAACTAGAAGCCAAGTATTTCTAGTACTCAGGACTCACATGTTCTCTTCAGCATATTTTCTATTTCCCCAAAACAGGCAAAACTCCAAAATGCTGGAGCCAAAGCCACAAGTACAGGACCATAGCAGTGCTCTTACCTGTGTGCTTCCGGAGGTGCTCTTTAAAATGTCCAAAGTGGTCAAACTGCTTATCACAGTACTGGCATATATGTATTTTTTTGCCAGGTCTTTGCTTCTTGCTGGCACCACCTTCATCAAGGTGGTAACAGGTGAGATGCTGTTTCAAAGCACTCTCTCGTAGGTACCTTTTATTGCATATATCACACTTGTAACTCTCAGTAGAGTGTGTTTTCATGTGTTCCTTAAAATGGTAAAACAATTTAAATGAACGGTTACATTTCTCACAGTGGAATAAATTCTTCACATGTGACAGCTGAAGTTCCACAATTTCAATATCTTCTACCTGTTTGCATGAGGGATCAGTTGCACTATCCGCTTCTTCTTGGATCTGGCATTTTGTCTCTCCCTGACGATACTTACTGGTGATATCTGCCAAAAGAGCTAAAGCAGATTCATCTGATGTACCTGTTGTCTGTATGTACTTTATAGATTGCTCTGCAGGAGCTACTTCAAGTGTTTCAATGCTGTCATCTTCTACTTCAATTGTCCCCTCAGCAATCTCAACCTCAATTTCAACAGGCTCCGATTCTGCAGATGGCAGTGTTTCTGTGATAACATTAGAGGTTTCAGCTATCTTCCTCTTTTTCGGCTTATTTTTACCTTGCATTTGATTTGATTCTAAGGGTGATGAATTTTCTTTGTTCCTGCAAAGCATTTGCATAAACATAGTTAAGATCCATAAGCACTTATATAACAATTCCTGTCTGATACTGAGCTTCTGCATTAAACACTCGCTAGCTGTTTCTCAAAGAAGCTGAATGACCACATAACCTGCATGCATTTCAGAAGCTAATTTGTCCTTAATCTATACTCCTTAGAGCTGTAGAATAGCATGGTTAAAGTTGTGGAGCATTTGACATAAGGTTACTAAAGTGTTTTAAATAGCTCCACTTGAACGATACAATATCCATCACCTATCAAGAAGAAAGGCCAGTTAGCCTAATGACATAAGTTTATCTAAGAAACTTGTGAAATTCTATACTTGGAAAGAAAACTTCCCCAAAGGAAGGAGTTCTTTGTCCTGCTTACTCAGAAATAAGATTCAAGTCCTTCCTACACTATTCACCTCTTAAACTCTGGAGTGCATGCAATTGTCTGCAGCGCTTACAGCTTGTTAGAAAACACTACAGCTTTGACTTCACACAATGATTATTATAACATCTTGTACTTAAGGAAAGCACAGCTAGCAGCTGAGGTAAAAAAAAAAAAAAAGAAAAAAGCCACTGGGATGTGGAGAGAGTATTCTAGTTTAATTTTCTGGGCTTAAACACAACCTCCAGCTCTGTTCCTCTTCTCCTTGCACCATAAATACACAATCTCCTTCCTCCAAGATGTCAGGGATAGCGTTCTCTGTGTTTGAAATGGGATGCTGAGTGGACCAATGCTTTCAAGTCACACTCTCATGATTATCCACAGCACTTACACGCTGGAGTTTTTACTACTGATTATCAGTTTCGAAAACGAGTGTCTATTTTCCCCTCAAATCAGACTGACAAGAGTAATTTGTGCTTTTACCTACCTTTGCAGCCTGATGAATCCTTTTATGTAACCTACTCCCTATCACTTTCAGGTTTTCTAGTAATAGGAGAGATAACGGTTTTCTCCAGTATCTGTACATCATATGACGTATGTGGCTAATGACCTAATGCAGGATGCATCTTATTAAATTGCACCTTACTATATTCAGATGGAGGAAGACAGAGCAGCTAAACTCAGAGTTTAATCTAGCCTGAATTTCTGATGTCTAGAAGGTGACAGTTTCCTTGCACATTACTGCAAGGAGCTCCAGGATCACATACCAAAATAATAATCTGCTCAGCAAAGAGGAGACTACTGTCCTTGAGCACATTGTGTGGCTCAGGTGTGAAACTTCAAATGGGGATACACACATACAACACAACTATATGTCAGGGACTGAAAGAGTTAATGTCTCAAACGTTGTGGCTGTGGCACCAGGTGCAGCCTGCAGTCCACATAGGGGAGGTGGAGGCTGCACGGGGGATGTGCAGCTCCCCAGGCCCCTGTTTGGAGGTGGAGGCCCTTGTGGGACAGAAGCTCCCCAGGCCCCTGTTAACGACTTGCCAAATATGGCCAGGGGTCACACAGCAGTCATCTGAGGAGGGGGCTTCTGACCACCCCTCACATTTAGTGCCTGCTTTGTGCCTGTGCAGAGGACTCAGAACTTTCTGGAACCAGACCCTTCAAGGGGCAGAACTGGAGGCAGGGATTAGACTATAAAAGACACTGCCTGAGTGAGCTGCATGGCGAGCCCCCCACTGGAAGACCATCACGGCCGCATGCCACCAGAAGCCGTGCGCCCGCTACCGGGCGGAGGTTATAAATACTGTAACTGTAAACAAAGGGGTGTGCGTCTTGGTGGAGCGAAGACTCCTGGCGCACCCAGCGCTGTTTGCTTGTTTCTATTCAATAAATTGGAAACTATAATTGGAATCCTGTTTTGGGACTCAACTCATTTATAACAAATTGGGGGCTTGTCCGGGAGGGTCTTAGTTCCTGAATTCTGACTTGATCTAGGAGGGGCGCCCCCCCGTTTTTTGTTTGATTGGTGCCTCCTAGTCAGGCCGGGTCGGGACTGACACCATCCTGAACCCGAATAGAAGCAAGCAAAGAATTTGATTTTTATGAGCTCCCTTGCCGGCTGCAGCAGTTTATTTTGCCCGTAATTCTGTGCGCGAAGATCCAAACGAAGACGATGGAGCACCACTCGGTTGGATCCGAACGAAGACGACGACGGCGTCGTGAGTAAACCATTCTATTGGATCCGAACGAAGTGTATACTGTTTGGTTGGGTGGGAGTCGGTTGCCTGTGTGTGTAAGAGTGTGATTGAGACAGAACCTGGTTCCGAAGCGAGTGCGGAGGTCTTCTAACCGCAGTTCCAATCTCCCGCGAGGGACTTGGCCGGTGAAGGACCGAAGCGATTCCTATAGGAGTCGTGGGTGGGTGATAGGTCCTAAACCCCCTGCAAGACACTCTTACCGGTAACCAAGGGCTGTAGGAATTGCCACAGCAAAATTCCTAGATGGGTCAGACAAAATCGAAGACCAAGGACCAGGAGAAAAAGGGAGCAAATTATCAGATATACCGGTAAAAAGTTCATTGGGAATACTAATAATTAGAAATTGGGATAAAAGGGGCCCCGTAAAAGAAAAAGACAAATTAAAATTGGCCAAAGGAACCTCTAAAACAGTTTGTCTTTTGGCCTATTCTTTTGAAAAACTGGATTTGAGAGACGAGGGAAAACAGAAAACTAGAACAACAATTTTTGTAGCAGCAGTAAAAGAAAGTTGGGAGGATAAGACTCCGTCTGGAGAGAAAAAGGAAAAAGAAGTAGAACAAACACCCCAGGAACAACTATATCGAGAAAGGTTCACAATCCCTGTTTGTTACTACTGTAATAAGAAGGGACATGTTCAAAGGAGCTGCCGTAAGCGGAAACGAGATGAGAGAATGCCTAAAGAAAAATAGGGGTGTCAGGCACTATGTCTTCTGGGGACTTCCATCTCCGGCGGCTTCCCCCCCGACCCTCCGGCGGCGCCAAATACAGTGGCTGGGACCGCACTTCTTAGAGCACGGTTTGTGGCTAAATCCTGGGGGGATATAGGAAGGAAACTGGAAAGACTGGAGGGTTTGCAGGAGGCACCGGATCCAGCCCGGTTCTGGGTCTTGGAGCTGCTGTTGGGTGCGGGGTGTGAAGCTGCGGCAGGGAACGCGTGGTCCAAAAAAGGTGTAGAAATGACCCGTCATGCAGCAAAGGGATCGGCTCTGGGCCTCAGATCTGCCCAAGTTGCTTCAGGGGCCTTGCAACAAATGCGCCTGTCTCCCTTGGTCCGGGAGTGCCAGGAATGACAAAATGTGTTGTAAACATTTGGCTTTGTCGCTGGGTCCCTGTCGCTGGGAGCTGGGACGCGGGGCGGGAGCAAGCGGTTGTGGTCCGGCAGCGCCTGTGCGGCTCAGCTGGCCGGCTGCTCGGCTCCTGCTCTGGCGAGGGAGAAGCGTTGGGTGGAAGAAGAGAGAAAGGAGGAGCTGAGCTCGGGGCTGATCCCACCGCTGGTTCCTTGTCTGCTTCCCAGCCTCGGGATCTGGCGGATGAGGAGCAGCCGGTGGTGGGCGTGAGCGAGATGAGAGGGTGTTTAGAGAAGAGTGGGGGTGTCGGGGGCTGTGTCTTCTGGGGACTTCGGCATCAGCAGAGCCCTTGATAGAATTATTGATTGGTCCCCATGGGGAAGAAATTTTATTTTTATTTTTAGTATTTCAGTGGTGGGGGCAAAGGGAGAGCCTTTTAAAGTGCCTATTTTGAAAGATGTAGAAATAGAAACAGAAAAGAAAATTTGCCTTAATGATTTACTTTTACTCCCTGAGGCAGAATACAATTTATTAGGAAGGGATCTGATTTTGAAATTAAATTTGGGTATTCGGGGTCAAGGGGATAAATTGCAGATTAGACTATACACTCTATACACAAGAAGTGGAAGAGGCTATAGACCCCTCAGTGTGGTATAGGGAAGGGGAAACTGGAAAGATAGAAATGGACCCCATAAGCGTTCAGATAATAGATCCGTATCGTCCAATTAGAGTCAAGCAATACCCTATACCAATGGAGGGTCGGAAAGGATTAAAACCCGTAGTTGACAGACTTTTGGAAAAAGGAACTTTAGAACCATGTATGTCACCCCATAATACACCTATCCTCCCTGTAAAGAAACTGGATGGGTCATATAGAATGGTACAAGATCTGAGAGCTGTGAATCAGCAAACGATTACTAAATTCCCTGTGGTGGCAAATCCCTATACTTTACTGAGTCATATATCCCCCAAACATACTTGGTATAGTGTAATAGGTTTAAAAGATGCCTTTTGGGCCTGCCCTCTGTGTGAGGGATCCAGAGATTATTTTGCCTTTGAGTGGGAAGACCCTGAAACAAGACTAAAACAACAATTGAGATGGACTGTGTTGCCACAGGGGTTCACAGAGTCACCAAACCTATTTGGACAAACTTAGAGAAAATATTACAGGATTTCACATTACCCAAGGAGGTAAAATTATTACAATATGTAGATGATTTATTAGTAGCAGGGGAAACTGAAGGGGGAACCCGAGAAGCCACCATTAAATTGCTCAATTTCCTAGGAGGGAAGGGATTAAAGGTATCTCGGTCAAAGTTACAGTTCGTAGAACAGGAAGTAAAATACTTAGGACACTGGCTGAGTGAAGGGAAAAAGAAATTGGACCTTGATAGGGTATCTGGGATCCTATCTTTAGGACCTCCAAGAACAAAAAAGGAAGTTCGGCAAGTATTAGGGTTATTAGGATATTGTAGACCATGGCTTAAAAGCTACAGTGAAAAGGTAAAATTTCTATATGAAAAATTAACTAATAACCAACTTAAATGGTTTACAGAAGATGATCAGAAATGCAAATAAATAAAAAGGGCATTAATACAAACACCTATATTAAGCCTTCCAGATCTGGAAAAACCTTTCTACCTCTTTGTGAATACATCGAATCAAACAGCATATGGGATCCTAACCCAAGATTGGGCAGGAATAAAGAAACCCATAGGATATTATTCTAAGCTACTTGATCCAGTAAGCAGAGGATGGCCTGCTTGTCTCCAAGCTTTGGTTGCTACAGCATTATTAATAGAAGAAGTCAGGAAGATTATCTTTAGTGCTCCTTTAAAAGTGTATACTCCACATAATGTCAGAAGTGTTTTGCAACAAAAAGTGGAAAAATGGTTAACAGACAGTTGGATCCTAAAATACGAAACAATACTAATTGATTCCCCTGATTTAGAACTAAGGGTGACCTCTGCTCAGAGTCCGGCACAGTTTTTGTTTGGAGAACCAACAGAGAAATTACAACATAACTGTCTAGAAGTAATTGAGACTCAGACTAAGGTAAGACCAGATTTAAGGGATATTGAATTGGAAAAAGGAGAAACACTGTTTGTAGATGGCTCCTCCCGAGTGGTGGAAGGAAAAAGAAAATCAGGATATGCAACAATTAATAAGAACCTGGAACCTGTAGAATCAGGACCTTTGAGTCCATCATGGTCAGCTCAGGCCTGTGAGCTGTACGCCCTATGCAGGGCCCTGGAGTTACTAAAAGGGAAGAGTGGGACTATCTTTACAGATTCTAAATATGCATATGGGGTAGTCCACACTTTTGGAAAAAATTGGGAAGAAAGAGGTTTAATTAATACTCAGGGGAGGAATCTCATACATCAAGAATTAATAGTCAGAATTCTAAAGGCATTAAGAGAACCAAAAGAGATAGCAGTGGTACATGTGAAAGGACACCAAAAGGGATTAGATTACCGAAACAGAGGAAATAATCTGGCAGATAAAGAGGCTCAGGAAGCAGCCCTGAGGACTCAGGTTGTTAAAATTAATGCAATACAGACAAAAGAAAATACCAGCGAAGAAAAACGTGAAGAGAGAGAGAAAAAGTTTACCCCTGAGGAACGAATAAAACTGGAGAAAATAGGGGCTAAGTTAGAACAGGGAAAATGGACTTTACCTGATGGACGAGAAATGTTGCCAAAAGCCTATGCCAGACAAATATTGGAACGTTTGCATACACAAACGCATTGGGGTACAAAGGCATTAAGTGATCATTTCCTGAAATGATTTGGCTGTATTGGAATCTTTGAAATAGCAAAACAAATTACACAAGGCTGCTTAACTTGTCAAAGGATAAATAAGAAAGTGTTTCGGCAAGTGGCTGCGGGAGGGAGAAAAATAGCTTACAGACCTTTCGAGAAAGTACAAATCGATTTCACTGAATTGCCCAAGGTGGGGAGGATAAAATATCTATTGGTAATAGTGGATCATTTAACACAATGGGTAGAAGCCGACCCTGTAGCCCGAGCCACAGCACAGATGGTGGTAAAAATGTTATTGGAACACTGATAGCTAGATATGGGATAATCCAGTACATTGATTCCGATCAGGGCACACACTTTACTTCTAAGATAATAAAACTATTACGCCAATCACTAGGTATTCAGTGGGAATACCATACTCCATGGCATCTACAAAGCTCAGGGAAAGTAGAAAGGATGAATCAAACAATAAAACAACAATTGGCTAAACTAATGATTGAGACCCAAATGCCTTGGACAAAATGCTTACCATTGGCACTTTTGAATATAAGAACAAAACCTCATAGTGAGACTGGATTATCACCATACGAAATGTTGTACGGAATGCCATATTCTCAGGGGATGCCCCTGGGAAACAATATAATTGAAGATTATGATATGCAAAAATATATAACTGCTATTGGGGAGAGACTAAAGGAACTAAGGGAAATGGGAATGATGGCTCAAACACCACCCTTGGGATTTGCCATCCATCAATTTAGACCTGAGGACAGAGTTCTAATAAAAACATGGAAAGGAGAAACCTTATCTCCCCTATGGAAAGGACCTTTTCTTGTCTTGTTAACAACAGACACTGCCATCCGGACTGCAGAGAAGGGGTGGACTCACGTGTCACGAGTTAAAGGACCCATTTCTGAGTGGACCGTGACTTCGAGACCAGGGGAGACCAAAACAGTGTTACAACGAAAGTGAACCTGAATCGAGGCTGCTGACAACAGAATTCAACACCTCAATAAGCTGAGTAACTGGGAAATTTCATTGTGGCAACTCCTGTAGCAATCTGAAAAGGTTCTAAGTAAACATTATAATAACAAAGGTTCTTTTAAAATAGATTGAAGACTGGTGTAGAGGAAGTATAAGCTTTTGGGACATAACATACAGGTTTTAAAAGGATGGTTAACAACTGCACAGAAATTACTTTCCGATCCCATTTGACCCTTAAAGGAACCACCCCTTTGGAACACCAAAGGTAAAGGAGAGGGCAAGACCGGAGTGGGAACCGGTGCTGTGGTTTAAAGAAGTCTGCCAAGGGCTGCAACCCCTTCGGGCCGTGACTACTGAGCACTATGGCCCTAACCGGACCTCTTCTAACCGTGTTAGGGGTGAGCTTCCTGACTCTGGTGACGACAGTGAGTAACTGTAGTCAGTGTGTGGTGACCACAAGGAGGGGAAGAATAACCTCCCTGACTTTGGTCTATCATACTATTTATGACTGTAAGGGTCAGAAGTTGGGAAACTGTATTAATAACTGGATGTAATATACCTTGTGAAACAAAACTGTATGCTATGATCCAAAAGAACTCCCTTATCAATATTAGGTGGAAATTAGAACAAACGAAATCTATGGGACAGGAGAAGACCCAGGCATTGTTTTGAATTTAAAAAATTAAAGAAAAGTCTAGAGAATCAATACAGCACCAGTTATTGTTTAACTCTTTTTATCATGAGATGGAAACAGGAGTGAAATATGAAATTCCCAAAGTTGATAAAAATATATTTGTGAATCTTGCAGAAAACATAGCTAAATCATTACATGTAACTAACTTATGTTTGTGGTGGAACAAATCAAGGTGAACTATGGCCATGGGAGGCTATGGAAAGCAACATAAGTGAGCCCCAAATATGGAAAACAATGGGAAAAGGTAATAGGAAACAACGATGGATACTCCAAACAAGTATAATTGGAAGAAGTTGTTGGCAAAATTTAAGGGACAATGGGAGTCAAGTAGGTAACCTGGAGTGTGAAGGAGGTTACCTATGGAATGAAACTCGGAATAATTGGGATAAGTGGCAAAACCCCCTGGAAATAAATAATCAATTTAAGAATTGAACCAATGGAACAAATATACCAAATGGTTGGCCAACTCCTGAAGGACATTATTGGATTTGTGGCAAATCAGCTTATGCATATTTGCCAACGAATTGGACGGGATCCTGTGTATTAGGAACTATAAGAACCAGTTTTTCCTGTTACCCATAAATAGGGGAGAACGGCTAGGGGTTCAGGTGTATACTGAAGCCGAAGAGTTAAGAAAAAGGTGCCATAAGCAAGACTTACAGATTGGAAATTGGAAAGATAACGAATGGCCTCCTGAAAGAATCATTGCCTATTATGATCCAGCTACATAGGCAGAAGACAAATCCTGGGGCTACAGAACCCCAATATATATGCTTAATAGAATAATAAAGTTACAAGCTGTAGTAGAAATAGTTGTAAATAGAAACGGAAATGCACTTGGATTAATTGCAAAACAGAACACCAAGATGAGAACTGCCCTATATCAAAATCGCTTAGCTTTGGATTATTTGCTAGCACAAGAAGGGAATGTTTGTGGAAAATTTAACCTTAGTGATTGATGTCTAGAAATTGATGATGAAGGAAGAGCTATAACTGAGCTTGTAAAGGAAATTAAGAAAACTGCGCATGTTCCAGTTCAGACTTGGAATGGAATCAATTTAGGGGAAGTATGGGAGACTTCATGGGCGGTGATTGGCTTACAAAAATTGGAATAGTTATATTGGGGATATGTGGAGGATTATTAATAATTCCATGTTTAATACCTTGCTGTACTAAGCTAATATATTCAGTGATACCTATTGATCCAGAACCAGGGAAAGAAAGAAACCATTCCCTGAAGATAATAAAAACAAAAGAGGATCCAGAATTAACATCAATTCAGAAAGTGTTGGCACGACTGGAAACAAAAACCACGAATCAATACCAACAAAAAGAAGATGGGGGATTGTGAGATATGTTCACCTGATTTGTGTTAATGTGAAGCAATACTAGGGTTGCATGGTGAAATGTGACCCTCTCTGTATATGGAATCTTTAATTATCCTGTTTGTTCTTATATAGCCACAGGCTTAGGGGAAACAGGAAGATACAGAATCATAGAATCATAGAATGGTTAGGGTTGGAAGGGACCTTCAAAGGTCATCTAGTCCAACCCCCCTGCAAGGAGCAGGGACATCCCCAACTAGATCAGGTTGCTCAGAGCCTCATCCAGCCTGGCCTTGAACACTTCCAGGGATGGAGCCTCCACCACCTTTCTGGGCAACCTGTTCCAGTGTTCTATAACTCGCATCGCAAAAATTTTTTTCCTAATTTCCAATCTAAATCTACACCCCTCTATTTTAAAACCATTACCTCTTGTCCTATTGCAACAGGCCCTACTAAACAGCCTTTCCCCATCTTTCTTGTAGGCCCCCTTGAGGTACTGGAAGACCGCTATCAGGTCTCCCTGGAGCCTCCTCTTCTCCAGGCTGAACAGCCCCAACTCTCTCAGCCTGTCCTCATAAGAGAGGTGCTCCAGCCCTTTTATCACCTTTGTGGCCCTCCTCTGGACCTTCTCCAACTGGTCCATGTCCTTCTTGTGTTGGGGGCTCCAGAACTGGACACAGTACTCCAGGTGGGGTCTCACCAGGGCAGAGTAGAGGGGCAGAATCACCTCCCTCGACCTGCTGGCCACACTCCTCTTGATGCAGCCCAGGATGCGGTTGGCCTTCTGGGCCGCAAGGGTGCATTGCCTGCTCATGTTAAGCTTCTCATCCACCAGCACTCCCAAGTCCTTCTCCTCAGGGCTGCTCTCAATCCATTCCCCGCCCAGCCTGTATTTGTGCCTGGGATTGCCATGACCCAGGTGCAGGACCTTGCACTTGGCCTGGTTGAACTTCATGAGGTTGGCATGGGCCCACCTCTCCAGCCTGTCAAGGTCCTTCTGGATGGCATCCCTCCCTTCCAGCGTGTCGATGGCACCACACAACTTGGTGTCATCGGCGAACTTGCTGAGAGTGCACTCTATCCCACTGTCCATGTCGCCGACAAAGATGTTGAACAGGGCCGGGCCCAGCACGGACCCCTGAGGGACACCACTCGTGACCGGTCTCCACATGGACACTGAGCCGTTGACCACCACTCTCTGAGTGCGGCCATCCAGCCAACTCCTTATCCACCGAGTGGTCCGTCCATCAAACCCATGTCTCTCTAGTTTAGAGAGAAGGATGTCGTGCGGGACAGTGTCAAAAGCTTTGCACAAGTCCAGGTAGATGATGTCAGTTGCTCGTCCCTTGTCCACCGATGCCGTCACCTCATCATAGAAGGCCACCAAATTGGTCAGGCACGATCTGCCCTTGGTGAAGCCATGCTGGCTGTCACCAACCACCTCCTTGCTCTCCATGTGCCTTAGCATGGCTTCCAGGAGAATCTGCTCCGTGACCTTGCCAGGCACAGAGGTGAGGCTGACCGGCCTGTAGTTACCCAGGTCTTCCTTAGTCCCCTTTTTAAAAATTGGGGTTATGTTCCCTCTCTTCCAGTCATCGGGGACCTCACCAGACTGCCACGACTTCTCAAATATGATAGCCAGTGGCTTGGCAACTTCATCTGCCAGTTCCCTCAGGACCCGTGGATGGATCTCATCAGGTCCCATGGACTTGTGCACCTTTAAGTTCCTCAGATGATCCCGAACCCGCTCTTCTAGTACAGTGGGCGGTTCTTCATCCTCGCAGTCCCTGCTTGCACCTTCTACAGCTTGGGTGGTGAGACAAGAGCTCTTGTCGGTGAAGACTGAGGCAAAAAAGTCATTGAGTACCTCAGCCTTCTCCATGTCCTGGGTAACCAGGACACCAGTTCCCTTCCAGAGGGGGCCTACATTTTCCCTGGACTTTATTTTGTCCCCTACGTACCTATAAAAGCTCTTCTTGTTGCATTTTATGTCCCTGGCCAGATTCAGTTCTGCCAGGGCTTTGGCCTTCCTTACCTTATCCCTGGCCACTCGCACAGCCTCTTTGTAGTCCTCCCAGGCTACCTGTCCCCACTTCCACCCTCTATAGGCTTCCTTTTTCACTTTCAGTTGGTCCAGGAGCTCCTTGTTCATCCACCTGGGCCTCCTGGCCTTTTTGCCCAACTTGTTCTTCATCGGGATGCACCTCTGCTGAGCTTGGAGGAGGTGCTCCTTGAATATGGAACAACTTTCCTGGGCCCCTCTTCCCTCCAGGGCCGCCTCCCATGGCACTTGGCCCATCAGGTCCCTGAAGAGGCTGAAGTCCGCCTTCCTGAAGTCTAGGGCAGAGAGCTTGCCATGTAGTTTCCTTGCTGCCCCGTGGATCTTGAATTCCACCATGTCATGGTCGCTGCAGCCAAGGCTGTCCTTTAGTTTCACATCCCCCACCAGCCCCTCCCTGTTGGTGAGCACAAGGTCCAGCATGGCACCCCTCCTTGTCGGCTCCTCTATCGCCTGCAAGAGGAAGTTGTTGTCCATGCATTCCAGGAACCTCCTGGACTGCCTGTGCCCTGCTGTGTTATCTCTCCAACAGATGTCAGGGTGGTTCAAGTCCCCCATGAGAACCAGGGCCTGTGACTGTGAGGCTGCTCCTATCTGCCTATAGAGCGCTTCGTCTGCTCTGTCTTCCTGGCCAGGCGGCCTGTAACAGACCCCCACCGTAACATCCCCTGTCCGTCCCCATCCTCTAATCTTGACCCATAAGCTCTCTGTCAGCTCCTCCTCCATCCCCAGGCAGAGCTCCACGCACTCCAGCTGGTTGCTGACTTAGAGAGCGACACCCCCTCCTCGTCTCCCCTTCCTGTCTTTTCTAAAAAGCCTATACCCCTCCATGTTGATGCTCCAGTCGTATGTGTCATCCCACCATGTCTCCGTGATGCCAACGAGTTTGTAGCCCTGCTCGTGTGCACGCATCTCCAGCTCTTCCTGTTTATTCCCCATGCTGCGTGCATTGGTATAGAGACACCTCAGCTGGGCCCCCGACAAAGCCGACTTGCTGGCTGGAGCGACAGGGGTGCTATTGCACCAGAGTTTAGGTTTATTTGCACTTATCTGTGATCCTTCCTCAGCTGTACATAGTTCTATAAGTTTTGTTTAAAGTTATAAACGTATTTGGGAGGTTTATTTAAGTTATTAAAAATGTGTTTGGCAGGATCCACTCCTGCCTTAGTAGTTTGACATAATTAAGGATTTTACTTGCTTAACAGCGCTGTTTGCATAAGAAGGACACTTGACAATGGAGCGAACAAAAGGCGGGAAAGGCGGGCTGGGGGCTGATGACCACGGGCACGTAAACAACCCCAAATATGGGACCCGCCGCTTCTGTACTTTTAGCCAATTAACACCTGTATAGTGGCTAGTGATTCGCTCTTGGCCAATCAGTACCTGCCGCGAACGGTGTGATTAACCAATGGAGTGTAGATTGTGAGCTCCCAAAAAAAAGGAGACAGGCACGATGGGGGGACCGGGAGAGGTTATAAATACTGTAACTGTAAACAAAGGGGTGTGCGTCTTGGTGGAGCAAAGACTCCCGGCGCACCCAGCGCTGTTTGCTTGTTTCTATTCAATAAATTGGAAACTATAATTGGAATCCTGTTTTGGGACTCAACTCATTTATAACACATAAGAATTACAGCATTTAATAGTGATGCATAACCAACAAACTGCATAACATTATATAATAGTGGGAAATAATTGCAGACTAGACAGTTTAGCTTCACGGACTGATCTGAATTCTGGTTCAACAGCTCTACCGGTGTACACAGACTCAAAGTGATAAATTAGAACATACTTTTTTAGTTTCAAGTGTCTTTTAAATTTCTCAAGCTAACAGCAAATGTCTGCTTTTTTTCCTGAATGAAAAAAAAAAATTCTTTTGATGATACCATGCTTAATCTTAATAATGTCCAAAAAAAGGGTGTTGGTGGGGTTGGAGGGTGGGACTCGAAATGCACAGTCCCATCTTTCCTATTTAAAAACCAAAAAAAATTACATACTTATTCAGCTCTGCTACCAATCCACAAAATAAGCACAGAATAAGTTGATTCAAAAAAATCAACACTGATATTGAAAACCAAGTTTCCAGTGTACTGTGTCATGTAGGTTTTTGTTTGTTTGTTTGTTTGTTTTCCTAAGTTATCTGGCTACTAGAGGAACTCGGGGTCAATGCCACTCTCCTTAGATAGTGTCTCTATGGGGAGATAAAGAGGAAGCAATGGTCTTTCCTTAGCCTGAACACAAAAGACACTTCAGTGGGTCTAGAAGAGAAAGCAAGGATAACCGTAATGCTGGGAGGCATTTATTGTCCCTCCCTCTGCTTCATGACAGAAGAACAGCATAGCATACAGAAGGAATGAGAACGTGACAGCACTTTGTGAAAGGGAAGGAAGGGGAAGAAAAACAGCATGATGGAAACGACACCTGCTTTTCTCAGGTTGGAGTCTGGTAATGGAGTACAGTTCCTGGTACTGGATAAAAGATACCACAGCAACATTTGATTAAGTAATGATCTCATATAAAACTGATTATAACAGTTACATTTGTTCAAGAAGTTTGAGAGATTAATTTTGCACCAAGAAGTTTTAAAATCACTGCCTATTCTCTTGAAAGCAGAAAGCTGCATGAAATCAAAACACCAGCACAAACTTGTTCATGTGGTCTAATTACCTGAGACACATAGTCACTGTACACCCAGCTCTCAATCAGGTGTGGGCAGTCAGATAGCACAGAGACCTGGTATTAGTTACCACAAATCACAGCCCTACTATGTCTGCAACATTTACCAGCCACGTCACTCGTCATCAAGTTCCAGCCTAAAAAATGTGACATTCATTTTTTAGCCTTTATAATTTTGACCCATACTTTATAGTAGAAGAGTGTATGGTCCCACACAAGTTTAGGAGGTTCCAGGATAAAGAACAGCACTGCAAAATACTAGCAGCCAGCTCTCATAAAAGGATTCCTAAGACTCTACATTTCAGTGTTGGGAAGAAAGAGAGGCTTATGTGCTTACCTGATTTCAAGTGCTTTGATTGCTTCTAACATCTGTAGATACTCAGCTGCTTTCCAAACATCATTTGCTTCTTCCTCACCTTGGACTATTAGTTTTGCTGTGTAGGTGAACTCAATTAGGTGACGAAATGCCATGTTACTTACACCTGTTTACAAGCAAGAAAAACTGACTCTTTTAGCAATTCCTCAGTCTCATCTATCTGGTGAATCTTGCACTTGCCTGCTCACCATTTTGCTCACAGTACTTTGACAGCCAGTTTCATGAAGATGCCACCCTTGAAAGGCTCACATTGGAATAAAAAGTCTACTATAGAAACACGTGAATCTGAAACAACTATAGAGTCGTGCCATGACAAAGATAAAAGGGAAGGATAAGATGGACAAAAAAGCTGCTTATATAGATTAATAACAAGTATAGATTTAAACATAAAAATATGATCTCTCTCTCAAGAGTTACCAGCTGAAGTATTGCTCCAGGAAATTGCTCCTTGCCTACCAGGCAAGTATTGCTCCATATCTATCCTGTTCTTGCACCCCAGCCAAGGTATCTTTTTTTTTTCTTTTAATTTTCCTTCAGGGAAATTTTTTTACAGTGGCGATAGCTACCCATACTGGTTTTGGCTGGGATCGAGTTAATTTTCTTCATAGTAGCTTGTATGGGACTATGTTTTGGATTTGTGCTGAAAACAGTGTATCAACACTGATGTTTTAGTTACTGCTGAGCAGTGCTTACACAGAGTCAAGGCCTTTTCTACTCCTCACACTGCCCTGCCAGCGAGTAGATTGGAGGTGCACAAAAAGTTGGAAGGGGACACAGTTGGGACAGCTGATCCCAACTGACCAAAGGGATATTCCTTACCATATGACATCATGCTCAGCAATAAAAAGCTGAGGGAGAGACAAGCGGAGGGGCCACTGCTTGGGCACTGGCTGGCCATCGCTCAGTTGGTGGCAAGCAATTGTTTTCATTTGCATCACTTGTCTTTCTTGGGTTTTATTCTCCTCTCTCTTTATTATTATTATTTTTTTCCTCTTTTCCTTACCATTAAAAAAATATTTCTTTTTAATTATTAAACTGTTTTTATCTCAACCCATGAGTTTCTTTCTCACTTTTACCCTTCTGATTCTCCTCCTCATGCCGCTGGGGGGGGGATGAGCGAGCCTGGCTGTGTGGTGCTTAGTTGCTGGCCAGGCAACCACAACACTACCTCAGAACAGCTCAAGAGCTGAGATCTAGAAAGTTAATCGATATGACCAAGCATGCATTTAAGCCCATCCCAAGGATACTACATTCATTTTGAGCTTGGGCACACAACTCTGAAGGTTTTTATTTGCATGAATCAGACTACCTTCAATCTCCACCAAGGGCTCCTGAGTGAAGTCTTGGAAGAATTTGTAGAAGAACTGGCTACAGGCAGCAAGAACAGCCTTATGAGCTTTGAAATGGTGACCTACAAAGAGAGACAAAAATTTTGGTTTAGGATAACACCTTCCTTACTCATAGTGCAGAATAAGTGCAGATGCAGAGAAGAGAATGGCTGCAGAACCACCCAGTCTACAAATCTATTCCAGCAGCGTATAGTCACTTAGTATGTCTCCTTGTAACATGGGATACCACTGCAGCTAGCCTGTCCCATCTCATGCAGACCCTTGCTGACATCACTGACCTTGTTGAAGCTCTGCAATTCAATCAGCTAGAGGACTCACTTACTCCAAAGTGTTTATCTTTTCAGATATTTAAGTTATGGGAAATTCCTGTGCAAACTTTTTCCTGTATGTCTTGGGCTCAGCTCTCAGGTTTTATCCAGGCTCTCCTTGGTTTTTGCTGCTCTTACATACAGATGTATTTTATCATCACTTCTGCTAGCATAAAGACCCCTGCAGAACAGAAGTAGTTCTGCTCTGTTCTTCCTGGTTTCCAGACTGTGTATTCCCCATCACTGTGTTGCCTTCTCCCTGGTGCAGGCATGAACATTCATAAGGCTCCAGGAGACAGAGGTAAGTGAAGCAATATGGAACTACACAGCTGCACAAGAAAACAGTTTTGAGCTCAACACATGGATTTGGTTACACTAGAGCAGGAATAAATGTTCAGGATAAGTTTTGTGCGAGCACTGACAGTGAAACTACAGTGATTCCAGAAGAGTAATTTTTTCTTCATTTGCTTACTTTTTTTTCTAATCCATGCTCTGTAGGACCCTTTTCCTTCAAGTGAGTTCTTGCTATCCTTTTAAGGATCAGGTGGTACTCCTTTAACTATGTCTGTCCTAGTGGACACTGCCTATCTTCCTTGAAGTGCTCATCCATTCTAAGACATGTTTGGGATAAGAAGCAATCTTAGGTGATCTATCAGACACCACCTTTTCTAAGGAGATAATAAGTACTTATATCTCAGTCTTCCTTTTAAACTAATATTTATGTCTTTAGAACATATAGAAAAAGAAAAGTGAGTTTTTCTACCCTATTTTAACTATATATTAAAATAGTAAGCAGATATCAGAGAAGCAAGAAAGCAATCTTATTTCAAGCTGTAGGTTTTTTTTTTAAAAAAAATCAACCAATATTTGTATAAGTTCTCTGCATGCAAACAATCAGCTCAAGTTAGGGAAAGATATTTTTACAATGTTTTGGAAATCCTTAGACAACACGTTAAATATAGTAGAGCAGTTTCAAAGTGGGCTTCTATCTGAAAATATTTAGCCCTTTATCTGGAAAAGTAAAAGCAAAATTATTAATCACTACTGGAGACTCTGTTCACCTCAAGATTTTAAATGAAACTCTGAAAGTAACTTGCACACCAATACAGAACCGAGAATTTGTTAGCAATCCAGTTTGACAGCTGACCTGTAACAAACCCAACAGCTTCCCAGTACAGCTTTCAGAATTCTCTGTATACCAGCTGGTTCTCAGGCCTGTACATACCATCGACAATCAGAGTAATATCCGTAAACTGGTCCTGCTCACGTTGTTCATTCAGTCTATCCAAAATAATTTTATAGTGTTCAGGGAATTCCTGGATACATTCCATCATTTCTTCAGCTTCCATGGCAAAAGAACTAGTCTGCAAAAGATGTGGTAGGACAGTAAGAATACTGCACCACTCAGAAAATACTATGCACAGTCAGGTTAGTATACAAACATGAATTAACTAGCACTTTTCAGGGACTACAAAACCAATAGAAACACTAAACTGTCTTGGTAACAAGTTTACCTGATTTTAGCTAACAGGTAGGAAACGTTAGGATTAATGAAATGGAGTATGGCCTTATTTATACACATGAAAAAAGATTAAGCAGGGACCCATCTCCCTCAAAGAAATACTACAGGGATGCAATATCCCCACAGTTAACTATTCTAGATCTCAGCAGCATAATGTCAGAATCTATATAAGTTACTTCTTGCAATTCTACCAATCCACTTGGTAGAATAACAGTCCTGAAAATTTTCATACTTAAGTCACATGTTGTATCTAGTGAACACAAGATGTTTACTTCCTTTAAATAAGGATGTAATAAAGTAGCACTTTTCAGCTTCTGAGTACATAGGAGTTGCCAGGGATTTAATGTGTTGTCACACCCAAGAGCAAAGAGCTTATTCACCCAGCCTTCTTACAATTCTCCCCCTGCAAGGTGAAATATTCTTTGCCAACCTTTTCAAAGAGACATGTAGACTTGTAATCTGATAGTTCTTCCTCCCTTACTTATACAACAAACATAGCTGGGGGTGGGAGTTGCAGAGGTTCTCAAACCTGAAGAGGTTTAGCAGAACTCTGTGCCTATGGATGTGTCCTGCTTCCAGTTAGGATAGAGTTAACATTCACCTGAGCTGGGAGAGGAACTGGAGCTGGTGGCACCTGTGGCTGGGGGACACAGCTAGGATAATTTACTAATTAGCCCACAGTTGGGATAGTTCACCCAAACTGGCCAAAGGGCCATTCCATGTGACTTCATGCTCAGTATATAAAGTGAGGAGGGTGATAAGTAGAGGTTCCTGTTACTTGGGAGGGAGCTAGGTATTGTGATCTGCTGTGAGCTATTGTACTGGAAATTACATGCTTAAGTATTTTCTGTTATGGGGGTTTGTTTGCTTCCCATCTCTGTTTTCTTTTCCTTTGTTGTTCTCTCAAACTGTTTGTTTTTTTTTTTATCTCAACTCATGAGTTTTGTCTTCTTTTCTTTACCCATTCTCCTCCCTGTCCCACTGGAGGATGGGGGGGAGTGAGTGAGAGACTGTATAGCTTGGCCCTGAGCAGGGCTAAACTATGACAGTTATTTTGGTGCCCAACGTAGGCAATGAAGGGTTGAGATAACTGCAGATCTGACTTGAGTGGTTTGAAACAAAATTTGTTTTACACACTTACTGTATTGGTTATTGGTTGCTGGTCATGATGTTGTGTTATCTGCACTCTTATATGTACTCTGTGTTCCTGGTGGTGCTGTTTATCACCTCAGGGAAGATGATGAGAATTATCACTTTGTACTATGCAATATCAATTTATGATATGGTAACATCAATGGCCACAAAGATAAGTTGGTATCTGTATGTGGATGATTACCCTCACTCTTTCACCTCCAGGGTGGTTATAACAGTTTGAGAACTTTGAATATCTGGAGGATATTTAAGCCAGCATGATGTTATTACTATGTCTCTTGAATGTGTCCCAGGTCTTGTTTAGGGTTACAAAACCACTTTTTAGGAATATCTTTCAGAGATCTGCCCTGAGGTGAGATAGTCGTGTGTAGCATGGCATGTGGGAGAATATGGGCAGGTATCTGGAGAACTTTTCACCTCCCATGGTTTGGAATGTTAGTCCTGAACAACTGGAGTACCCTGATAAAGTGACAGAATATTTGAAGAAAAAAAAATGTTGTGGCTATTCTAAAGAGGCACAACTTACTGCACTGTGCTGGGCCCTGGCCAGTACCTACCAAACACTGCTCAATGCTGTGCAGCACCCTCAAGGGAAAGAGAGGGAGAACAGATTGACCTGCACTGTGGCTACTCAAACCCCAGCAACAGGCACTGCAGCTGAATCAGAATGAACCTGTGCTGGTATCAGTTGCCCCTGTATGCAAGAAGAACACTTGGAAGCAAAAGTCAGCTTGTTTAGTAAGGGATGAAGAAGCTTCTCCTAAGAGAGAGCAGGAGGAAGAAGCATACTGCCCTGTCAGTGAGGAGGCAGACTACTCTGAAGCAGGGTCATCATTAAGACAGGAGGAATTACCTGCTTCGCCCTAAGGAAGAACTCGGCAGGAGGAGGACTCCTCTTCCTCAGAGGAAGAACTCGTAAATTAGACAACTACCCAATTGTCCAGGTGAGCACATAGTCAGCTGGCTGCTCTGGTGCTGGGATAATAGGGCCAGTAGCCTGAAATTAGAGGGCAGAGAAGCTAGGCAGCTGGGATCCCTTTTTAGAGAAGGGAGCATTGACAAAGCAATTGGAAAAGGGACACCAGCTCTCAGCCTCTGGAAGGGACTCCTGTCAGGTGTGGAGGAGAGGTATCCTTTCAAGGAGGATATAATGTGTCACCCAGGCAAGTGGGCCACCCTGGAGAGGTGCATCTAGTACCTGAGGGAATTAGCTGTGCTGGAGGTCATTTATGATGACCTGGACAATGAGCAGTTATCTAAGGATCCAGATGAAGTCAAGTGCACATGACCCATGTGGTGGAAGTTTGTTCAAAGCGCACCATCGTCATATGCCAACTCAGTGGCAGTTATGACCTGGGAAGATGGAGAGGAACAAACAGTGGATGAACTGGCTGGCCAACTCTGGCAGTAAGAAGGAAGTCTATCTTCCTCCCTATGGGCTTGCATCTTGGCTGTGGAGAAACTGTCCTGAGAGTTCCAGCAATTCAAAGAGAATACCAGTTCCCCACTGGTATGGGCCAATATTTCAGCTATTGGGAGTAAATGTTTCCCTGCTCAAGAGAGATGGTACATACGCAAGGTACCCTGTTGTTGGATACCTGGAGTATCAGGGGCACTTAGTGAACAATCCAGACCGAATGGAATTGTTATGTTTGTGAGCAGCAGGCCTCAAGGACATCGCTGAAGCTTCCTGTGAGAAAGTAAATGAAGCTTCCTGTGAGAAAGTAAATGAAGCAACCTTGAGAAGAAGGAAAACAGCTGGCATATGTGACTGGGGGCTGAACATGAAGCAGGGTGCAGGTGGAGAGGACTGTGCGCGTGAACATAGAGACTTAATGAATCATATTTTAGCTAAGAGTGCGTGCATGATATAGTTAGCCAATTAGTAGAGAGCTTGCGCATGATACGGAACTAGAAGGGCTATATTAACCGGGATGTATCAACAATAAATTGGCATTTGCTTGATCATATTGGTCGTCAGCAGTGTCCGTTACTTCCGCGTCAACAGGTGGCGCCCAAACAGGGACCCTCAGATCCGGTGTTGGACATCCCGACGAAGCCAAAGAAGGAAAAAGAGGGGGCGGAAGCCGGTCGAAGTTGAGTGCTGCCCTGGCACTCGGGAAGTCGCTATAGCGCAAAAAGGTACCAAAAGTACGGAGGGAATCTCGTCTTGGCCAGGCGAGCGGCCGGGGAGGAGATGGGGTCCACACTGACCAAAGAGGAGTCAGCAGTGGTTAAGCTCCTCCAACATATGCTCTCAATGACAGGACTGAGGTATGACTCGTCCGTCCTAGAAGCTTTGCTGCAGTGGGCAAAGAAAAGGGAATTAATTCCCACAGTTGATGCTGCTTTTGAACTCCCGACATGGGAAAAGACAGGAAAAGAGTTGTGGGAAAAAATAAGTAAGGGATCAAAGGAGGCGAGCAAACTCTCCACCATGTGGAAGCTAATTAACGAAACATTGATAAGCATGAAAGCCGAGCGTTCAGTTGCCGCATCCGCTTTTGCGGCCTTAACTCCAGCCGGCGGGTCCACCTCCGCTACCAGCATGCTGTTCTTGGGTTTAACGAGTCCTGCCGCCGCCCCGGCTGGTGCTGAGGGTGGGGGGGTTTCGAGCCCCAGCAAGGACTCCAGGAAATGCAGCCACAGCCCCCATAACTATAGATATGCGGGCACCAGAGGGAAAAACTGCCGAAAGCCTTTCACCACCATCAGATGTACCACTGCCAGGCACCCCGCCACACTGCGCCAGTGCAGGCTCAGAGTCACGAGCCTTTTCGCCGGTGCCAACAGCTCTGGTTTATCCCCCGTTACCACCTTCTTCCCTGCCACCATGGCGTGAGGAAGAGGAGGATGAACATTCATCTGGCTTGAAGGATGCACAGCTGCAAGAGATGCTAAAAAGGCTGGAAGCCCTAGAGGTTTGCCTAGAAGGGTCACTGGGAAACTTGTCAACTCCTTTGCCTGTGCCACATCGAGACCTGCCAGCGTCCAACCTATTTGTTCCGAATGGAGCATCAGGTGAGATCAGTCTTTTTGCACCTTTCCAAGGAACGCTGGCGGGAGGGGCCGTGGATTTGAATCCGATAACGCGGTGGAAAGAGGTGATTCGAGATACTTTGATAAAAGGAGAGCCTTTGCCCATGGCATTTCCAGTTGTGACTGATAATACTGGGAAAAGTGTGTGGAGAGCATTAGACTGGAAAATATTGAAGGAAGCTAAAAGCGCAGTTACTCAGTATGGGCTAAAATCATCATATACTCAATCTGTGTTGCAGCATATTTTTTTGTCACAGTTGTTAACTCCTTATGATATTAGAATGATTGTCCAGATGCTTTTGCTATCGTCACAGCAGCTGCAGTTCTTTCAGTACTGGCAGGCTGCTTGTGATAGGGCAGCTGCAATGCCTCGACAACAGGGTGATCCATTATTCGGGGTGCAAACTCAAATGCTGATGGGAGCGGGACCCTACACATGATCTGATTGGCAAGCGCAATTTGCTACTGAAGTATTAGAACTGGGCCAAGATTTGGCTTATAGAGCGCTTGCTAGGGTGCACGATGAAAAGTCCGGACCTGTCTTTATGTCAGTAAGGCAAGGTCCCACAGAACCATATGGGAAATTTATTGATCGGTTGCACACTGCAATTATGGCTCACCCTGATTTGGATGATGACATGAAAGCAAAGTTCTTAGATATGCTTGCCTTTAATAATGCTAATGAAAAAACTAAGAGAGCCCTTAGTGTGCTGCCAAAAGGATCTAGTACAGGGCAACTGCTGGAAGCTGCTGAGCGAACGTTAGAACAAGAAAAGGCTACAGTCATGGCTGCTGCTGTAGGTGCAGCAGTTAAACCATTGATATCAATAAAGCAGAGTGTGATTAACTGTCTGTAACCCCCATTCCCTCTTCCTGCTTTCCCCCCGCCATCCCTGTCCCGCTCAGGGGGCAGGGGAGGGAGGGGGAGAGGGTGTTAAGCCTGGGAAGAGGGAGGGGTGGGGGGAGCTTGTCTTGTTCCCTTTTTCATTATCCTGCTTTGGTTTTAGTGATGGTCTGTTTTGCTTGTAGCGGTGGCTTTAAGGATCCCTCCCTATTCTTGTCTTAAACCTTGGGTTTTAGTTTTCTTTCCTCTTATATGTCTGGGACCACGGCCGCTGCCAGGCGCCCCCACCCCCCCGCCCCTGACATGGTTAACAGATACTCCTGTCTGAGTCAAGCTTTGTATAAGTGGAAGGACCGTTCCCTCTTATAACATGGGGGAAGGGATACGCTTATGTCTTTACAGGAGCAGTAAACAAGTGGATCTGTATCATCTGCGGGTAAGCCTTTCAGAACATGTTTGGTTGACCTGCCAGATACCGGTAGGACGGCAACTCTGTGTAAAACAGCAGCAGCCACGAGTGCTGAGTGCTAAAACTACAAAAGATGGAATTTTTTGGGATCAGTAAAGATGGACTTCTGTCTATTTTTTTTAACTATTCAGGAGCTAATGTTACTAGAGGGGTAATGATTGTAAATGCTTTAAGACCTATACATTGCAACGACACAGCATGGTGTAATCATGCGAGCACATATCAAAATCCAGACAGCATAAAAGACCTAAACGAAGCATACATAGCATTGAATCTGGTTGCCAAGACAATACAGAGATTTGGAAACTAAGTAAAATTATTGCTGCTTCAGTCTTTACACCTGGTGTGGCAAGTGCCTAGGCGTTAACTACGCTAAATAAATTGGACTGTTGGCTTGCTAAGCAAATAAATACAACTGCATTGGTACTATCAACGCTGTTAACTGATGTAGATTCTATATACTATGCTACTTTACAAAACAGAACCGCTGTTAGCCTGCAGAGCACATATTTGACAGGCCTTGTATGCACTGGCCATGTGTGCAGCAACACCTAGTCAGTACTCTTTCACTGAATCTGCTGAGGGGATAAACAGAGGTGGCTCGGAGCGAAGGGGAGAGGATGGACCCAGAGCACACTTTATTTACAACAGGGGACGCCCTGAAGGTGCTGCGCCTGCCTCCCTTCTCTGCTCTGACCCCGCTGATAAACATCCTCTTGCTCGGCGGTGTCTTTGGCGTAGTTGGGTTGGTAACAGAATAGATCAGCAATAGATTTTTTTATTATTAGCACAAAATCATGATTGTCAGGATTTTGATGGGCTTTGCTGCATGAATCTGTCTGATCATTTGGAATCTATTCACAAAAGTATTCAAAACTTGCAAAAAGGAGTACAAAAACAGCAACAAAGTGATGGTTTTGATATATTCAGAAATCTTTTGGTGACTTGATATAAGCTTGTTACTAATAGCTGTAGGATGCTTATTCATTCCTTTTATATATGTATTTTGATCTATATTCTGTGTCTTAAAATGTGTGCAGACTTTAATAGATAAAGCGTTGAAACAAGCCTCTTCTCATAAACAAAGAAGGGGGAGATGTGGTATTTCGCTGAGTCAGTATGGTATCAGTGAAAGCACACCGACCTTGGGAGAGGGATACAATTATGCTCGCTGGAAGAAAGCCATGGAATGAGAAGGGAAGCTTTAAGATACAAAACATTGTTAGCAGAATTTATGGCTTGTTTCAACAGAGGCCTGCAGAAAACTAGTCATTGCTCTTATAGATAAGAAAGTTACTGGAGTTGTTATATCTATAATAGTAGAAGAATGTTATAGTAGACAATTACTAGAAGGTAGTGAAACTTAGCTTTGCTTTGTAATCATGAATATGTATAACGTGTGATCAGTAATTTTATTAACTAAGCTTGTGTGTGGCATAACTGGGTGGTTGCTGTCCTTGGTTAAAATCGGAATTGTGATACTAGGCATCATACTAGGCATAATCATTAACATACCATGCTTGCAAAAAATGATTGACAACTCAATACAGACAATCTGGCTCATTAAAAAAAAAAGGGAGATTCAGTAGAGGCCTACATGAACCTAGTTGATATTGTAGTAAAATAAGGTCAGGAGTACCAAAAAGGGCCATAGGAGGACCATGTTATTTTGGAAAATTGATAGTGTTTGCTCCATCTATGAGAACATTATGGAATCATACGCGAGCAAGAAGATCGCTGAAAGTATTGACTCCCCATTGTGACGGCAATTTAACCCTGTTGGGGACAGCTGAGCAGATAGCATTATCTTTATTTGTTCCTTGGGCAGCAACTGCAAAAAGCTTTAGCTAACTTAAATAAATTAGCTTGTTGGGCACAAAAGCAAATGAATTTAACCTCTAGCATGTTATCAGGATTATTAGAAGACATGGATAGTATGCGTCATGATATTTTTGCAGAATCGGGCAGCCATTGATTTTTGTTATTAGCGCATGGACATGGATGTGAAGATTTTGAAGGTATGTGTTGCATGAATGTTTCTGATCACTCTAAGCCGATACGCTATCAGTTGGCAGAGTTATGCCGGAACATGCATGCAATACAAGTGGAAAGCAGGTTAACAGACTGGTTTAAATCCTTGGGGGTCACAGGCTGGCTAAAAGATTTGATAGTTTATGGGTTGGTATTATTGACGGGTTTGCTGTTGACACTGATGATTTTGGGGTATATTTTAAAATGCTTTGTGAAAGCTATGGAACGTATGATGAAAGTGGGTCTGGATTGTTCAAAACAAAAAGGGGGATTTGTTGGATACCTGGAGTATCAGGGGCACGTAGTGAACAATCCAGACCAAATGGAATTGTTACGTTTGTGAGCAGCAGGCCTCAAGGACATCACTGAGGCCGCCTGTGAGAAAGTACTGAGGCCGCCTGTGAGAAAGTACTGAGGCCGCCTGTGAGAAGAAGGAAAACAGCTGGCATATGTGACTGGGGGCTGAACATGAAGCAGGGTGCAGGTGGAGAGAACTGTGTGTGTGAACGAAGAGACTTAATAAATCATATTTTAGCTAGGAGCGTGTGCATGATATAGTTAGCCAATTAGTAGAGAGCTTGCGCATGATACGGAATTAGAAGGGCTATATTAACCGGGATGTATCAACAATAAATCGGCATTTGCTTGATCATATTGGTCGTCAGCAGTGTCTGTGACTTCTATGTCAGCACCCTGTGGTTTACCTTGTGTGACCAAGGAGAGGACATGAGGGAGTGGGATGGGAAGTCTACCTCTGCCCTAGAGGCATGGGTATGTAAGTTGCAAATAGAGGTTGTCCCCAGAAAATTGCTGCACCAGTCTCCAATAATCTTACTTCTAACCCTCTCAAAGGGACCTCTGACACATATTTAAAAGAAATGAACAATGAATAATGTAGCCAAGATTAGAGAGGCCCTGCCTCCAGCCAGGTTGAGAAGAGGGACAACAGTTTATTCGACTGTATGGATCTGATGACTTGCTGTGTCAGACCCACAAGAGTATAAGGCTCTAGTGGATACTGGTGCACAATGTACCTTGATGCCATCAAGATATAATGGGGCAGAACCCATTTGTATTTCCAGAGTGATAAGAGGATCCCAACAGCTGACTGTACTGGAGGCTGAAGTGAGCCTGACAGGGAATGAGTGGCAAAAGCACCCCATAGTGCCTGGCCCAGATGCTCTGTGCATTCTTGGTATAGATTACCTCAGAAGGGGATATTTCAAGGACCCAAAAGGGTACTGGTGGGCTTTTGGTGTAGGTGCTTTGGAGATGGAGGAAACCATACAGTTGTCTACCTTGCCTGGTCTCTCAGAGGATCCTTCTGTTGTGAGGCTGTTGAGGGTTGAAGAACATCAGGGGCCAATTGCTACCACAACTGTGCACCGGCGGCAGTATTGCACCAACTGAGACTCCATAATCCTCATCCATAAGCTGATTAGTGGGCTGGAGAGCCAGGGAGTGATCAGCAAGTCCCGCTCACCTTTTAACAGTCCTATATGGCCAGTGAGAAAATCCATTGGAGAGCGGAGGTTAATGGTGGACTATCATGGCCTGAATGAGGTAACACCACCCATGAATGCTGCTGTGCAGACATGTTAGAACTTCAGTATGAACTGGAGTCAAAAGCAGCCAAGTGGTATGCCACCACTGATATTGCCAATGTGTTTTTCCCCATCCCTTTGGCACCAGAATGCAGACCACAGTTTGCTTTCACTTGGAGGGGCATCCAGTACACCTGGAATCGACTGCCCCAGGGGTGGAAACACAGCCCCACCATTTGCCATGGGCTGATCCAGACTGCACTGCAAAAGGGTAGAGCTCCAGAACACCTGCAATACATTAATGACATCATTGTGTGGGGCAACACAGCAGCAGAAGCTTTTGAGAAAGGGGAGAAAATAATGAAAATCCTTCTGAAAGCCAATTTTGCCATAAGACGAAGCAAGGCCAAGGGGCCTGCACAAGAGATCCAGTTTTTAGGAGTAAAATGGCAAGATGGACGTAGTCACATTCCAATGGATGTGGTCAAAAAAATAACAGCTATGGCTCCACCAACTAACAAAAAGGAAACAAGCTTTTCTGGGTGTTGTGGGTTTCTGGAGAAGGCATATTTCTGAATTACAGTACGGTTGTAATCCCTCTCTATTAAGTGACCTGAAAGAATGTTTTTAAATGGGGCCCGTGAGCAACAGCAAGCCTTTGAACAAATTAAACAGGAGATTGTTCATGCAGTAGCCCTTGGGCCAGTCCAAACAGGACAAGATGTGAAAAATGTGTTTTACACCGCAGTCAGGGAGAATGGCCCTACCTGGAGTCTCTGGCAGAAAGCACCAGGGGCGACTTGAGGTCGACCCCTAGGGTTTTGGAGCTGGGGATATAGAGGATCGGAGGCCCACTATACTCCAACTGAAAAAGAAATACCGGCAGCATACGAATGAGTTCGAGCTGCTTCAGAAGTAATTGGTACTGAAGCACAGCTCTTCTTGGCACTCTGATTGCCAGTGCTGGGCTGGATGTTCAAAGGGAAGGTCCCCTCTACACATCATGCAACTGATGCTACATGGAGTAAGTGGGTTATACTGATCACACAGCGAGCTCGAATAGGAAACTCCAATGGCTCAGGAATCTTAGAAGTAACCACAGATTGGCCAGAAGGCAAAGATTTTGGAATGCCACCAGAGGAAGAGGTGACACATGCTGAAGAGGTCCCACTGTATAATAATCTACCAGAAAATGAGAGGCGATATCCCATGTTCACTGATGGCTCCTGTTGTATTGTAGGAAAATATTGAAAGTGGAAAGCTGCTGCGTCCTACACAATCAGTTGCAGAAGTTGCTAATGGCCAAGGTGAATCGAGTCAGTTTGCAGAGGTGAAAGCCATCCAGCTGGCTTTAGACATTGCTGAATGGGAAAAAATGGCCTCTACTTTAACTCTACACTGATTCATGGATGGTAGTAAATGCTCTGTGGGAGTGGTTAAAGCAATGGAAACAGAGCAACTGGCAGCGCAGAGGCAAACCCATCTGGGCTGCCACATTGTGACAAGATATTGCTGCCCGATTAGAGAATCTGGTTGTAAAATTATGTCACATAGATGCCTCTGTACCCAAGAGTCGAGCCACAAAAGAACATCAAAACAATCAGCAAGTGGATCAGGCTGCTAAGATTAAAGTTTCCCAAGTGGACCTAGACTGGCAACACAGGGGTGAACTATTTTTAGCTTGGTGGGCCCATGACATCTCAGGTCACCAGGGAAGAGATGCAACATACAAATGGGCTCATGATCGAGGGGTGGACTTGACTATGGATACTATTGCACAGGTTATCCATGAATGTGAAACATGCTGCAATCAAGCAAGCCAAGCAGCTAAAGCGTCTGTGGTATGGAGGACGATGGCTGAAATATAAATATGGAGAGGCCTGGCAGATTGATTACATCACACTCCCACAAACCCATCAAGGCAAGCACCGTGTGCTTACAATGGTGGAAGCAACCACTGGGTGGCTAGAGACGTATCCCATACCCCATAACACCACCCCAAACATTACCCCAGACCTTGAGAAACAAGTTCTCTGGCAACATGGCACTCCAGAAAGAATTGAGTCAGACAATGGAACTCATTTCTGAAACAACTTCATAGACACCTGGGCCAAAGACCATGGCATTGAGTGGGTATATCACATCCCCTATGATGCACCAGCCTCTGGAAAGATTGAATCGTACAATGGACTGTTGAAAACTACACTGTGAGCAATGGGTGGTGGAACCTTCAAAAACTGGGATACACATTTAGCAAAAGCCACTTGGTTAGTCAACACTCGGGGATCCACCAATCGAGCTGGCCCTGCCCAATGAGAATGTTTACATACTGTAGATGGTGATAAAGTCCCTGTGGTGCATCTAAGGAATATATTGGGGAAGACAGTCTGGGTTATTCCTCCCCTGGGCAAAGGCAAACCCATCCGTGGGATTGCTTTTGCTCAAGGACCTGGATGTACTTGGTGGGTGATGTAGGAGGATGGGGAAGTCCGATGTGTACCTCAGGGAGATTTGATTTTGGATGAAAACAGCCAGTAATTTGAACTGTATTATGTTAATTGCTGTATAATACTGTATGTTATTACTTTTCTAGCTGTTATGTGTCATAGGATATGTTTTATGTTAAGAATCACCTAGATCAACTGTTCTGGTTTTGTTAGTGAGGGGGGGCCTAAGGTGGTAGCTTCTGTAGGAAACTGCTAGAAGTTGCTCCCCTTTGTTTAGGGGACTCGGCTGGGCCTAGGGCGGACCTGCTGCTGGCCAAGGCCGAGCCAAGTGGTAGCAGAATGTCCCGTGATAACGCCTCTGCGATAACGTATTTAAGAAGGGGAAAACAGGAGAAGAGGAGGAGAGATGTGAAGCAGCTGAATGGGGGGCAGAGAGGGGGAGACACGAGCCGCGAGCCTCGTGGGCCTTGCAGGCGTCACCCTCTGGCCTCTCGCCAGGCAGCCGACTGGGCCCAACTCGGCCCGGCCTGGCTGCAAGAAGTGGAGAGGAGATGAGAAGTGAATAAGATGTAAAAAGGATCCTGAGAGACATCTGCCAGCCTGTTGTGAGGAACGGCTGCAGACACCAAGGTCAGTGAAGAAGGAGGGGGAGGAGTAATGTGGCTCCTGGCCAAGATTCCCCTGCAACTCGTGGTGAAGACCATGGTGGAGCAGGTTGTCCCCCTGCAGCCCATGGAGGTCCACAGAGGGGCAGAGATCCACCTGCAGCCCGTGGAGGACCCCACGCCGGAGCAGGTGGAGGCCTGAAGGCAGCTGTGGCCTGTGGAGGGCCTGCTGGGACAGCTGTTCTAGAGGGACTGCACCCGTGGAAGAGATGACCCACGCCAGAGCAGTTTCACGAAGGACTGTGGCCCGTGGGAGGGACCCCACGCTGGAGCAGAGGAGGAATGCGAGGAGTTCTTCCCCTGACGATGATATAGTGGCATAAAACAATGCATGATGAACTGACCATGACCCCCATTCCCTTTTTCCCCCCCGTGCTGCTCGGGAGGGGAGGTAGTAGAGATGATGTTAAGCCTGGGAAGAGGGAGGGGTGGGGGGAGGTTATCTTGTTCCCTGTCTCATTCTCCTGCTAGTTTTAGAAATAAATGAATAGTTTTCCCCAAGTCGAGTCTGTTTTGCCCGTGACGGTAACTTTAAGGATTTCTCCCTGTCCTTATCTCAAACCTTGAGCCGTTTTTCTTATATAATCTCCTCCTATTCTCTCGGAGGGTGGGGGGAGTGAGAGAGAGACTGCGTAGTCTGGTCCTGATTGGGGCTGAACTACGACAATCAACAAAGAATGAACTTTGATAAAAGTGAGCAAAATGCAGCAGTGATGGAACCAGAACTGGCTTTAGCACCTAGCACCCAGCAACTTAAGATTGACATCTTCAGCCTGCATACCACGAACATAAACCAGTCATACTGGTTTTTAGCAAATACTGCATCATCTATCCTGCCCTGAGAGACTGTTATGACAGATGGAACCCAAAGTCATGTACTAAATTAACTATGGGAATTATATCTATATGTATGTATATATATATATATATCAAAGACAGAAAAAAAGGTGATGATTAATTGGAAGGTGTAGGATCTGAGCATGATGTAGATAGTATGGAATAAGGGGTGGATAATGTCCTGGTTCTGGCTAGAGTAGATTTAATTTTCACCTGAGCTGGGAGGAGAACTGGAGCTGGTGGCACCTGTGGCTGGGGGACACAGCTGAGATAGTTTATTCACATTAGCCAAAGGGTTATTCCATCCCATGTGACATCTGCTCAGTATATAGGTGAGGAGGGTGATAAGGGAAGCTTCCTGGTCTTCTGGAGGGAGCTGGGCATTATGATTTGCTGTGAGCTATTGTACTGGAAATTACATGCTTAAGTATTTTCTGTTATTAGGGTTGGTTAGTTTGTTTGTTTTCTATCTGTTTTCTTTTCTTCTGTTGTTTTTTTTTTTTTTATCTCAACCCATTAGTTTTGCCTTCTTTTCTTTACCAGTTCTTCTTCCTGCCCCACTGGAGGGTGGGGAGAGTGAGTGAGAGAGTGTAGCTTGGTTCTAAGCAAGGCTAAAATATGATAGTATGAGACACAGATGTTAGTGTGCTGCTTATGCAAAAGAATCTCTGGAGAGAGTCCAAGTACTTCAACGAAAGCATTTCACAAATTAACTCCAGGCAAAATGAATTCAGATCTGTGCAGCAGCACTTGTCTTCAACTCCCACATTCACATGGCCCTCACACAGAGAATGTCACAGAAAAAGTCAAGACATTTCAAAGTCCCCTTAAAGCAAAAACTTTGTTTCTTTTCACAGTCCAACTCACTGTGAAAAGCATATGGTTTCTGAGAGAAGATAGTGATTAGGCTTGAGTCTTAAAGGAATTTGAGATATACCCTTCACTATATTGTGATACTTAGTATGGACAAAAGGAAGAAAGTCAGGAGAACAGCTAGTATCAAACCAAACACTGAATATAGAGATGAAAAATTCTGTCATGGCTGTCTTGGTTTTGGCAGGGATGGAGTTAATTTTCTGTCTCAGCAGCTAGTCTGTTTTGGATTTCATATGTGAAGAATGTTGATAAAACACCCAGATGATATGAGTTGTTGTTAGTGAGACCAAGGACACTGTCTGGCTTTCCAGGTTTTGCTAATGTGGGTGTTCTGGTTTTGTTAGTGAGGGGGGGCCTAAGGTGGTAGCTTCTGTAGGAAACTGCTAGAAGTCGCTCCCCTTTGTTTAGTGGACTCGGCCGGGCCTAGGGCGGACCCGCTGCTGGCCAAGGCCGAGCCGATTGGTAGCAGAATGTCCCGTGATAACGCCTCTGCGATAACATACTGTCGTGGTTTTGTTAGTAAGGGGGGGCCTAAGGTGGTAGCTTCTGTAGGAAACTGCTAGAAGTCGCTCCCCTTTGTTCAGTGGACTCGGCCGGTCCTAGGGCGGACCTGCTGCTGGCCAAGGCCGAGCCAATTGGTAGCAGAATGTCCCGTGATAACGCCTCTGCGATAACGTATTTAAGAATGGGAAAACAGAAAAAAGAGTGAGAGAGAAGAGAAGATGTGAAGAAGCTGAGCGGGGGCAGAGGCGCAGAGGGGGAGGCGCAGGCCTCATGGGCCTTGCAGGCCTCACCCTCTGGCCTCTTGCCAGGCAGCCGACTGGGCCTGACTCGGTCCAGCCCGGCTGCAAGAAGTGGAGAGGAGATGAGAAGTGAATGAGATGTAAAAAAGATCCTGAGAGACATCTACCAGCCTGTTGTGAGGAACGGCTGCAGACACCAAGGTCAGTTCAGAAGGAGGGGGAGGAGTAATGCGGCTCCTGGCCAAGATTCCCCTGCAGCCTGTGGTGACGACCATGGTGGAGCAGGTTGTCCCCCTGCAGCCCATGGAGGTCCACGGAGGAGCAGAGATCCACTTGGAGCCCGTGAAGGACCCCATACCAGGGGAGGTGGATGCCTGAAGGCAGCTGTGGTCCGTGGAGGGCCCGCTGGGACAGCTGTTCTGGAGAGACTGAACTCCGTGGAAGAGATCACCCACGCCGGAGCAGTTCCACAAAGGACTGTGGCCCGTGGGAGGGACCCCACGCTGGAGCAGGGGAGGAATGTGAGGAGTTCTTCCCCCGACCATGAAGCAGCGGCGTAAAACAACATATGATGAACTGACTGCAACCCCCATTCCCTCTTTCCCCCTGTGCCGCTCGGGGAGGGAAGGTAGTAGAGATAATGTTAAGCTTGGGAAGAGGGAGGGGTGGATGGAGGTTATCTTGTTCTCTGTCTCATTATCCTGCTGTTTGTAGTAATAAATGAATAGTTTTCCCCAAGTTGAGTCTGTTTTGCCCGTGACGGTAACTTTAAGGATTTCTCCCTGTCCTTATCTCAAACCTCGAGCCGTTTTTCCTTATATTTTCTCTCCCTGTTTTCTCGGAAGGTGGGGGGAGTGAGAGAGAGACTGCGTAGTCTGGTCCGATCGGGGCTGAACTACGACACATACTTAAGAAGGGGAAAACAGAAAAAAAGAAGAAGAGAAGATGTGAAGCAGCTGAGCGGGGGGCAGAGAGGGGGAGGTGCTAGCCTTGTGGGCCTTGCAGGCCTCACCCTCTGGCCTCCTGCTGGGCAGCAGACTGGGCCCAACTCGGCCCAGCCTGGCTGCAAGAAGTGGAGAGGAGATGAGAAGTGAATAAGATGTAAAAAGGATCCTGAGAGGCGTCTACCAGCCTGTTGTGAGGAACGGCTGCAGATGCCAAGGTCAGTGAAGAAGGAGGGGGAGGAGTAATATGGCTCCTGGCCAAGATTCCTCTGCAACTCGTGGTGAAGACCATGGTGGAGCGGGTTGTCCCCCTGCAGCCCATGGAGGTCCATGGAGGGGCAGAGATCCACCTGTGGCCTGTGGAGGACCCCACGCCGGAGCAGGTGGAGGCCTGAAGGAGGCTGTGGCCCATGGAGGGCCCACTGGGACAGCTGTTCTAGAGGGACTGCACCCCGTGGAAGAGATGACCCATGCTGGAGCAGTTTCACGAAGGACTGTGGCCCGTGGGAGGGACCCCACGCTGGAGCAGAGGAGGAATGCGAGGAGTTCTTCCCCTGACGATGATACAGCGGCGTAAAACAACGCGTGATGAACTGACTGCAACCCCCATTCCCTTTCCCCCCCCACCCCGTGCCGCTCGGGAGGGGAGGTAGTATAGATAATGTTAAGCCTGGGAAGAGGGAGGGGTGGGGGGAGGTTATCTTGTTCCCTGTCTCATTATCCTGCTAATTTTAGAAATAAATGAATAGTTTTCCCCAAGTCGAGTCTGTTTTGCCCGTGACGGTAACTTTAAGGATTTCTCCCTGTCCTTATCTCAAGCCTTGAGCCGTTTTTCTTATATCATCTCCTCCTATTCTCTCGGAGGGTGGGGGGAGTGAGACTGCGTAGTCTGGTCCTGATCGGGGCTGAACTACGACAGTGGGGATGCAGGAAGCTGGGAGAAAGACAGACAGAATAATTGACCCAAACTGTCCAAAGAGAGCATTCCATGCCATAAACATCATGCTCAGTGGGGATTGGCCAGGGTGGGTATCTGCCTTCCTGGCATCCATCTCTCTCTCTTGTTTGCTGGCATCATTCCCTCTACCTTGCTGGCTCACTTTCACTTCCTTGCTTGCTGCTCGGTTTCGTTTCCGTGATCGCCGCTTGCGACAGGCTGTATCAGTCCTTGGGACATCGGGTGGTGAGAAATTGTGCATTGTTCATTTTGTATATTTTAATATCCTTATATTCTGTTATTATTGTAGTTTTCCTTTGCTGTTCTCGTAAACTGTCTTCATCTCAACCCATGAGTTTTCCTTTCTTCCCAATTCTCTCCCCCATCCCCCTGGGGAGGGGAAGGGTGAGCGAGAAACTGTGTGGTGACTCGGGCTAAACCACAGCAGTGGCAAAGAAGCAGTTATCTTCAGAGTCCTAGAAGAAACTAGCAGGTGCTCCCTAACTTTTGGTGCAGATTTTTTGTGTGCAATTGAAATTGGAAAGTCCTGTGCACAAATCTGTTCCTTATGTGTATTAATCACATCTGAGCTGATGCCGCCATGCTTGCTAACTCCCCTGTGCAACTGTGTAAATTCTACCTCGCTTCCATCAAACACACATACTGGTCTATGGAGTTCAATAGAAAGTAGAGAGGAGAATTACCTGATTATGATAAAAGCAAAGTTATTTTCTTATGACTAACAGACATCAAGTAAAGGAAATTGTGGGATTCCTATTTTTACCACAAAACACACACTTTCTTGCATCGCAGAAAAACTGTCCCATGGAGAATTCATTTTGCTAAGAGCATGAAAAAAAGAAGAGCAGAAGCAACTGCTTATGAAAGTCTAGTTCTATCTGCTATTGCTGCTTTGCCAAAGAAATGTTGAAATACATATCAGAATCTTGTGTGGGCAGGGGGGAAGGTGAGGTTTAAGGGAGACAATGCTGCTGCTGCTTCACCTCATCTGTAATGATGAGTCTAAGATGACCAGTAGCTCCTGCCTTTCTTCTGTCATCTGGTATTCCACATAAAGTCTTACGTGGGAAGTTGTCAGCCATTTACTTAACTGTTTAATTCTTCTTGCCCATTTTTGGCACATCATACAAGCATAGATGACTTGCAGTTAAAAGTGTAATTCCCTAAAAGTTAAACCAAACAAAATTTCAACCCCCAAATCTCACAATTTCCACTTATCCAAAATTTGCTTCCAAATCACATGTTTGTAGGAAGATCTTACCAAAACCCCCTCAAAATAACAGAGCAAGCCCACTCCCAAAATCTAAGAAATTTTAAGAAGTCTTTCTCAGAACACCAAAAATAATGAATAAGAAAACAACAACTTATTACAGGTAATTTAATGTCCCAAATTAACACAAAACTAGTAAAAAATGTGAATATATCACATATCTAAGTACAGTTGCAACATTAATTGAGTATTCTTATTTTAAAATCAGTGATATTGCAGAAGAAAGTGCAACAGAACAGCATATGTTCAATGAAAGCATGACTACTTTGGAGCAACAAGTGAAAGGCACAGTCCTCTGAGGAAAATCCAGGAAGCCAAATAGAATTGATCCAAGTTGATGCTTACATGCAGGCTCATGGATGAGTGATGGAAACTGGACTAATTTAGTTAGTTACTTGGATTTTCTTGGAAGATCCAGTTGACTACTGACTTAACCTTATCAACTTCTGACACTGGATGCATCTCACATGATATTCATGCATTTTTCAGATCTGTTCTTTTAAATCTACCTCAATGAAACCATCTTATTATGTCCATACTCCTGGACTTCAACAGGAGCTCCTTTTATTTTAGGCACTAGACATTTGTTTTCTTTGCCTATATGGATCATACACAAATGCAGACGGGCAGAGCAGAGTTATGGCAATTCAGACAACACAGATCAGCAGACTGAGCACTGACTAAACCACTGCCATCTCGTTGTAGCCATCTCAGGAAAGAAGGAGGGGTGTTTTGTGGATAACAGCAGTGGTTGCTTCAAGGTAACACAGATGTGAGAACTTCTTGTGAACTTTGCTATATATTTTTCTTCAAAAATAACAACCGCAGAGCAAGGATGCAAGCCAGCCCCTCAGTCTCCTCTCAGCCACAGACAAGGCCTCACTCCTGAGGCAGAAGCGACCCAGGCACACCCTACCGAGCCGAGCAGGGCACATGCCGGGTGTCGCACTGCCAAGGGGTAGGAGAGGCCTCTCGCTGCCCATAGCGGCTGCGAGGCGGCGGCACCACGACCCGCCGTCAGTGCCCCTTACAGTCCTCGCCGGCCTTAAGCTCCGCAGAACTCTTGGAGGCGAAGCGAGGCCAGGCCCCACCCCAGCCTCTCGCGGCCGCACGCACCGCCTCCGAACTTCAGCCCGCACACTCCGTGGTCAGCGAAGTCTCCCGCACTCCAGCCGCAGCCCCATTGGCGGACACTGTTGGCAGTCAGCGCGACTCCTGCCAATCGTAAGGCGGTGGCAGAGCCCGCCCCAGGCGGAGGAACCAATGAGCGCCCGCCGAGTCTCAGGACCGGGAGAAGGCGGAAGGCCTGGTCAGCGCCGAGTGCTCGCCGGGCACAGGCGCCCTGCAAACGGCGCGAACGACCGCCGGCAGGCGCGAGTATCCCACGAAGGTGTACAAGAGGAGGGGACCCGGCCGGTGCTGATCCCAGCCATGCGTTTAGCAGCACCTCCGCCTCGTTAGTCGTTATTACGTCATCAAAGCGCGCATTAAATCGATCCCTTTTTAATACCCGGCCAGATCACGCCCCAGGGGCGCGACGCTCCGCGGGATGGAGAGGCAGTTCTGTTAGGTACTCACCGTGAGGAACCCCTCACTCTGGCGTTACCGCTTCCTCCTCTCCAGCACGTTGAAAAGCGAGGCAGGCGCCAGCCAATCGCGACTCGCATTCCCGGCCTGCACCACGCGGCGGAAGTCACGACAGAGTCACCTTTCACATGACAGGGTGCGCAGGCGGTGGGGGGTGTGGTTCAATTGTTGGGTACGTTTGGGGAGTTGTAATCTTACGGAGGGGGATATGTGTCAGCACCGCACGGCTGTAGGCAGCGAGCGGTGAGGCGGTTTGAGAGCGGGCCTGCCTGCTTATCTCCATCTCTCCCCCTCTCAAAGGCTGGCACACCCCCGTGCCGCCGGCTCTCTCCGCAGAGGAGCAGGCAGTGCCTATGCGGGGCAGCCGCGGGAACCGGCGGCTCCGGTGGTCGCTTCGTGCAGTCCTGGTCCCGAGCTGCGCCGGGAGTCCCGGCAGCGGGCGGCCACTCCGCCCAGCAGGACAGTTGGCTAGGGGAGCGGCCGGCTGGTGCCCTGTCGGAAGGCGGCGAGGAGGTGGCCTCGGCTGTTTCGCACCTGAGAAGGGTACGACTGCTTCCTGAATATGAAAGAAAAATGCAGTTAAATTCACCATTAAGGTAAGATTAAACGCTGTCGTTTTAACTCAGACCTCAAGTTTGTGCGTTCACCAGTTTCATAAATGAACCAACAAGTCCGTGCAAATTACTGTTGTAACGAAGTGCCTGCAATATTTGACTGCCCTTACTGTGAGATCAAAACAAACAACTACGTAGATGTGTTCTCATTGCTGAAAGAAAATGCATATGTTTCCTCTTCTAGATGTGCTTTGGAAAATTATGTTGCTGTATTTTGTGCAAGTGACTATGTTAATGCAATCTGACAAAATATTCTGGAAGCTTGACTGGCAGGGGGCCTGGGAGTGCTTACACCCCCAGCCCTTACCAGCATGAATCAATCTATTCAGCTCCCCTCATTGGTTATGTAGTGGAGAGAGGTTGGTTCATTCTTCTGTATGTATATGCGTGCTGTGTTGAGTGATACTTGAAATGAGTATCGTTAAGTGGCATCAAAAACTGCACTGAAATACTACTCGGCAAGTGTAAGCATTCCTTTCTGTGGTGTCCAACTCTGCTCCTGTAGCTCCAAGTCCTCACAGCTGAAAAAACCAGCTGAGCAACACTGAGCTCCAACAGAGCTGCTGGCTAATTTGGCTGAGGCACCTTAGGAAAAGATAATAAGTGAGAAGCACTGGCTGTAACTAGCCCCTCTGCTATACTGTCTGAATGTTGGCAACATGAAATGCGAATTTCTCTTCCAGGCCACAACCTTCAGGGGCATCCATGGTGTCGTAGTTCAGCCCTGATCAGGACCAGACTACGCAGTCTCTCTCTCACTCCCCCCACCTTCCGAGAGAATAGGAGGAGATGATATAAGGAAAAACGGCTTGAGGTTTGAGATAAGGACCGGGAGAAATCCTTAAAGTTACCGTCACGGGCAAAACAGACTTGACTTGGGGAAAACTATTCATTTATTACTACAAACAGCAGGATAATGAGACAGAGAACAAGATAACCTCCCCCCACCCCTCCCTCTTCCCAGGCTTAACATTATCTCTACTACCTTCCCCTCCCTGAGCGGCACAGGGGGGAAGAGGGAATGGGGGTTGCAGTCAGTTCATCACATGTTGTTTCACGCCGCTGCTTCATGGTTGGGGGAAGAACTCCTCGCATTCCTCCCCTGCTCCGTTGTGGGGTCCCACCCATACGCCACAGTCCTTCGTGAAACTGCTCTGGCGTGGGTCATCTCTTCCACGGAGTTCAGTCCCTCCAGAACAGCTGTCCCAGCGGGCCCTCCACGGGCCACAGCCTCCTTCAGGCATCCACCTCCCTCGGTACGGGGTCCTTCACGGGCTCCAAGTGGACCTCCCAAGTCAGGCCCAGTCGGCTGCCTGGCGAGAGGCCAGAGGGTGAGGCCTGCAAGGCCCATGAGGCCTGCGCCTCCCCCTCTGTGCCTCTGCCCCCACTCAGCTTCTTCACATCTTCTCTTCTCTCTTTCCCTCCCCCCCCCCCCCCCCCCCCCCCCTTCTTAAATACGTTATTGCAGAGGTGGTATCACGGGACATTCTGCTACCAATTGGCTTGGCCTTGGCCAGCAGTGGGTCCCCCCTAGGCCTGGCCAAGTCCACTGAACAAAGGGGAGCAACTTCTAGCAGTTTCCTACAGAAGCTACCACCTTAGGCCCCCCCCACTAAACAAAACCACGACACATGGTCAGCCAAGCTTCATGTGTTGTTACCAGATGAAAACATATTCATTCAAATAAACAAGCATAATAATTTAATTTGTCAAAACAGACACAGTGATCATTCCTTTGACAGCCTTTATGTCAATCATTACAACAGAAGAGCTACCACATGCAATGACTATATGAGCTTGCCCACATAATTCCTGTGGATGAACTTATTTTATTAACTTTTCCAGCACTTTTTCCTGGCGCCAAATCTACGTGATTTTGTCCTCCACTAAAAGGGTAAATGCATATTAAGTTAATTTCAGCATAGAAATCCTACGACATCAAACACAAACAATAGACATTCAGTCAAGTTCAATTTCTTTTTTTATATAGTCATTAATACAGAAACTCCTAAGAGTCTGCACAATGTTTTATAATACAGTAATACAGAAAGATTGCCAGTTTTATCAATACTGATATTTTGTAATGTAATATAAATTTGACTTCAAAGTTTTTTTTATGTTCCTTTTTATTTCCTCATGTTATTGCTTAATGGCCTTGCTAATGTAATAATATCAATTTCCTGTTAGTAGGTCTGTTCAGACAATTGTTTTCAATCTAGGAGTTGTCTGACACACCCATTCTTGTTTTCTGGTACATGGGAGTACATGAGGAATGTTGATGTCTCCTGTGTTTAAAAGATATAAAGGTGCACTTTAAATCATTATAGATGTAATTTTTAGTTGAAAAACTGTATCTCCAATAGCTTGTAATTCAAATTGAAATATTCCTAAAGTTACCACTATAGGACCAAAACACAATACAATAATTAAAAATAATTTAACTTTTTCATTCCAGCACCTTCTACCTATCCAGACAAGATTGGTGATTTGCTTATTTTTCATTAATTTATGGGTTTTTTCTGATCATCTACTTTTTTTTTTTTTTTTTTTTCCCATGGCATTTTCCATAGTGTTTCTTTACTTTTTTTCCTATGGCTTCACCCTTCTAATTGTTCTGTCAGATTAGATGGGAGCTTTTAAATGAATGGTTCATAATTTGTCCTAATAGCTTTTCAAATATAAAATTAGACTGATTCAGGTTCTCCTTTTTCTGTCCAAGAGATAAGTGTGGTGTTTCTCAGCACTACCTCAAGGATTTCTGAGAGTTATGTTACAAAGCAATACAATTTAGTTGTAAGTCTCAAAATAACCTGGTTTATAGTGCATTTTTTTTTTTTACACAAGGAAAAAAATGTTAAGCAAACATCCAAATGATTTTTATCCATATTTCTAGTTTAATCTGTATTAGTCATTTCTATGGCTAAAAATTCTATGGCTAATTGAGTAGATAACTATTTTCCAAAAGCAGTTGATTCGAATTATAAATGAAGGACAAAAGGGACCATTAGCTTATCTAGTGCAAGGCTATCCACCTAGCAGCCTGTGACCTACACCCAGCTTGCTGGAGAGTTCTTTCTGGTTCACCAAATAGTTTTGAAAGCTGCTTAGTGCACTCACACACACACAGATCTCCCACCACACTGTCCTGCATTACGACCAAATGATTCACCCAGGGAGATGCAGAATTCAGATAGCTACTATGTGGCCTTTTCTGGTCTCCTCTATTACAAAAAAGTCTTATGAAATAAACTGCTTGTTCCTGTCAATCATTTGCAAGAAATCTTATCTGTATCAGAAGACTCAACACGTCTCCATTCCACAATGACTTGTTCTATGCATGAAGGGACTTTACTGTCATACCTAGAGCAAGCCAGATATGTGCTATTACACAAGAGAAAAACATTTCTGTAGAGCTTCTTTGATAGGTATGCCTAGTGAAACAATACCAGTGACAGCTTAAAGTTTTTAAAGGAAAATAAATATGGGTTGTGCCTCAGACAGCATGATAGAGAGCTGTTCTGTTAATTCTTCTCCCCTCATTACTATTTCAGGAGGGAAGGGAAGATATAAAGAGTTAATGAAAGTCAAAACAGTAGTGATAACTGTAAAATGCAATGCTTGAAAAGTGTAACATGCTGAATTGTGAACTGATGTTAAAAATCCTTAAACATTACATCTGTGACACGAAGTTCCTTTGTTATCTTTATATTTTTGGAGGAAATGCACAGCTAGTACAGGATGTGCATTTATATCTACTCAGTATTGTCTGCTGTCCTACAAGCTCCATGCCAAATCTGATCTACTATGTGCAAGTTTTATATTTTTGTAACCCCACAAAAATCAGCTGACTAGTGAAATCAGGAAGATCAGTGTCTAGTGAACACTGCATGAGAGAGTGGTTGAATTCTATCATTCTTATCCAAATATTTTTTTATATATTACTTAAAATATATGGAAGAAGCAGCAAGTCTAAGAACTTAGTGTTTATCAGTTTCAAAAATCATAGTGATTTGGATTCTGCAGAATTAAGTATGCCTAAAAGAACTGTATAGCGGTGTAGTACTTAAATAACAGTAGGTGTTAAGTACTTTGCTATTTTTCCTTTTATTCCATAGTATAGAATCACAGAATTGTAGAATGGTTTGGGTTGGAAGGGACCTTTAAGGATCATCTAGTCCAACTCCCAATATAAATTCAACAGGCCTTGGCTACGTCAGTATTGGTCTGGGAAACCTCTTAAGGAAAGCCTCTTAAAAAGTTACCTGTGATTATTGTTAAAACAAACATATACCACACCATTTTTTTATAGATGTGCATCATTAGTAGAAATAACATACATACACATTGTTTATAAAGATTTTGTATATGTAGATATTAACTTTTCAGAGGTAACCCAGATTTTCACAAGGAAATCTTCTATAACATGATAGTTTCTGATAAGCAACAGTGAACATAGCGCATCAGGACATGAAATGTGGCAATTTTTCTAGTTCTCTAATAATCTGTGTAAATCTACAGGGTCTGGAAAGGATTAAAGCTAAACTGGCAGAAAAAATTTTGACCTAGCCCACTATCAGTGCTGCAGTTCCATGTATTATAAATGCAGAAACATTATAAGATAATTTTAGATTACTCTTTCTTTCAGGCCATGTAATCTTCCTAGAAAACTGCAGACCTATGGACTATATAATTGCTGGTAGAAATAATATCTGACTGATAGACTCATAGAATGCTTAGGGTTGGAAGGGACCTTTAAAGGTCATCTAGTCCAACCTCCCTGCAAGGAGCTGGGACATCTCCAACTAGATCAGGTCACTCAGAGCCCTGTCCAACCTGGCCTTGAATGTTTCCAGGGATGGGGCACCTACCACCTCTCTGGGCAACCTGTTCCAGTGTTCTACCACCCTCAGTGTAAAAAATGTTTTCCTGATATCTAATCTGAATCTACCTCCCTCTATTTTAAAACCATTACCCCTTGTCGTATCACAACAGGCCCTGCTGAACAGCCTCTCCCCATCTTTCTTGTAGCCTCCTTGAGGTACTGGAAGGCTGCTATAAGGTCTCCCCGGAGCCTCCTTGTCTCCAGGCTGAACAGCCCCAACTCTCTCAGCCTGTCCTCATAAGAGAGGTGCTCCAGCCCTCTTATCTTCGCGGCCCTCCTCTGGACCCTCTCCAACTGGTCCATGTCCTTCTTATATTGGGGGCTCCAGAGCTGGATGCAGTACTCCAGGTGGGGTCTCACCAGGGCAGAGTAGAGGGCCAGAATCACCTCCCTTGACCTGCTGGCCACGCTTCTTTTGATGCAGCCCAGGATGCAGGTGACTTTCTGGGCCACAAGAGCATGTTGCTGGCTCATATTGAGCTTCTCGTCCACCAGCACTCCCAAGTCCTTCTCAGGGCTGCTCTTGATCCATTCCCCGCCCAGCCTGTATTTGTGCCTGGGATTGCCATGACCAAGGTGCAGGTCCTTGCACTTGGCCTGGTTGAACTTCATGAGGTTTGCATGTCCCTGTCAAGGTCCCGCTGGGTGGCATCCCTCCTCTCCAGCATGTTTACTGCACCACACAGCTTGGTGTCGTCTGCAAACTTGCTGAGGGTGCACTCTATCCCACTGTCCATGTCTCTGAGAAAGATGTTAAACAGGGCTGGGCCCAATACTGACCCCTGAGGAATGCCACTTGTCACTGGTCTCCACCTGGACGTTGAGCCGTTGATTGCAACTCTTTGAGTGCAGCCATCCAGCTAATTCCCTATCCACTGAGTGTTCCATCCATCAAAGCCATGTCTCTCCAGTTTAGAGAGAAGGATGTCGTGCAGGACAGTGTCAAATGTTTTGCACAAGGTGAGGTAGATGACATCAGTTGCTTGTTCCTTGTCCACTGATGCTGTTACCCCATCATAGAAGGCCACCAAATTGGTCAGGCACAATTTGCCCTTAGTGAAGCTGTGTTGGCTGTCACCAATCACCTCCTTATTTTCTATGTGCCTTAGGCATGGTTTCCAGGAGGATCTGCTCCATGACCTTGCCAGGCACAGAGGTGAGGCTGACTGGCCTGTAGTTCCCCAGGTCTTCCTTGTTCCCCTTTTTAAAACTGGGAGTTCATAAAATGTTTACTATAGATTAAAGTTTACTTCAGAACCTAGAGATAATTAGGGAAACATTCCATATGCAATTAAGTTAATATTAAGAGTAATTAAGTAGGAAAGTGGACAACCTGGAAATAATTCTTTTCAATATCTAGGGAAAGATTTTTTTTTTTTTTTTCTTCAAGAACTTTTTTCTTTCTAGCACAACCTTCCATCTGTCTGTGCAATACCATAGAAACATATAATTATTTAGGTTGGAAAAGGCCATTAAGATCATCAAGTCCAACTGTGAACCTAATACTGCCAAGTCCACTTCTAAACCATGTCCCTAAGCGCCACATCTACACATCTTTTAAATAACATGTCCAGGGACAGTGATTCCACTGCTTCCCTGGGCAGCCTGTTCCAGTGCTTGATCACTCTTTCAGTAAAGAAATTTTTCCCAATATCCAATTTAAACCTCCCCTGGCACAGCTTGAGTCTGTTTCCTCTCACCCTATCACTTGTTACTTGGGAAAAGAGACCAACGCCCACCTCGCTACAACCTCCTTTCAGGTAGTTGTAGAGAGCAATGAGGTCTCCCCTCAGCCTTCTCTTCTCCAGACTAAACAATCCCAGTTCCCTCAGCCACTCCTCATAAGACTTGTTCTCCAGACCCTTCACCAGCTTTGGATGTGCTCCAGTATCTGAATATCTGTCTTGTAGCAAGGGGCCCAAAATTGAACACAGTATTTGATGTGTGGCCTCGCCAGCACCAAGTACAAAGGGACGATCACTTCCCTACTCCTGCTGGCCACACTGTTTCTGATATAAGCCAGGATGCTGTTGGCCTTCTTGGCCGCTTGGGCACACTGCTAGCTCATATTCAGCCGTCTGTTGACCAACACCCCCAGGTCCTTTTTGGCCAGGCAGCTTTGGTACATTGTAACTGTGCCGATTATAACAGCAACTTAAGTACTCTCTTTGCAGATACACAGATGGAGCAGGTACCAAAGCACCTGTGCTGAAAGAGCACCTAGCCTCTGTCTGTTCTGTCATTTAAGTTCTTAAGACCAGCCTCATGAACGATCCACACTGTAAGCCTCAAACAGCACCTGAGCAGCTGACTGCACAATGATTTGCCTGAACAATGAAGAATTAAGTCCTATATTTGGCTTCAGGAGAACTAGATATCTGAAATCCTGCATAATCCTTTAATTATTTATTTTGTAACTTAATTTAGGTACACGTATGTGTATAGAATCAACAGAAATTTTATCATTAATTTAAAATGTTTACAAGCCAGAAATAATGAAGTCTTGAAACAATGAAAGGTGAATATAATTTAAAAACACTTATTGTTAATTATTACTATTATTGCAGTCATGGGATCACTTATGCATTTAGTTTTCTGATCTGTCTCTCCTTCTGAATGCTTGCAGCTTTATCACCATGATTTTTGAAGTGCTACAAGTTTTTTTCACTTAACATTCATATTCTGTTACCTCTTCTTGAGTTCTTACAGGAAATCTGGCAAAGATTGTGATGCAGGATCAGCACAAATCCCTACTTTGTTTTTCTTTTTTCTTTTTGTGCTGACAAGCAAAAGTATAGAAAAAATCAGGTTGCAGTTTAGAGAGCTGGTTAAAATTCTGATAGTCAAAGACAGGTATGGGAGCTGCTCAGCTGTTCCACCATGAGACACTGACTTTGGGCTCTACTAGGGATACTACCACCTCCTTAAATTCAGTTCTTAAGACTGTTATATGCCTCATATGTAAATAATAACTAGTAAATAATATAAGACATATGTGAGTAATACTTTGAACATGTCTTCCTGCCAAGAGACAGCCAGAAAAAAAGAGAAAATTAAGGTCAGCTAGAGATGTGGCCTTTCCAAAGTAAATTGCCAATCTGAGACCTCTCTCTCCTGTAGGTCTACAAGAGTCCTTACAAATGAGTAGCCATGCAAACCTCTGTTGACTAGAGAGATTTTGAGGCATGGTGTGATAACAATTTCTTGTCAGGACCAGAACTCAGTCACTTTTCAAGTTCCGCAAGTTGAGACAATGCTTTTCGAAGTGGATGGTGAGGAGATGCAAAAGTAAGTGTTCCTGTTATTGCCTGTAATTAGAGAACATGTGTCATAGTTCAGCCCCGATCGGGACCAGACTACGCAGTCTCTCTCTCGCTCCCCTCACCCTCCAAGAGAATAGGAGGAGATGATATAAGAAAAACGGCTCAAGGTTTGAGATGAGGACAGGGAGAAATCCTTAAAGTTACCGTTACGGGCAAAACAGACTCGACTTGGGGAAAACTATTCATTTATTTCTAAAATTAGCAGGAGAATGAGACAGGGAACAAGATAAGCCCGGGAAGAGGGAGGTTAACATTATCTCTACTACCTCCCCTCCCGAGCGGCACGGGGGGGGGGGGGGAATGGGAGTCGCGGTCAGTTCATCACGCATTGTTTTATGCTGCTGTATCATTGTCGGGGAAAGAACTCCTCGCATTCCTCCTTTGCTCCAGCGTGGGGTCCCTCCCACAGGCCACAGTCCATCGTGAAACTGCTCCGGCGTGGGTCATCTCTTCCACGGGGTGCAGTCCCTCTAGAACAGCTGTCCCAGCAGGCCCTCCATGGGCCACAGCTGCCTTCAGGGATCCACCTCCTCCGGTATGGGGTCCTTCATGGGCTCCAAGTGGATCTCTGCTCCTCCGTGGACCTCCATGGGCTGCAGGGGGACAACCTGCTCCACCATGGTCATCACCACGAGCTGCAGAGGAATCTTGGCCAGGAGCCGCGTTACTCCTCCCCCTCCTTCTTCACTGACCTTGGTGTCTGCAGCCGTTCCTCACAACAGGCTGGCAGATGCCTCTCAGGATCCTTTTTACATCTTATTCACTTCTCATCTCCTCTCCGCTTCTTGCAGCCAGGCCGGGCCGAGTTGGGCCCAGTCTGCTGCCCGGCGGGAGGCCAGAGGGTGAGGCCTGCAAGGCCCACAAGGCCTGTGCCTCCCCCTCTCTGCCCCCCGCTCAGCTGCTTCACATCTTCTCCTCCTCTTTTCCTGTTTTCCCCTTCTTAAATACGTTATCGCAGAGGCGTTATCACGGGACATTCTGCTACCAATTGGCTCGGCCTTGGCCAGCAGCAGGTCCGCCCTAGGCCTGGCTGAGTCCACTGAACAAAGGGGAGCGACTTCTAGCAGTTTCCTACAGAAGCTACCACCTTAGGCCCCCCCCTCACTAACAAAACCAGAACAACATGATATGAAGCCTGTTCGGTGTGAATTCTCAGACAAGCCAAGAGGTCCATCCACGCACATGTGAACATATGAAATAAAGGCAGTTTAATAGAAGTGACCAATAATGGCTGCTGTTGAATTTTGCAGGACAGATTTTTTCATGTCTTTGCTCTTTCACTCCAAATAGAGTGATATGGAGTAGTGGCTTGTGCAGGTGACTTCCAAAGGTGTCCTCAGGTAAGATCTTCTTCTTTACTCTCACTTCTCCTCTTTATTTCAAACAGTTTTATTTGCTCTGTGTTGCATACCATGGCCTCTATTCTGGAATGCTATTACAGTTCTACTACTCTGATTTTGACTTTTCCCCAAACCTAGGAGACCAAAGCCGTAGGGAAAATAGGAAAACTGCCAGTGTCAAGGTAGGGCTAATATGTTTGTCAGATATAATGGTCCTCAATCTTTGTTGTCCCATTGCCAATGTACTGCAGAAATAATATTCTGTAGTCAAAATTTTACTTTGTCTTCATTGTTACCTTCAAGGACTACATCTGTGGAAAATAAAATATAGGACTGTAATATCAGAAGATTGGAGACTTCTGTTATACTTATTAATCCAAAACACACACAAAGAAACGTACGCTTCTTAATTATTATCATTTTCAGAAAAAAATGTGAACTCTTCACGAGAATGGGAAATGCTTGGAAATCTGAAACTAGGGATGATTTTTCTACTAATTGGTGAAAAAAAAAAAAAGATTGGAATTTACGAAAGATATATTATATACTGTAGTATTAAAGCTGTTCCAGTCTATTCAATCAATAAGCATTTAACACTTCTAGAAGGTGTGCAGTTATCGAGCTGACTATAGGCATACCTATTACATTCTGAGAGTGTGTTGCAGATACCAAGTAGTTATATATCAATAACTGATCCTGTAGCTGATGAACATTTTACAAAGTACTGTCTGCTGAAGGCACAACTTGTAAGCTAGTATAGCTTTGTTAACAGAAATCAAATCTAGGCAGGGGCTGAATGCTAAACACCATTGCTGACTCTTTATATAATGGCTCTGACAACAAAAGGAAAGGTGTTACTGTAAGACAGCTACTATAAGTCCTCCTCTCATTTCAAATTGTGTGTACTGATATATATCAGATAAAGATCTGACTCTTCCAGACTTCCATCAGCTTTCAAAAAAACAGGAGGAGGCAGTTAGTCTGTTCAGGATTTGATCATTGCAAGCAGATGTATCAGCACAGATCTCCCTCTGCTTTTGTATAGAACACATTTAATAAACAGTTCAGTTCTTCCACCAGTCCTCAGAAGGTCAGTATTGCTTTACAATATTTCTTTATCTACAGAGACCACTTGAGGTGCTTACGTTTGAAATTCATTATGGTACTAGGAGGCTCCTATTTTGTGAAAATAGCCATCTACTCCCACCATGAGTAAAAACTATCAATCTCGGCTTCCTGTGTGCTGCAGCAGCAGAGTATATTTTGTTAAGTGAAAATTGTCACTTAGACTGATCTGATCTATTTTTGTATTTCATCTGCAAATTGTTTCAGCAGTCCACAAACAATTTTCTACTGAGAGTGCTTTGATGTTGAAATGACAGCTACTCTTGAATTTCCAAGATGGACAGAACAGTAAAAAATGGTTGACTTAGCCACTTATACCTTCATTACTGGTACTAGTGGCACATTCACATACTCTTGCCCTAAGAAGGGCACACAAGATTTTTTTTCACAGTTCAGCATTCCGAGTTTATGCTATCTGAAAAGAAATGTTATCAGCAGTCAACTTCCAATATCATATATTTGAAGACATAATTATTTTAGTTTGTCAGACTCCAATTAATGTAAAACAGTCTCCATCTTGCACTCAGCTATCTGAATCTGTCCCGGAGCTCTCTTAACATATCTTACAGACCATGACGTTTGCAGCCACTGTTGTACTCTCGGGAAAATAAAGCAACATAGAGCCACAAAAAGAAACTTAACTAAAAATATGTCATCCACCTTTCATCACAATTCAACAGTTCTTGGAAGAGTTTTGTTTTTTTTTTTTTTTTTTTTTATACAAATCCCTCTTATTCATTAGCTGGACCCAGTTTTCACTTCAGTTTTCATGTGTTTTACAACAGATAAGCAAAGAACAGACTTGAAATTTCTGTAAGTTCACTGTATATTGTCACTGTATGACAGCACTATGTACAGTGATGTTATAACTTCCATTCCCTGTCTAGAGTTCAGTGCAGTGAACTATGTTCGGATGACCTGTTATAAATCATTAACAAGAATTTACTTGTACAGGTATTTCTGGTGAGAGGTCTTTAAAGTCACCTGGAATGAACTGCTGTGGATTTAGCTGATTAATCATTTTCCTCCACATCTCCTAAGGAGAGTGTCCTAATTTTGTGTAGCGGGAGGGGGCTACAGTGGCAGCTTCTGTGAGAAGCTGCTAGAACTTTCCTCTTTGTCTGGTGGACTCAGACAGGTCTAGGGCGGACCCACTGCTGACCAGGGCCGAGCCAATTGGTTACAGTGATAAGGCCTCTGTGATAAAGTATTTAAGAAGGGGGAAATAAAATAAAAAAAAAAAAGTGAGGAAGCAGAAGTGAGGGGAGAGAGGGGGAGGCACAAGCCTTGTGGGCCTTGCAGCTGTCACTCTCTGGCCTCCTGGTGGGCAGCTATCTGGACCAGACTCAGCCTGGCTGAGAGAAGTGAAGAGAGGAGATGTGAAGAGAACACGAGAGGTGTCTGCCTGAGCCTGATTGTGAAGAATTTCTTGTGAGAGGAATGGCTGCAGATGCCAAGGTGAGTGAAGAAGGAGGGGGAGGAGTAATGTTTCTCCTGCCTGAGATTCCCCTGCAGCCCGTGGAGGTCCACGGAGGAGCAGATATCCACCTGCAGCCTGTGGAGGACCCCATGCTGGAGCAGACAGATGCCTGAAGGAGGCTGTGGCCTGTAGAGGGCCTGCACTAGGGCAGCCTGTTCCTGAAGGAATGCACACTGTGGAAAAGGACCCCACGCTGGAGCAGTTCGTGAAGGACTGTAGCCTGTGGGAGGGACCCCATGCTGGAGCAGGGGAGGAATGTGAGGAGTTCTTCCCCCAGGGAGGAAGGAGTGACAGAAACAACATGTGATGAACTGACCGCAACCCCCATTCCCCGTCCCCCCGTGCCACTCTCGAGGGAGGAGGTAGAGAAAATCAGGAGTAAAGTTAAGCCCGGGAAGAAGTGAGGGGTTGGGGGAAGGTGTTTTAAGATTTGTTTTTATTTTCTCATTATTCTACTCTGTTTTGGTTGGTAAAAAGTTAAATTAATTTTTCCCCAAGTCGAGTCTGTTTTGTCCATGACAGTAATTGCTGACTTCTCTCTTCCCATCCTTATCTCAGTCCACAAGCCTTTTGTTATATTTTTCTCTCCCCTGTCCAGCTGAGGAGGAGGAGTGATAGAGTGACTTTGCTGGACACCTGGCACCCAGCCAGGGTCAACTCACCACAAAGCCAGAGGTTATTTCTTGCAAACGCATATAGACAGTTTTTCAGAACATGTGTACTTTACATGTTTTGAGGGGAGTAAACCTACACCTATGCTAAGCAGAAAAAAACCTAAAAGCATTCTGTCTTTGACTAATCTATTGACGCTGTAAGAAGTGTGAAATCTCTAAATAGATGGACATTTATTGCAAGCAAACAAACTGTCCAACAACAATCTAATTAGACAAAAATTTACCCGTCTGTTCTGCAATTATAATGGGGTTTGCTCACATGCATTTTGTCTCATTACTAAAAGGTAGAGAGGCAAATTGAATTGAGCTGGACTTTCTCTTAAAGTGGGATCAGGACATGAAGTCAGATCCTTGCTGTGAACCAACAAAGCACCACTGGGAGAAAGTGGGAGAAGGAAGTTTCTTTTTTCTAAAGCTGCATGTCCAGTGTTTACTAGCTGAAATGTCAGGTTCTGCGCCTAGGATGGAGTGATGCTAGGCACGAGTATAAATTGTGAGAGGAGTGGCTGGAGAGCAGCCCTGCAGAAAGATCTGGGGGTGCTGGTTGACAGCAGGCTCAATAGGAGCCAGCAGTGTTCCCTGGCAGCCAGAGGGCAAACTGTATCCTAGGGTGCATTAAACACAGCATAACCAGCCTGTCAAAACAGGTGATTATCCTGCTGTATTCAGCATTGATGCAGCCTCACCTTGAGTACTATGTGCAGTTCTGGGCCCTACAATTTAAGAAGGATGTTAAGGTACTTGAATGCATCCAGGGGAGGGCAACAAAGCTGGTGACAGGACTGGAAGACATGTCCTATGAGGTGCAGTTGAGGACTTGAGGGTTGTCTGGTTTGGAGAAAAGGAGGCTGAGGGGTGACCTCATTGCTCTCTACAGCTTTCTGAGGAGGGGAAATGGAGAGGGAGGTGCTGATCTCTTCTCCCTGGTATCCAGTGACAGGATACATGGGAATGGTTCAAAGCTGTGTTGGGGAGGTTCAGAGTGGACATTAGGATGTATTTCTTTACAGATAGGGTGTTCAAACACTGGCACAGGCTTCCTAGAGAAGTGGTTGATGCCCCATGCCTGTCAGTGTTTAAGAGGCATTTGGACAATGTTCTTAATGTATTTTCACTTTTGGTCATCCCTGAAGTGGTCAGGTAGGTGGACTAGATGGTCACTGTAAATCCCTTCCAACTGAAATGATCTCTTCTCTTCTGCCTTCTTCTGTATGGAATGCATTTCTTACACGTGCTGCGTAAATAATTAAAGAAAAATTCAATAATAATAATTTCCTTTTTTCGAAATCCCTGCTACAGATGCTGCAGTCACTTTAGCCCCCATGACAGGCACTGCAGCTACCCCAATTCCTGCAATGGGCACTGTGGTTACTTCAGCCCCTATAGCAGGCACCATGTCTACCCATGCCCCTGCTACAGGCACTGCAATTGCTTCAACCCCCATGACAGGCACTGTGGCTACTCAAACCTCAGCAAGCAGTACCACAGATGAACCAAAAAACCAACCTGTGCCAGTATCAGTTGCCCCTGTACAGAAGAAATCCACAAAAAAAATCAGTTTACATAGAGAAAGATGATGAGGAACCAGGGACATCACAAGAACAGGGAGAGGCAAAAGCAGAGGCAGTCACCCGATCCCTATCCCTGAGTGAGCTGCGAGATATGCAAAAAGATTTCAGCCATCATCAAGGTGAGCAACTTGTCACCTGGTTGCTCCGATGCTGGGACAGTGGGGCCAGCAGTCTGGAATTAGAGGGTAGGGAAGCCAGGCAGCTGGGATCCCTGTCTAGGGAAGCAGCCATTGACAGGGCAATTGGAAGAGAGTCAGAAGCTCGCAGCCTCTGGAGGTGACTCCTGTCAGGTGTGAGGGCTGATTTATCGTAACCTGGATGACCCATGGACATCCGTAGATCCAGATGAAATTGAATGTTCCCGACTCATGTGGCAGAAGTTTGTACAGAGTGCACCATCATCGTATGCCAACTCATTGGCAGCAATGAGTTGGAAAGACAGTGAAGCACCACCGGTGCTGGCTAACCAACTCTGACAATATGAAGACAATCTCTCTTCCCCGATACAGGCCTAGGTCTTGACTGTGGAAAGACTGACCAAAAGATCCAAAAGCCTATTTGAAAAACTGTTTCAGAAACTTGAAGAGGTTAGGTCTTACTCCCTACCTGCATGGACCAGTATCTCAGCTACTAGAAGAAGACGTCCCCTTGCTCAAGAGAGACAGTACACGCGATGAGGTGACCTGTGGTTTACCTTGAGTGACCAAAGAGAGGACATGAGGAAGTGGGATGGAAAATCTACCTTGGTCTTAGAGGCATGAGTACGTGAGTTGCAAGGAAAAACAATCGCAAACAGAGCTTCTCCCAGGAAAATTACTGCTCCAGTCTCCAGTGGGCAGTTCCCCAGACAGCGTAGAAGGGCTGATCTCACCTCTGATCCTATGGAAGGAACTTCTGATTCCTATTCACAGAAAGTGAATAGAAAATATTATAAACAGGACTAGAGGGGCCCTGCCTCCAGCCAGGCGGAGGAGAGGGACAACAGAGTTTATTGGACTGTATGGATTAAATGGCCTGGCACATCAGACCCACAAAAGTATAAAGCTCTAGTAGACACTGGTGCACAGTGTACCCTAATACCATCAAGCTACAAAGGGGCACAACCCATTTGTATTTCTGGAGTGACAGGAGGATCCCAACAGCTAACTGTACTGGAGGCTGAAGTGAGCCTGACAGGGAATGAGTGGCAAAAGCACCCCATAGTGACTGGCCCAGTTGCTCCATGCATTCTTGATATAGACTACCTCAGGAGCAGGTATTTCAAGGACCCAAAAGGGCACTGGTGGGCTTTTGGTTATAGTCACCATGGAGACGGAGGAAATTAAACAGCTATCCACCTTGCCCGATCTCTCGAAGGACCCTTCCGTTGTGGGGATGCTGAGGGTCGAAGAACAACAGGTACCAATCACTACCACCACGGTGTACTGGTGGCAATATCGCACCAACTGAGATTCCCTTTTCCCCATCCGCAAGCTGATTCGTCAATTGGAAAACCAAGGAGCGATCAGCAAGACTTGCTCACCCTTTAACAGTCCCATATGGCCAGTGCAAAAATCTAGTGGAGAGTGGACTGTCATGGCCTGAATGAAGTTACACCACCAATGAGTGCTGCCGTGCCGGACATGCTAGAACTTCAGTATGAACTGGAGTCAAAGGCAGCCAAGTGGTATGCCACCATTGATATTGCTAAAGCATTCTTCTCCATCCATTTGTCAGCAGAATGCAGGCCACAGTTTGCTTTCACTTGGAGGGGTGTCCAGACATTTCTCTTATAGGTCTTTGGAAGAGGATATTCCCCTCCAAATACATAGATTTATGAACTTCTTAATATCCTAGCCGCCAAACTAAACTCTCCATCTTCAGATAATCCACAGAAAATCAATAGCTGCCTTTTTGCTGTATCAGATATTCATTGTTCTGCTGCCTAGATTTGCTTTCCTACTAGAGTACAGAGCTGAATGGCATTTGGAGGCTTTGTTATGAGGACACTTCTTACAAAATATTCTTTAACATTTTATATAAATTATTACTGCTTCACTGATAGATCTGAGTTTTTCTGTAGCTTATTGCTCAAAGACAAATGAGTCTCTGAGGAAAAAGTAGGATCTTCCATGGAACAATGCTTCATAATTTTTTTTTACTATTTTTTTTAATTTTTTGTTATAGAGAGAGATCTTCGGGATCAAGACAACTAACAGATAACTTGTTATCTGTTATGTGACCAACTGCATCCTGGGCTGCATCAAGAGGAGCGTGGCCAGCAGGTTGAGGGAGACGATTCTGCCCCTCTACTCTGCTCTAGTGAGACCCCACCTGGAGTACTGCATCCAGTTCTGGAGCCCCCAACACAAGAAGGACATGGACCAGTTGGAGAGGATCCAGAGGAGGGCCACGAAGATGATCAGGGGCTGGAGCACCTCTCTTATGAGGACAGGCTGAGAGAGTTGGGGCTGTTCAGCCTGGAGACGAGGACGCTCTGGGGAGACCTTATAGTGGTCTTCCAGTACCTAAAGGGGGCCTACAGGAAAGATGGGGAGAGACTGTTCAGTAGGGCCTGTTGTGACAGGACTAGGGGTAATGGTTTTAAAATAGAGGGAGGTAGATTTAGATTAGATATTAGGAAGAAATTTTTTACACTGAGGATTGTGGAACACTGGAACAGGTTGCACAGAGAGGTGGTGGATGCCCCATAGAATCATTAGGGTTGGAAGGGACCTTCAAAGGTCATCTAGTCCAACCCCCCTGCAAAGAGCAGGGACATGCCTGACTAGATCAGGTTGCTCAGAGACTGATCCAACCTGGCCTTTGCTGGCTCTCTTGTCAGCAAACCAACGCAGGATGCACCGAAGCCCCGCTCCGGGGAAAGCAGGGCATCACACGGATACCGTCAAGCCAAGCCTTCAATTTAATGCTGCGCAACACAGGGTTAAATACCCATACACCCGCTACGCACGCGAACGCACCCGTCCCCTGTGCCCATGGACCCATCTGTGCCCGCCACGCACCTACCCCTACACTCATGGACTTATCCGTGCCTACCACGTACATGGACGCACCTGCCCCCTGCACTTGTGGACTCATCCGCGTCTAGCCCTGCTAACGTTACCCCACAATTCCCCCCCTCTATGCTAAATCATCCTGGTCTAATGGCTGGTACTCTGGGGCAGATGCCGCCATAACATAGTTGATCATGGATAGTCACCTAGTGACCCCTTAATCATAGCATGCAAGAAATGTAACAAGAACAGAAACAAACAGAGCATTATCAAAGCAACTGCTAGGATCATCAAACCTATAGACACAATATTTCTTAGCCATCTAGGTAAACCGAACAGGTCTGGAAGACACCCCCAGTCCTTTTAAGGCTTTGACGTTGAATACCAACTGGGCAGCATGCGCACGCGTCTTCTCGATGGCCGAGGAGGTGTTCTTGCTGAAGTCCAAACAGCAGTAACCCTGGAGACCTAGGACTCCCTCTAGGTCGCTGCAACCAATGCCAGGCCTCGCAAGGGCATAATCTAATGCCAACTTCACTTGTGTCAGTCCTTTGTCGTGTGCTGCTAAAGCAGTCGCCAGTTCAGATATGGCAAGGGCTGTGCAGTTGGCATTCCCAAGAGCCCAACAGGCCACGCGCTATGCAAACCTGAGTAGAGTCAGCGCAGTTCGTGAACTGCTCCCAGAAGTTAGTCGTTATCACTGGCATTGGAAGACTCACAATCAGGATCAATCCCACTAGGGTGAGCTGGAGAGCGCCGCGCTGCTCGGTTACCCTGCCGATCCTCCAGCCACGGCTGTACCAACCAGGCTGGGATCCATCAGGTCCCCACACCTGTGGAGATACAAGCATACCCTTGTCCCCATGTTAGCAAATCAGCGGGACCTTCCCAACGTGGGTTTTCTGGCAGGTGGTACCAGACCTTTAGGAGTGCCTTGCCCCCAAACAGCGGCTGACGCGAGGAAAAATGGTTCTGGATAGGGGAAACGGATTGGGGGTTAGCGAAGGATATATGATTCGGTACTACAAGCGCTTGATCGACTAAGACCTCTGGCGAACCCCTCTCTCAAGCGCGTTACCTGTGCTTTCAGGGTTTTGTGTGCGCGTTCTACAATCGCTTGCCCAGTGCTGTTCAGAGGAATGCCAAACATATGGCGGACTCCCCACGTCTGCAGGAAGTGGCGAAACACCTGTGATCAATAATTCGGCCCATTGTCGGTCTTTATCTCCCGAGGTACTCCTAGGCAGGCAAAAGCCCGGTTCCGGTGCAGGATGGATTTCTGCGTCGTGGACGTCGTGAATAGACACGCGAAGAGAGCTCAGGAGCAAGTGTCGACCACAACATGAATGTATTTGAGACAGCCAAATGGCGCATACTCTGTAATATCCACTTGCCATACCTGGTTCGGAGCATACCCCCGGGGTTAATGCCTGGGTAGTATAAGGCCTGGTTCGGCTTTGCTGCTTGGCATGCTGGACAGGCTGCCACTACAGCCCGAGCCTGTGAGATGGGCAGTTGGAACTGACATCGTATGGCGTGCGCGCCCTGATGTAGTATTCTCTGTATCACTTTTGTAGGCAGGTGACCAAGCACGGAATGTTAATGATTATACCTAGTATGATGCCTAGTATCACAATTCTGATTTTAGCCAAGGATAGCAACCACCCAGTTACGCCACACACAAGCTTAGCCAATAAAGTTACTGATCACACGTTATACATATTCATGACTGCTAAGCAAAACTAAGTTTCACTACCTTCTAGTAATTTTCTACTATGGCATTCTTCTCCTATTACAAACATAACAACTCCAGTAACTTTCTTATCTACAAGGCCAGTGACTAGTTTCTTTTTTGCAAGCCTCTGTTGAAACAAGCCATAAATTCTGCTAACAATGTTTTGTATCTTAAAGTTTCCCTTCTCATTCCATGGCTTTCTTCCAACAAGCATGATTGTATCCCTCTCCCAAGGTCAGTTTGCTTTCACTGACACCGTACTGGCTCAAGAAATACCCACATCTCCCCCTTCTTTGTTTATGAGAAGAGGCTTGTTTCAACACTTTATCTATTAAAGTCTGCACACATTTCAACACATACGGAATACAGATCAAAATACATATATAAAAAGAATGAATAAGCATTCTACAGCTATTTGTAATAAGCTTATATCAATCCACCAGAAAGATTTCTGAATATATCAAAACCATCACTTTGTTGCTGTTTTTGTACTCCTTTTTGCAGGTTTTGAATTCTTTTGTAAATAGATTCCAAATAATCAGACAGATTCATGCAGCAAAGCCCATCAAAATCCTGACAACCATGATTTTGTGCTAATAATAAAAAATCTATTGCTGATCTATTCTGTTACCAACCCAACTACGCCAAAGACACCGCTGAGCAAGAGGATGATTCTCAGCCGGGTCAGAGCAGAGAAAGGAGGCAGGCGCAGCACCTTCAGGGCGTCCCTTGTTGTAAATAAAGTGTGCTCTGGGTCCATCCTCTCTCCCTTGCTCCGAGCCACCTCTGTTTATCCCCTCAGCAGATTCAGTGAAAGAGTACTGACTAGACGTTGCTGCATGCGTGGCCAGCGCACACATGGACTGACTAGACGTTGCTGCATGTGTGGCCAGCACATGCAACAAGGCCTGTCAAATATGTGCTCTGCAGGCTAACAGTGGTTCTGTTTTCTAAAGTAGCGTAGGGTATAGAATCTACATCAGTTAGCAGCGTTGATAGTACCAATGCAGTTGTATGCGTTTGCTTAGCAAGCCAACAGCCCAATTTATTTAGCGTAGCTAATGCCTAGGCACTTGCCACACCACGTGCAAAGATTGAAGCAGCAATAATTTCACTTGGTTTCCAAAACTCTGTATTATCTTGGCAATCAGATTCAAAGCTATGTGTACTTCGTTTAGGTCTTTTATGCTGTCTGGATTTTGATATGTGCTCGCGTGATTACACCATGCTGTATCGTTGCAATGTATAGGTCTTAAAGCATTTACAATCATTACCCCTCTAGTAACATTAGCTCCTGAATAGTTAAAGAAAATAGTCAGAAGTCCATCTTTAGCGATCCCAAAAGTTCCATCTTTTGTAATTTAGCACTCAGCACTCGCGGCTGCTCTTGTTTTACACAGAGTTGCCATCCTGCCGCTATCTGATCTGGCAGATTGACTAAGCATGTTCTGAAAGGCTTATCTGAAGATGATACAGACAGACAAATGGCGCCCCACCCTGTGGCACCAGCCATAGCTACCCACATGTTTGTTCTTTCCGTGACTGATGTCCAGGGAGCTGCCACACAGCTTGTTAACAATCCGACAAACGCAAGGCAGCTTGGAGCGCTGGTCGTACCCATCGTGCCGGGATCCACTTGTTCACTGCTCCTGTAGAGACACAAGCATATCCTTTCCCCCACATTATAAGAGGGAATGGTCCTTCCCAATTACCTGTTTCCAGATTATTATTTTCACTCCAACATTTTTTTTTTAAACTGGTCATACAACAAAAGATTATTAATTTCCTTTAACATTGTCCATTCAGCGCATTGTATTACATTGACCACATAGGCAGAATCGGAGACAATATTGAGGGATTCATCTTTTCACTTATACAAAGTTCGTACCTCAAAGGAGATGGCAACCCCTGTTGCAAAGGTCCCATATCCTCAATTACTGAATTTACTGCCCTTAAATCCTGTAAGAGTCGTCATTTACCCGATTTGTCTGTATCACAAACACAGGTGTATTCTAGGAACTGTCTGTTGGCTTTATATGTCCAAGTTGTAATTGCTGGTCAACTCACTCATTCAAATGGTGCAGCTTTTCTCTTGCTAAAGGCCACTGGTCAACTCAGACGGGAGTATCTGTAACCATGGCAGGTTTTGGGTAAGCTGCCCCCGCCCCGCCGGATGGGGGGGGCGCGCGCGCCTGGCGGCGGCCGCGGCAAGAGATCCTTAAAGCCACTGTCACAGGCAAAACAGACTCGACCTGGGGAAAACTATCTATTACCAAAACCAAAGCAGGACAATGAGAAAGGGAACAAGACAACCTCTCCCCACCCCCACCCCCACCCCCACCATGCTAAATCATTCTAGCCTAAAGTTGAAATTTCCAAAACAAAATATAAAATGTTCTTAAACCACTGATCTATAGTTCTATTAAGTACATAGCCAAAAGTCTTATGCTGTATTCCCGAGTAAACTGATGGGTTTGTTTCCCAAGTAATTAAATTGAAAGCATCATAGAAAAAAATAAATGTTTTTCAAATCAAAAGGCACAGTCAATAACAAATAATTAGCAATTATCTGCTTCATTTCATCTATCTGGAGCTGCTTTGCCGCAGGCGCTTCTTCTGCCAACTCCACCTTTGCATTCAGTTGTTCCACCACAACTTTATCCACTCTGTGCAGCTCTTTGAGTTTCATTTCATCAATGGTTTTCATTGCCTTGGTGAGTTCAGGAAGGAGTTTGCTATTTGTATCCTGCAAGCTACTATATCTCCCCTTTTCTTCATGTGCCTTGGCTTGTTCCAGCTTCACCTCTGCCTGCATGCTCTCCACCTGAAGTTCCAGCTCCTTGATGGTGTATATTAGCTGCTGCTTCTCCTCCAGTTCTGATGCAGCAGCTGAGCTTTTTCTTTCCAGTACTTGGCACTTTTCTTGAAGCTGCTTCTGAATCAATTCTGCTTCTTTTACCTTCTCATGGGCTTCCTGAAGCTCTTTAAACAGAGCACAAACTTGCAAACTCAGAGTTTCTACTTCACTGCCAACAGCCTCTGAACTCTCCTCTGCTTGCTGTTCAGTTTGTGTCCCACTCTTTAGGCAGTTGCTGGTTTTCTTCTCCAGTTTTGACAGTCTCTCTTTGTGATTCTGCAGCTCCTTCTCAAGTTCTTCCCTCTTCTGAGTTTCATTTCTAAGGCAGTAGAGCAGTTGGCTTACAATTAGCTCCTCAGACTGCAGATTCTTTGATTCGTCGGCAGTTTTGCTCCTGCCGTAGATATCGATGTTACTGGTCATTTCACCACTATTCTCTTGATGTTCCTTTGCAGTTCTATTTATTTCTCCTTCGTTCATCCCAATCTCCACAAAGGAATCCTCTGCTGAGATGTTCAGCTTGACCTGCAGATCTGAAATGATGCCTAGCATATTGGCCTTCTCAGCCTGGAGCCATTGCACCTGGGATATCAGCTGCCTCATTTCCTTCTCAGGAGCCATGCAGCCCTCCATTTCAGCTCCTTCTCTTTCCTTTAAGTTCTGAAGGTGGTGTTGTAGCTTTTCATTTTCCATGCACTTGTCTAGCAAGCACTGCTTAACTTCCTTAAACTTTAACTCATAAAATTCCCGTTCTTCTTTCTGCTTCTCTCGACAGATGGAAAGTTCCTTGTACCGGTCCTTCATAGCTTGGTTATGCAACTTCATGGCTTCTTTTAACTCATTGCTCTCAGTGATGAGCTCTTTCATCTGCTGTACCATTTCTTCTGGGGTGTAGGTGCTAAGGGCTGAGGCAGCCATGCTGTCCGTTCCGTTTTCCGTTTTTCTCTTGGGATGCTCTCCATTTTCAGCAGGATGGCTTTTCAGCTTGCTGGACATCTCTGAAGCATATACCTGGATCCGCCGAGTCACCGGGCGAGCCCGCCCACGGCAACCGTGACAGAAACCGGCCTCCGCCCGCCGTTTCTCCCGGCACCGGGCTCGCCTGAGGGGCGGCCACTGCGGAGCCTCTCCCCGCTCGCCCCCCTCACAGCTCGCCCACGGCGGCGGCGGCGGTCCCGGCTCAGCTGACTGCCCTCTGGCCAAGCGTGGCTGCAGACACTGTTTGGCAAGATGTCCGCCCCGCCCACATCGAAAACATCTCCTGTTCTGGCCACCTGTAAGTTCTATCCCCTGATCGGTCCCTGAAGGACACTGCTGCTTGAAATGTCCTACACCCCCACAACCAAAGCAAGTGGGGCCTGCGGGGGGTGATCGCATAGCGGAAACTGCTGCAATGAGCGGTTTTGCTTGCTGCAAGGCTTCTGCCTCCATAACCTGCTTCATCATCTGCGCCACACCTGCATCCCCAGGCAATTGCGCCAAAACTTGTTGAGTTACCTCATTTGCATTCTGTTTAGCTAACTCTTTCGCCACTATAGGTTTCACATTCTCTGGTAAATCGGAATTCTCAATCGCCTTCTGTAGCCTTTCCAAGAAAGAGGTATATGACTCCCCTACGCCCTGCCTCACCTGAGTGTATGGCTGCCTTTTGCCTCATATTTACCCATTTTTGCGAACGCCACCCATGCGGCGGCGTGGATATCCCTGCCCCGCATATTAGCCTGTGCGGCCGGATCAGCGAAGTCACCTGACCCTAGAATCCTTTCCACACTAATCCCGTGCAGGGGGTGATTCGGACCTAAAGCTTCGAAAACCACCTTGTCCGCTTCCTCCTTTAACGCAGCCTCCCACAGCACCATTTGGGGGGCTGTAAAAACCGCTCTAGCCAGCTGCCTACAATCAAAAGGAAGCGGGTTTGCTGCCCAGATCACATCCAAGATCACTCGAGCCGCCACCCCATTAACACCTTCCTCCTTCACCGCCTTCTGCCATTCCCTGAATAACTTGTAATCCAACGGGCTCCACTGCCGACCCTGCTGCCCCTGTGTCACTGGGCACACCATTATACCCCCATCTCCATCTGATGGCCCTAGAGATACCCCTTCCAATACGCAATTCTTGGCAATCAATGTCCAATCCGTTAATCCACTACCTGTTTTCTGTTCAGCCGCTGCCCCCGCTTCCCGCGCCGACCCCTCTACTTTACTCAGTGTTTTTTCTACGTCCGCCGCCAGCCGCGTGAACCTGCGGATTAAAGCGTCCACTACTCCCGCTTCGCTGCCCCCTCCCCTGTCCGCAGCCCATGAATCCTCAGGGAGAGGTGGCAAGCCGGTCTCGCCCCTCCGCGAATCCACAAGCGGTGGAGCCGACAGGGTAGAGGGAGAGACAGAGGGCACCCCCGCGTCCTCGCATCCGGGGGGTCGCCCCCTCGGCCCAGGCCCCCCCGGCAAGCAAGGCGCAACACACGGAGGAGCACACCCAAACTCCATCGCCCCTTTATCACTGTCAGAGGCTCTCGGCCGAACCGGGCAGACCACCGGAGCTCCACCCCCCGTCCCCTCCGCGCCGTCTCGACCCCGTTCGCCCCCCTCCCCTTTCGACGGCTCTTTCCCCGCCACCTGTAACCGCGCCACGTCCATCACCTCTCCCGGCTTGCTAATCAAGCCCTTCGTCAACGGTGCCGTATGCACCGGACAATTTACCTCTTTTCCCAACGCCTTTACTGTATCCTGGATGGATGCCATCCTAACAGCAGGCAAGCACGACCGCCCCGCGGCCACGACTCAAACCTGTCCGGACCACGACCGCCCCGCGGCCACGCGTTACCTTCTGACACGTCGGGGGTCACCGGTTGTCGCTGCACGACAACTTACAGACCCTCCCTCTATCGGGATCCCATCCCGGGGAATCACGTCGGGGTCACCACTTGCCGGCTCTCTTGCCAGCAAACCAACCCAGGATGCACCGGAGCCCTGCCCTGGGGAAAGGACATGGACCAGTTGGAGAAGGTCCAGAGGAGGGCCACGAAGATGATAAAAGGGCTGGAGCACCTCTCTTATGAGGACAGGCTGAGAGAGTTGGGGCTGTTCAGCCTGGAGAAGAGGAGGCTCCGGGGAGACCTGATAGCGGTCTTCCAGTACCTCAAGGGGGCCTACAAGAGAGATGGGGAAAGGCTGTTTAGTAGGGCCTGTTGCAATAGGACGAGAGGTAATGGTTTTAAAATAGAGGGGGGTAGATTTAGATTAGAAATTAGGAAAAAATTTTTTACGATGCGAGTTATAGAACACTGGAACAGGTTGCCCAGAAAGGTGGTGGAGGCCCCATCCCTGGAAACGTTCAAGGCCAGGCTGGATGAGGCTCTGAGCAACCTGATCTAGTCAGGGATGTCCCTGCTCCTTGCAGGGGGGTTGGACTAGATGACCTTTGAAGGTCCCTTCCAACCCTAACCATTCTATGATTCTATGATTCTATGAAAGCAGGGCATCACACGGATACCGTCAAGCCAAGCCTTCAATTTAATGCTGCGCAACACAGGGTTAAATACCCATACACCCGCTACGCACGCGAACGCACCCGTCCCCCTGTGCCCATGGACCCATCCATGCCCGCCACGCACCTACCCCTACACTCCTGGACTTATCCGTGCCCACCACGTACATGGACGCACCTGCCCCCTGCACTTGTGGACTCATCCGCATCCAGTGCGTGAATCGCCACGGACCGCCCCTCCTGCATACATGCAGCCCTGCTAACGTTACCCCACAGCCTCGAACATTTCCAGGGATGGGGAATCGACCACCTCTCTCGGGTTGGACTAGATGACCTTTTGTCATGGTTTTGTTTAGTGAGGGGGGGCCTAAGGTCATAGCTTCTGTAGGAAACTGCTAGAAGTAGTTTCCCCTTTGTTCAGTGGACTCGGCCGGGCCTAGGGCAGACCTGCTGCTGGCCAAGGCCGAGCCAATTGGTAGCAGAGTATTCCGTGATAACGCCTCTGCGATAATGTATTTAAGAAGTGGAAAACAGAAAAAAAAAAAAAGAGAAGAGAAGATGTGAAGGAGCTGAGCGGAGGCAGAGGCGCAGAGGGGGAGGTGCAGGCCTCATGGGCCTTGCAGGCCTCACCCTCTGGCCTCTCGCCAGGCAGCCGACTGGGCCCAACTAGGTCTGGCCCGGCTGCAAGAAGTGGAGAGGAGATGAGAAGTGAGCAAGATGTAAAAAAGATCCTGAGAGACATCTACCAGCCTGTTGTGAGGAATGGCTGCAGACGCCAAGGTCAGTTCAGAAGTGAGGGGGAGGAGTAATGCGGCTCCTGGCCAAGATTCCCCTGCAGCCTGTGGTGACGACCATGGTGGAGCAGGTTGTCCCCCTGCAGCCCATGGAGGTCCACGGAGGAGCTGAGATCCACTTGGAGCCCGTGAAGGACCCCGTACCAGGGGAGGTGGATGCCTGAAGGCAGCTGTGGCCCATGGAGGGCCCGCTGGGACAGCTGTTCTAGAGGGACTGCACCCTGTGGAAGAGATGACCCACGCCGGAGCAGTTTCACAAAGGACTGTGGCGTATGGGTGGGACCCCACGATGGAGCAGGGGAGGAATGTGAGGAGTTCTTCCCCCGACCATGAAGCAGCGGCGTAAAACAACGTATGATGAACTGACTGCAATCCCCATTCCCTCTTCCCCCCTGTGCCGCTCGGGTGGGGAAGGAAGTAGAGATAATGTTAAGCCTGGGAAGAGGGAGGGGTGGAGGGAGGTTATCTTGTTCCCTGTCTCATTCTCCTGCTGTTTGTAGTAATAAATGAATAGTTTTTCCCAAGTCGAGTCTGTTTTGCCCGTAACGGTAACTTTAAGGATTTCTCCCTGTCCTTATCTCAAACCTCAAGCCGTTTTTCCTTATATTATCTCTCCCTATTCTCTTGGAGGGTGGGGGGAGTGAGAGAGAGACTGTGTAGTCTGGTCCCGATCGGGGCTGAACTACGACACCTTTGAAGGTCCCTTCCAATCCTAACCATTCTATGATTCTATAATGCACATTGGTTAATAATAACTACATGGAGAATTTACTACTTCAAAGATGTTATATACTTGAATCCATCTAGAAATCAATGCTACCAACCTTTCATATACTTATTTGTGCAATTTTGTTCTTTTTTGTTGCAACATTAAGTTCAAGGGCTCAGTATTTCTTTTTCTAAATATAATTTAGTTCCTCCAGAGCTGATATTTCAAAGCTTCTACCCATGCATTAGGCACTAGGAGAGGAAGAACATAAACCTTTGATGTGGAGGAAGAGAGCCTACTGTAAGGCATGTTGATAACCAGTACTAGAAATACCCTGTTGCATGAATCCCATGCAAAAAGACTTAATTAAAGGAAATGTTTGTGTTGTTAAATGTCTGCAAGCCAGAACTGGTATTAATATTGGTGATCAAATGTATTGTGGCACCTTAAAGAAAATAACTGTGGTCCTGAAAATATTTCTGCTTCAATTATTTTCTCAAAATTTATCTCTTTAAATGTATTACTCTTTTCTTTTATTTCCTATCTCTTTTCTTTCCCTTTCTCACGGAGTTTTGTGTGCACACACAAACACTGGATCTTTGATGCTGCCATTTTTAACTATATAGGTGCTGGTTTAAAACATCAGTAAATGAGCATTTTAGAAATGATAGTGTACAATTGCTACAAACATATCCCATGAGCTAGCATTTGTAAAAATCTTACCACTTAGATGTAGACTTGCAGATATTTTTGTTAAAATGTATATGATTTGTATAAGAAGTAAAATTAGCAATGACAACTGGACAAAGAGAGGAAAAAACCTACTTGTTTATATAACATTGGGTAATTTATCCTCCATATTTCACGTTTAGATGGCTTGACTGCTCGATGAATATTCATTTGAATACTTTGTCTAAAAATGTGGCCTAAGAATAAAATTTGAATTTTTGAAGGCCAAAGCTTTTTACCTGTCAATCTAACACTTTATTTTAAGATATTTCTCTCACATAGAGAATGAAATTTTACTTCCACTCCATGTTCACTGCATAGCAGAGAGAAGAAAGTGCAGAAGTAATAAAGAACTGTATTACCTTCAAGTCCATATGACAAGCAGACCATCACCTAAACGCCAGAGGATAGTTAATATTTAGCTGTTCAAGTCTATCTAAAGTTGAAAAAAAAGGAACCTGTTCTCTGAAACAAGGTGTTGTGGTTTAACCTCAGCTCGCAACTAAGCACCACACAGCCACTCACTCACTCCCTGCCCAGTGGGATGGGGGAGAGGATCAGTATGGTAAAAGTGAGAAAACTCATGGGTTGAGATAAAGGCAGTTTAATAGGTAAAGCAAAAGCTGCACATGCAAGCAAAGCAAAACAAGGAATTAATTCACTACTTCCCATCGGTAGGCAGGTGGGTGTTCAGCTATCTCCAGGAAAGCAGGGCTCCATTACATGTAATGGTTACGTGGGAAGAGAAACGCCATAACTCCAAATGTTCTCCCTTCCTCCTTCTTCCTCTCAGTTTTTATTGCAGACCATGACGTCTTATGGTATGGAATATCTCTTTGGTCCATTGGGGTCAGCTGTTCTGACTGTGTCCCCTCCCAACTTCTTGTGCACCCCCAGCCTACTCGCTAGTGGGATGGTGTGAGAAGCAGAAAAGGCCTTGACTCTGTGCAAGCACTGCTCAGCAATAATGAAAACATCCCTGTATTATCAAAACTTTTTTCAGCACAAATCCAAAACATAGCCCCATACAAGCTACTATGAAGAATATTAATTCTATCCCAGACAAAGCCAGTACATAAGGCCAACAAGTAAGAGACACTCTTATTATCCAGTTAAAAAAAAAAAAAACAAACGAGTTTCAATGGCAAAACATCAGCTCCAGTGAAGCAGTTGATGCGGTAAAGGGCAGTTATTTGTACTTTCATTAGCATCTTGTGAGCTAATCAGCCCCTCCCCTCAAAACATGTAAAGTACACATGTTCTGAAAAACTGTCTATATGCGTTTGCAAGAAATAACCTCTGGCTTTGTGGTGAGTTGACCCTGGCTGGGTGCCAGGTGTCCAGCAAAGTCACTCTATCACTCCTCCTCCTCAGCTGGACAGGGGAGAGAAAAATATAACAAAAGGCTTGTGGACTGAGATAAGGATGGGAAGAGAGAAGTCAGCAATTACTGTCATGGACAAAACAGACTCGACTTGGGGAAAAATTAATTTAACTTTTTACCAACCAAAACAGAGTAGAATAATGAGAAAATAAAAACAAATCTTAAAACACCTTCCCCCAACCCCTCACTTCTTCCCGGGCTTAACTTTACTCCTGATTTTCTCTACCTCCTCCCTCGAGAGTGGCACAGGGGGATGGGGAATGGGGGTTGCGGTCAGTTCATCACATGTTGTTTCTGTCACTCCTTCCTCCCCAGGGGAAGAACTCCTCACATTCCTCCCCTGCTCCAGCGTGGGGTCCCTCCCACAGGAGACAGTCCTCCATTAACTTCTCCAACTTGAGTCCTTCCCACGGGCTACAGCTCTTCACAAACTGCTCCAGCGTGGATCCCTTCCGCAGGGTGCAATCCTTCAGAAACAAACTACTCCAGTGTGGATCCCCCACAGGGTCACAAGTCCTGCCAGAAAACCTGCTCCAGCATGGGCTTCTCTCTCCATGGCTTCACAGGTCCTGCCAGGAGCCTGCTCTAGCACAGGCTTTCCATGGTGTCACAGACCCCTTTGGGTGCATCCACCTGCTCTGGCGTGGGGGTCTTGTACAGGCTGCAGGTGGATATCTGCTCCACCATGGACCTCCATGGGCTTCAGGGGGACAACCTGCCTCACCACGGTATTCACCACGGGCTGCAGGGGAATCTCTGCTCTGACACCTGGAGCACCTCCTCCCCCTTTTTCTTCACTGCATGAAGAAATGCAGACCTTGGTGTCTGCGTACTTGTTTCTCTCACATATTCTCACTCCTCTCTTTGGTTGCAATTGCCCAATTGTGTTTTTTTTCCCCCTTCTCAAATATGTTATCACAGAGGTGCTGCCACCATCATTGATTGGCTCAACCTTAGCCAGTGGCAGGTCCATCTTGGAGCCGACTGGTGTTGACTCTATTGGACATGGAGGAGGCTTCTAGCAGCCCCTCCGCTACCAAAAACCTTGCCACACAAACCCAATACAGCCTTCTAAGTAGCTGATGTCTGCTCAGGGTCACACGGGAGCAGAGCCTACATTTTTTAGATTTGAAACTGTTATTCCAGCAATAAAAAAAAAAGCCAAATGAAAATTGAAGAGTGTCAATTCAATATTATGATAAAAATCCTTTGTAAAAGACCACGTAAGTCCCTAGCTTAATTAAAGGACTACATGTGAACCATGTGCAAAAGAGAAAGCCTGTTTGTATTTTTAGTTATCAGCTCAAACTAGCTTTGGAAAGCAAAAATTATGTAATAGTAACCTCTTCTCTAAATTAATTTTATTTTGTTGTCACAAGGACTATATTCTGTCAGTCTTTCTGTTGTTGAATATTACTTTGCTTCCAGAAGCCTTGCTGGAATCAATCTTCTGCAAGAAGCTGCTAGAAGTTTCCCCTTTGTCAGGTGGACAGGGCTGAGCCAATTGGTGGCAGAATGTTCCCTGATAACGCCTCTGCGATAATGTATTTAAGAAGGGGAAAAGTTAAAAAAAAAAAAAAAAGATGTGAAGAAGCTGAAGCGGGGGCAGAGAGGAGGAGGCGCGAGCCTTGTGGGCCTTGCGACCCTCACCCTCTGGCCTTCTGCCGGGCGGCCCAACCTGGCTGCAAGAAGTGAAGAGAGGAGATGTGAAGAAAACGTGAGAGGCATCTGCCTGTTGATTGTGAAGAATTTCTTGTGAGAGGAACGACTGCAGACGCCAAGCTCAGTGAAGAAGGAGGGGGAGAAGTAATGCTGCTCCTGGCAGAGATTCCCCTGCAGCCCATGGTGAAGACCCTGGTGAAGCAGGCCGTCCCCCTGCAGCCCATGCAGAGCCACGCAGGAGCAGAGATCCACCTGCAGCCTATGGAGGACCCCACGTCAGGGCAGGTGGGTGCCTGAATGAGGCTGTGGCCTGTGGAGGGCCCATGGTGGGGCAGCCGCTCTGGAGGGACTGCACTCCGTGGAAAAACGACCCGCGCTGGAGCAGTTCACAAAGGACTGTAGCCCGCGGAAGGGACCCCATGCTGGATCAGGGGAGGAATGTGAGGAGTTCTCCCCGCAAGGAGGAAGGAGTGGTGGAAAAGCAACATGTGATGAACTGACCGCAACCCCCATTCTCTCTTCCCCTCCCTGTGCCGTTCAGGGTGGGGAAGGAGGTAGAGATAACGTTAAGCCCGGGAAGACGGAGGGGTGGGGGGAAGTTACTTTGTTCTCTTTGTCAGTATCCTACTTTGATTTTAATAATAAATAGTTTTCCCCAAGTCGAGTCTGTTTTGCCCATAACGGTAACTTTAAGGATTTCTCCCTGTCCTTATCTCAAACCTCAAGCCTTTTTTCTTGTATTATCTCTCCCTATTCCCTCAGAGAGTGGGAGGAGTAAAAGAGAGACTGCGTAGCTTGGTCCCAAGCAGGGCTAAACTACGACAACTTGTCAAATGTTTTAGAACAAATCTGAGTATAGCAGATCAGTACTTTACATCCTCATGCTGCAGTGCTTTGATGAAGGTGCAACTAGCTTTAAACTATTACCAAGTTAGAGCTGCAGTATGTACATCTAAATGGTCCAATTTGCTTAAATATGAACCTGCACCCAAACTGCAGTTCTTGGATTGTACCTACTGCGCATCCATTGACTTTATGGCGGGAGGCCAGAGGGGGAGGCCCACAAGGCTCACGTCTCCCCTTCTCTGCCCCTGCTTCAACTTCTTCGCATCTTCTTCCTTTTTTTAAAAATTATTTTTCCCCTTCTTAAATACGTAATCACAGAAGCATTATCACTGAACATTCCGTCACCAATTGGCTCGGCCCTGGCCAGCAATGAGTCTGCCCTAGACCCGGTTGAGTCCACCAGATAAAGTGGAAACTTCTAGCAGCTTCTTGCAGAAGCTGCCACCATAGCCTCCCCCTCTCACTAAACAAAACCAACACAAAAACTTTGGTTTACATTTTAAATCTCTAATTATAGCTCATATGAATTAGATTATGAAGGTAAATTATCTGTGTTTGTTAATGACATGAAGTCATAATTCCACTCTTTTTTAATAATTAAATAAAATAATGAATAATTTAATAAAAGTTCTTCTTACAGGAGCTCCTTCTCATAAACCTACTTGTTTACTTTTCACAAAAATTCTTTTGTGAGATTTCATACATTCATAAAAATACAAAAAAATACACTAACTCTGTAAATGTTTTCTAACCAAGCTCATATTGGATCATTCAGAATTTGTATTTTTGTGAAGAGAAGATATAAAGATGCCTTTGATTTTTTTTTTTTCTCCCATGAAAGGAATCCAAGATTATCTATGTTGAATTTTATACCATTTACTGCTGTCTTTGCTATGTGCCCAACTCTATTTATATTAAATGACTTTTAAGTCTCTAATCTAAAGCAATAAAATGAAGGTTTCCTGTCTTATTGATTTCGTGAGGCTTATTTTCACACTAATAAAATGTAACCCACTTTACTAAAATACACTTTTAGCTAATTTCTGGAAATAAATCCAAGTCTTGACAGTTTTAGAAGAGGTCAATCTAGACTAAGCAGGTCATATCTGTGGTAAATCTGTGTAGCCACCTCCCAAATGATTAGCCTGGAAAACAGCTTATGTATCTTCATGGCATCCTAAAGATGGGCTTTTTAAATTAAATCTCCAAACTCACAGCCTGGTCAGGAATAAAAGCTGCAAATATTAAGTGAAGATCCAGCAGTAGCTAAATGCATGATGCAGCCACATCTACTCCTTAATATAAGAAAAGGCAAAATAATAATTAATGACATCAACATTGTCCCACATTTAAAGGGCAGCATTTCTACTACTCAGCCAACAAGTGAGTGGCCCCACTCCACCCTTCCCACTTCTTCAAGCAGAAAGCCTAAGTCCCCCCACAGTTCTCTGTCCCACCTCCATCTCTCTCCAGCAGCAGTGGCTCTGCCCCAGTCTTGGGGAGTTGCATTCAGTTTTGCTTATAGCTCTTTCAGGCATCTCTGGAAGTGCTATTGACTGTGACAAAAGCTTGGACTGTTGTTTGTTTGAACTGTCTTGTATGCACCTGAATTTAGATGTTGTTGTTTACTTCCTAAAAGGCAATCTTTAAGACAAATACTTGAAACATGGCAAAAGTCAACACTCAAGGATCTACCAATCAAGCTGACCCTGGCCAATCAGAACTTTTACATACTGCAGACTGAGATAAAGTCCCTGTGGTGCATGTGAGGAATATGTTGGGGAAGACAGTCTGGGTTATTCCTCCCTTGGGCAAAGGCAAACCCATCTGTGGGATTGTTTTTGCTGAAGGACCTGGATGTACTTGGTGGGTGATGTGGGTGGATGGGAAACTCCAGTGCATACCTCAAGGAGATTTGATTTTAGCCATTAATTTGAACTGTATCTCATAATTTCTTTAGTTATTGCATATATTATCAAAGGTACTGCAGCAATAATCACCCTGCTCAGTGAAGAACGAACTTGAATGTTTCCAGGGATGGGGCTTCCACCACCTCTCTGGGCAACCCGTGCCAGCATTCCACCACCCTCACTGTAAAAAAAATGTTTTCCTAATATCCAATCTAAATCTACCCCTCTCTATTTTAAAACCATTACCCCTTGTCCTGTCACAACAAGCCCTACTGAACAGTCTCTCCCCATCTTTCCTGTAGGCCTCCTTGAGGTAGTGGAAGGCTGCTATAAGGTCTCCCCAGAGCCTCCTTGTCTCCAGGCTGAACAGCCCCAACTCTCTCAGCCTGTCCTCATAGGAGAGGTGCTCCAGCCCTTTTATCATCTTTGTGGCCCTCCTCTGGACCTTCTCCAACTGGTCCATGTCCTTCTTGTGTTGGGGACTCCAGAGCTGGACACAGTACTCCAGGTGGGGTCTCACCAGGGCAGAGTAGAGGGGGATAATCACCTCCCTCGACCTGCTGGCCACACTCCTCTTGATGCAGTCCAGGATGCGGTTGGCCTTCTGGGCCGCAAGGGCACATTGCCAGCTCATGTTGAGCTTCTCGTCCACCAGCACTCCCAAGTCCTTCTCCTCAGGGCTGCTCTCAATCCATTCCCCGCCCAGCCTGTATTTGTGCCTGGGATTGCCATGACCCAGGTGCAGGTCCTTGCCCTTGGCCTGGTTGAACTTCATGAGGTTGGCACGGGCCCATCTCTCCAGCCTGGCAAGGTCCCTCTGGATGGCATCCCTCCCTTCCAGCATGTCAACGGCACCACACAACTTGGTGTCATCGGCGAACTTGCTGAGGGTGTGCTCTATCCCACTGTCCATGCCACCGACAACGATGTTGAACAGGGCCGGGCCCAACACAGACCCCTGAGGAACGCCACTCATCACCGGCCTCCACTTGGATATTGAGCCATTGACCACCACTCTCTGAGTGCGGCCATCCAGCCAACTCCTTATCCACCGAGTGGTCCGTCCACCAAAGCCATGCCTCTCTAGTTTAGAGAGAAGGGTGTCATACAGGACAGTGTCAAAAGCCTTCCACAAGTCCAGGTAGATGATATCCATTGCTCATCCCTTGTCCACTGATGCTATAACCCCGTCATAGAAGGCCACCAAATTGGTCAGGCACGATCTGCCCTTCATGAAGCCATGTTGGCTGTCACCAACCACCTCCTTGCCTATCATGTGCCTTAGCAGGGTTTCCAGGAGAATCTGCTCCATGACCTTGCTGGGTACAAAGGTGAGGCTGACTGGCCTGCAGTTGCCCAGGTCCTCCTTGTTCCCCTTTTTAAAAATGAGGGTTATGTTCCCTCTCTTCCAGTCATCAGGGACCTTACCAGACCACCACAACTTCTCAAACACAATGGCCAGCAGCTTGGCAACTTCCTTTGCTAGTTCCCTCAGGACCCACGGATGCATCTCATCGGGTGGCGTAGTTCAGCCCCGATCGGGACCAGACTACACAGTCTCTCTCTTTCTCATTCCCCCCCACCCTCCAATAGTACAGAAGGGAGAATTGGTAAATAAACCAGCAAAAACACATGAGTTGAGATAGAAAAAAAAAAATTAAGAACAACAACAGAAGAAAACAAAACAGTGATGAAAAACAAATACAGTACGATAGCTTACAACAAATCTCCACACTCAGTTCCTTCCCACATAACAGGAGACTCCCCTCACCACCCTCCTCACTTATATACTGAGCATGATGTCAGATGGGATGGAATAGCCCTTTGGCTCATTTGGGTAAACTTACCCCAGCTGTTAGCTAATTAGTTAACTATCCCAGCTGGGTGCCCCAGCCATAGGGGCCACCAGCTCCAGTTCTCCTCCCAGCTCAGGTGAATATTAACTCTATCCTAGCCAGAACCAGGGCATTATCCACCCCTTATTCCATACCGTCTACATCATGCCCAGATCTTACACTTTCCAATTAATCATCAACTTTTTCTTTCTTTGATCTACTTGTATGCATACACACAGATGTAACTCCCTTAGTCTATGGCCCATCCCTCCAAAAGATCTGTTGAGTTTATCCAGTCCATAACTTTGGGCTCCATCTGTCATAACAGGCTCTCAGCATAGGACAGACAACGCAGTGTTTGCTCAGGTAGTGTATCTGGTGCGAGTGCTTTAGCACATTCATAGTCTGCAGACTGAAGAGCTGTTGCTAGGTGCTAGTTGCAAGAGCCAGCTCTGGTTCCATCACTGCTGCATTTTTTTCCTGTTTTATCAAAGTTCATTCTTTGTTGGTCTAGATGATTTTACTATAATACTTTTAACACAACATAAGTCTCTCAGGGCAGGGAGCAGGAGGAAGCAAGGAGGGACACATAACAGCTAGATAATGACATATAGTACTATATAGTAATCAACATCAAGCAGTTCAAGTTATTGGCTGTTCTCACCTAAAATCAGATCTCCTTGAGGTACACATCGGACTTCCCCATCCTCCTGCATTACCCACCAAGTATATCCAGGTCCTTGAGCAAAAGCAATTCCATGCATGGGTTTGCCTTTGCCCAGGGGAGAAATAACCCAGACTGCCTTCCCCAGTATATTCCTTACATGTACCACAGGGACTTTATCCCCTTCTACAGTACGTAGAAGTTCAGATTGGGCAGGGCCAGCTCGGTTGGTGGACCCCCGAGTGTTGACTAGCCAAGTGGCTTTTGCTCAATGCTTATCCCAATTTTTGAAGATTCCACCACCCATTGCTTTCAGTGTAGTTTTCAGCAGTCCATTGTACCGTTCAATCTTTCCAGAGGCTGGTGCATGACAGGGGATGTGATATACTCACTCAATGCCATGCTCTTTGGCCCAGGTGTCTATGAGGTTGTTTCGGAAGTGGTTACCGTTGTCTGATTCAGTTCTTTCTGGAGTGCCATGTCGCCATAAGACTTGTTTCTCAAGGCTCAGGATGGTGTTCCGGGCAGTGGCATGGGGCACAGGATATGTTTCCAGGCATCCAGTGGTTGCTTCTACCATTGTAAGTACATAGCGCTTGCCTTGGCGAGTTTGTGGGAGTGTGATGTAATCAGTTTGCCAGGCCTCTCCATATTTATACTTCAGCCATCGTCCTCCAGACCACAGAGGCTTTAACCGCTTGGCTTGCTTGACTGCAGCACATATTTCACATTCATGGATAACTTGTGCAATAGTGTCCATGGTTAAATCCATCCCTCGATCATGAGCCCTTTTGTATGTTGCATCTCTCCCCTGATGGCCTGAGGTATCATGGGCCCACCGAGCTAAAAATAGTTCACCCTTATGCTGCCAGTCCAGATCCACCTGAGCCACTTGAATTTTAGCAGCTTGATCCACTTGCTGGTTGTTTTGATGTTCTTCAGTGGCCCAACTCTTGGGTACATGGGCATCTACGTGACGTACTTTTACAACCAGATGCTCTAACCGGGCAGCAATATCTTGTCACAATGTGGCAGCCCAGATAGGTTTGCCCCTACGCTGCCAGTTGCTCTGCTTTCATTGCTTTAACCACCCCCACAAAGCATTTGCCACCATCCATGAATCAGCGTAGAGATAGAGCTTTGGCCATTTTTCCCGTTCAGCAATATCTAAAGCCAGCTGGATGGCTTTCACCTCCGCATACTGACTTGTTTGGCCTTCAGCAGCTTCTGCCACTCGTCGTGTAGGACTCCACACAGCAGCTTTCCACTTCCGATGTTTTCCTACAATACGACAGGATCCATCAGTAAATAGGGCATACTGCTTCTCATTTTCTGGGAGGTTGTTATATTGTGGGGCCTCTTCAACATGGGTCACCTCTTCCTCTGGTGGCTTTCCAAAATCTTTGCCTTCTGGCCAGTCTGTAATTACTTCTAATATGCCTGGGCGATTGGGGTTTCCTATTTGAGCCTGCTGTGTGAGCAGTGCAACCCACTTGCTCCATGTAGCATCCGTTGCATGATGCATAGAGGGGACCCTTCTCTTTGAACATCCAGCCCAGCACTGGCAGTCGGGGTGCCAGGAGGAGCTGTGCTTCAGTACCAATCACTTCTGAAGCAGCTCAAACTCCTTCATATGCTGCCAGTATTTCTTTTTCAGTTGGAGTATAGCGAGCCTCAGATCCTCTATATCCCCGGCTCCAAAAGCCTAGGGGTCGACCTCAGGTTTCCCCTGATGCTTTCTGCCAGAGACTCCAGGTAAGGCCATTCTCCCCAGCTGCGGTTTAGAGCACATTTTTTACCTCTTGCCCTGTCCAGACTGGCCCAAGAGCTACCGCATGAACAATTTCTTGTTTAATTTGTTCAAAAGCTTGCTGTTGTTCAGGGCCCCATTTAAAATCATTCTTCTTTTGGGTGACTTTATACAAAGGGCTTACAATCATACTATAATTTGGAATATGCATTCTCCAGAAACCCACAACACCAAGAAAGCTTGTGTTTCCTTTTTGTCAGTCAGCGCAGCCATATCTGTTATTTTGTTGACTATATCTATTGGAATCTGATGACGCCCATCTTGCCATTTTATCCTCCAAAAATGTATCTCTCTTGCAGGTCCTTTCACCTTACATCGTTTTATGGCAAACCCAGCTTTCAGGAGGATTTTAATTATTTTCTCCCCTTTTTCAAAAGCTTCTGCTGCTGTGTTGCCCCACACAGTTGTGGGAGATTTGTTGGGTACCTGGAGTATCAGGGACACTTAGTGAACAATCCAGACCGAATGGAATTGTTATGTTTGTGAGCAGCAGGCCTCAAGGACATCACTGAAGCCACTTGTGAGAAAGTAATTAAGCTTCCTGTGAGAAAGTACTGAAGCCACCTGTGAGAAAATAATGAGGCCGCCTGTGAGAAAGTAATGAGGCCGCCTGTGAGAAAGTAAACGAAGCAACCTTGAAGAAGATGGTAAATAACTTTGAGAAAGTGAAAACATGAAAAGTACAGGACTTTCCAGGTTAACGGACTTTCCAGGTTAACTAACTGCAAGTAGGAGGGACATGCAAATGTAACCATTACAGCTTAAGCCAATCACGCAATGACTAGTAGGCATATTTTATCTTAGCAATATAAATATGTGCACCCGGGACTAATAAATCGAACTACGCTTATTACTCATATTGAGTCTTTTGTCGTACGTTCCTCCGTCGCTCGCAAATGGCGCCCGAACAGGGACTTACTAGAAGACACTGCTATCGGAGCGGCGGAGGCAGAGAAGCACCGGGAGCAGCGACCGGGGGGCAAGATCGACTACGCATTTGTCCTTCAGATGTGACGATCCGGAGCCTGAACCGTTGAAACAGGGGTTCGCCGTCTGCCAGGGCTACAGGACAAGCTGCAAAAAAGGGGTGCCTTAATCAGGGAGCACCAATTGTGAGCACTTAATCAGGGAAAAAGGGGTGCCTTAATCAGGGAGCACCAATTGTGAGAATGTAATCAGGGAATAAAAGGGGTGCCTTAATCAGGGAGCGCCAATTGTGAAACTGCCGGCAGTAATGGAAAAGGAGGTAGCCCTAGAATTATTATGCTCTCTATGAGAGGACTGAGTTATGACTTGGCCGTCCTAGAAGCTTTGCTGCAGTGGGCAAAGAAAAGGGAATTAATCCCCACAGTTGATGATCCTTTTGAACTCCTGACATGGGAAAAGATAGGAAAAAAGCTGTGGGATGAAATAAGTAAGGGATCTCCACCGTGTGGAAGCTAATTAACGAAACATTGATAAGCATGAAAGCCGAGCGTTCAGTTGCCACATCTGCTTTTGCGGACTTAACTCCAGCCGACGGGTCCACCTCCGCTACCAGCATGCTGTTCTTGGGTTTAACGAGCCCTGCCGCCACCCCGGCTCGTGCTGAGGGTGGGGGGGTTCGAGCCCCAGCAAGGACTCCAGGAAATGCAGCCACAGCCCCTATAACTATAGATATACAAGCACCAGAGGGAAAAACTGCCAAAGGCTTTTCACCACCATCAGATGTACCACCGCCAGGCACCCCGCCACGCTGCGCCAGCGCAGGCTCAGAGTCACGAGCCTTTTCACCGGTGCCAACAGCTCCGGTTTATCCCCCGTTACCACCTTTTTCCCCGCCACCATGGCGTGAGGAAGAGGAGGATGAACATTCATCTGGCTTGAAGGATGCACAGCTGCAAGAGACACTAAAAAGGCTGGAAGCCCTAGAGGTTCGCCTAGAAGGGTCACTCGAAAATTTGTCAACTCCTTTGCCTGTGCCACATCGAGACCTTCCAGCGTCCAACCTATTCGTTCCGAACGGAGCATCGGGTGAGATCAGTCTTATTGCAACTTTGCAAGGGACGCCGGCGGGAGGGGCCGGGGATCCGAATCCAACAGCTCGGTGGAAAGGGGTGATTTGAGATGCCGTGATAGAAGGACAGCCTTTTCCCATGGCATTTCCAGTTGTGACTGATAATACTGGGAAAAGTGTGTGGAAAGCATTAGACTGGAAAATATTGAAGGAAGCTAAAAGTGCAGTTACTCAGTATGGGCTAAAATCATCATATACTCAATCTGTGTTGCAGCATATTTTTTTGTCACAGTTGTTAGCTCCTTATGATATTAGAATGATTGTCCCGATGCTTTTGCTACCGTCGCAGCAGCTGCAGTTCTTTCAGTACTGGCAGGCTGCTTGTGATAGGGCAGCTGCAACTCCTCGACAACAGGGTGATCCATTATTCGGGGTGCAAACTCAAATGCTGATGGGAGCGGGACCCTGCACACGATCTGATTGGCAAGCGCAATTTGCTACTGAAGTGTTACAACTGGGCCAAGATTTGGCTTATAGAGCGCTTGCTAGGGTGCACGATGAAAAGTCCGGACCTGTCTTTACGTCAGTAAGGCAAGGTCCCACAGAACCATATGGGAAATTTATTGATCGGTTGCACACTGCAATTATGGCTCACCCTGATCTGGATGATGACATGAAAGCAAAGTTCTTAGATATGATTGCCTTTAATACTGCTAATGAAAAAACTAAGAGAGCCCTTAGTGTGCTGCCAAAAGGATCTAGTACAGGGCAACTGCTGGAAGCTGCTGAGCGAACGTTAGAACAAGAAAAGGCTACAGTCATGGCTGCTGCTGTAGGTGCAGCAGTTAAACCGTTGATATCAATAAAGCGGCGCGTGATTAACTGTCTGTAACCCCCATTCCCTCTTCCCGCACCCCTGCCCCCCATCCCTGTCATGCTCAGGGGGCAGGGGAGGGTGGTGGAGATGGTGTTAAGCCCGGGAAGAGGGAGGGGTGGGGGGAGGTTGTCTTGTTCCCTTTTTCCTTATCCTGCTTTGGTTTTAGTGATGGTCTGTTTTGCTTGTAGCGGTGGCTTTAAGGATCCCTCCCTATTGTTGTCTTAAACCTCGGGTTTTAGTTTTCTTTCCTCTTATATGTATGGGGCTATGGCCGCCGCCAGGCACCCCCATGCCCCCGCCCCTGACATGGTTAACAGATACTCCTGTCTGAGTCAAGCTTTGTATAAGTGGAAGGACCGTTCCCTCTTATAACATGGGGGAAGGGATACGCTTATGTCTTTACAGGAGCAGTAAACAAGTGGATCCCTGTCTGTATCATCTGCGGGTATTTCAGAACATGTTTGGTTGACCTGCCAGATACCGGTAGGACGGCAACTCTGTGTAAAACAGCAGCAACCACGAGTGCTGTGTGCTAAAACTACAAAAGATGGAACTTTTTTGGGATCAGTAAAGATGGGCTTCTGTCTATTTTTTTTAACTATTCAAGAGCTAATGTTTCTAGAGGGGTAATGATTGTAAATGCTTTAAGACCTATACATTGCAACGACACAGCATGACGTAATCATGCGAGCACATATCAAAATCCAGACAGCATAAAAGACCTAAACAAAGCATACATAGCATTGAATCTGGTTGCCAAGATAATACAGAGTTTTGGAAACTAAGTAAAATTATTGCTGCTTCAGTCTTTACACCTGGTGTGGCAAGTGCCTAGGCGTTAACTACGCTAAATAAATTGGACTGTTGGCTTGCTAAGCAAATAAATACAACTGCATCGGCACTATCAAAGCTGTTAACTGATGTAGATTCTATATACTATGCTACTTTACAAAACAGAACCGCTGTTAGCCTGCAGGGCACATATTTGACAGGCCTTGTTGCATGTGCTGGCCACGCATGCAGCAACACCTGGTCAGGACTCTTTCACTGAATCTGCTGAGGGTATAAACAGAGGTGGCTCGGAGCGAAGGGGAGAGGACGGACCCAGAGCACACTTTATTTACAACAGGGGACGCCCTGAAGATGCTGCGCCTGCCTCCCTTCTCTGCTCTGATCCTTCTGATAATCACCCTCCTGCTCAGCGGTGTCTTTGGCATAGTTGGGTTAGTAACAGAATAGATCAGCAATAGATTTTTTTTTATTATTAGCACAAAATCATGATTGTCAGGATTTTGATGGGCTTTGCTGCATGAATCTGTCTGATCATTCGGAATCTATTCACAAAAGTATTCAAAACTTGCAAAAAGGAGTACAAAAACAGCAACAAAGTGATGGTTTTGATATATTCAGAAATCTTTTGGTGACTTGATATAAGCTTGTTACTAATAGCTGTAGGATGTTTATTCATTCCTTTTATATATGTATTTTGATCTATATTCTGTGTCTTAAAATGTGTGCAGACTTTAATAGATAAAGCGTTGAAACAAGCCTCTTCTCATAAACAAAGAAGGGGGAGATGTGGTATTTCGCTGAGCCAGTATGGTATCAGTGAAAGCACACCGACCTTGGGGGAGGAATGCAGTCATGCTCGCAGGAAGAAAGCCATGGAATGAGAAGGGAAGCTTTAAGATACAAAACATTGTTAGCAGAATTTATGGCTTGTTTCAACAGAGGCCTGCAGAAAACTAGTCATTGCTCTCATAGATAAGAAAGTTACTGGAGTTGTTATATCTGTAATAGTAGAAGCATGTTATAGTAGACAATTACTAGAAGGTAGTGAAACTTAGCTTTGCTTTGTAATCATGAATATGTATAACGTGTGATCAGTAATTTTATTAACTAAGCTTGTGTGTGGCATAACTGGGTGGTTGCTGTCCTTGGTTAAAATTGGAATTGTGATACTAGGCATCATACTAGGCATAACATACCATGCTTGCAAAAAATGATTGACAACTCAATACAGACAATCTGGCTCATTAAAAAAAAAAAAAAAAAGGGAGATTCAGTAGAGGCCTACATGAACCTAGTTGATATTGTAGTAAAATAAGGTCAGGAGTACCAAAAAGGGCCATAGGAGGACCATGTTATTTTGGAAAATTGATAGTGTTTGCTCCACCTATGAGAACATTATGGAATCATACTCGAGCAAGAAGATCGCTAAAAGTATTGACTCCCCATTGTGACGGCAATTTAACCCTGTTGGGTACAGCTGAGCGGATAGCATTATCTTTATTTGTTCCTTGGGCAGCAACTGCAAAAAGCTTTAGTTAACTTAAATAAATTAGTTTGTTGGGCACAAAAGCAAATGAATTTAACCTCTAGCATGTTATCAGGATTATTCGAAGACATGGATAGTATGCGTCATGATATTTTTGCAGAATCGGGCAGCCATTGATTTTTTGTTATTAGCGCATAAGTGGGTCTGGATTGTTCAAAACAAAAAGGGGGATTTGTTGGATACCTGGAGTATCAGGGGCACTTAGTGAACAATCCAGACCGAATGGAATTGTTATGTTTGTGAGCAGCAGGCCTCAAGGACATTGCTAAAGCCACCTGTAAGAAAGTACTGAAGCCACCTGTGAGAAAATAATGAGGCCGCCTGTGAGAAAGTAATGAGGCCACCTGTGAGAAAGTAAACGAAGCAACCTTGAAGAAGATGGTAAATAACTTTGAGAAAGTGAAAACATGAAAAGTACTGGACTTTCCAGGTTAATGGACTTTCCAGGTTATCTAACTGCAAGTAGGAGGGATATGCAAATGTAACCATTAGAGCTTAAGCCAATCACGCAATGACTAGTAGGCATATTTTATCTTAGCAATATAAATATGCGCACCCGGAACTAATAAATCGAACTACGCTTATTACTCATATTGAGTCCTTGTTGTACGTTCCTCCGTCGCTCGCAGGGTCCCTCCCACGGGCCACAGTCCTTCGTGAAACTGCTCCAGCGTGGGTCATCTCTTCTACGGGGTGCAGTCCCTCCAGAATGGCTGCCCCAGTGGGCCCTTCATGGGCCACAGCCTCCTTCAGGCCTCCACCTGCTCCGGCATGGGGTCCTCCACGGGCTGCAGGTGGATCTCTGCCCCTCCATGGACCTCCATGGGCTGCAGGGGGACAACCTGCTCCACCATGGTCTTCACCACAGGCTGCAGGGGAATCTTGGCCAGGAGCCGCATTACTCGTCCTCCTCCTTCTTCAATGACCTTGGTGTCTGCAGTCATTCCTCTCACAAGAAAAATTCTTCAGAACAGGCTGGCAGATGCCTCTCAGGATCCTTTTTAGATTTTATTCACTTCAACTTCTCATCTCCTCTCCACTTCTTGCAGCCAGGCTGGGCTGAATTGGGCCGTCTGCTGCCTGGCAGGAGGCCAGAGGGTGAGGCCTGCAAGGCCCATGAGGCTCGCGCCTCCCCCTCTCTGTCCCCCGCTCAGCTGCTTCACATCTCTCCTCCTTTTTCTGTTTTCCCCTTCTTAAATATGTTATCGCAGAGGTGTTATCATGGGAACATTCTGCTACCAATTGGCTCGGCCTTGACCAGCAGCGGGTCCGCCCTAGGCCCGGCTGAGTCCACTGAACAAAGGGGAGCAACTTCTAGCAGTTTCCTACAGAAGCTACCACCTTAGGCCCCCCCTCACTAACAAAACCAGAACAGACGGCTGCCTGGCAGGAGGCCACAGGGTGAGAGCCACAAGGCCCGCAAGACTCGCGCCTCCCCTTCTCTGCCCCTGCTTCAGCTTCTTCACATCATCATCATCTTTTTTTTTTCCTGTTTTTCCCCTTCTTAAATACATTATCACAGAGGCGTTATCACGGAACATTCTGCTACCAATTGGCTCGGCCCTAGCCAGCGGCAGGTCCGCCCTTGGCCTGTCCGAGTCCACTGCACAAAGGGGAAACAACTTCTAGCAGCTTCTTACAGAAGCTGCCACCGTAGCCCCCTCCTCACTAAATAAAACCAACACATCTTTGAAATTCTTGTTCTAAAGATTCATAGTCTGTGGGACTCACCTCTCATCTACATTTAGTTGTCCTTATGTGTAAGATTACACGTGAGCCAGTTGCCTAATCTCCTATTCCAGTCAGGGAGTCCTGGTTAGTACTGTCAATGGAGTTCAGTGGGGTCACATTTTTCTGTGAAGAAATGAGAATGGATCATAATTATATATAAGATACTCTACATGAGACATGGGTTCTCTCAAATTGTGGAGCCTGACATGTAGGAAAATAGTTCAGGGAGAACTAAAAAGGCCAGACACAAGTAACCTTCAGTCTGAAAGACTTTGTGATGCATTGTGCGCTATTGTGCTCAAGCTATTCAGCCTTATCAATCAGCAGGGCACATTAGCTTTACCATAGTGCCAAAATGAAGTTTTTTAAAGGTGGCCCAGTTGGATTTTTGTACTAACTTCCATGGTCTGCTGCTGCTGAGAGTTGTGTAGGAAGAGCAATCCTACACAAAATAGTCTCAACCTGTACTCGCACAAGTAGACACGGCCAAGTACATGAACACTGTCAATGTGTCCCTCTCTCATACACTTTATTTCAAAAACAAAATGGAAGTAGTTTACTGAACTTCACAGAGCAAAGAAATTGCAAGAAAAGAATAGTACCTGAGACCATAGATTATTTCCTTCTTGCTGTAGCCAACAGATAGTTGCCAAGTCTTGAAATTACTGAGGCTTCTTAGAGCATACACACATCAGTAGTTCAGGAGTGCTATATGGAGAAAGGTATTAAGAGAGCCTGCACCTTTCACTCTTTTGTGCTTCATTTCTTTCTTATGTCTCTCCCTCTTTGTATGGGAAAACAACATGATTAAGCAAGTATAACTGCCCCTAATCTACTGATTTTGTTCAATATATTTGATTGTCCTGTAGTAGCTGGTATATTACTGCTAAGGTTGGTTTGAGAAGGCAAATTTCTAAAACTAAGACAAGTGGGCATCACTGAAGACTATAAAATTATTACTCTATCACTATACTCAAAGTCTTTCAAACAGCAAGGAAAAAATATCAAAAGCAGAGAAGGAAAGTAGTTTAAAATATAAATGAAGAATGCTTTTTTGGTGGGACTATCATCATTGATACTATCCCTGTAGGGAAAATTTATTGAAGTGATATCATGATTAGCAGAAAAATAATAATCTTTTACTTTCATGTGTCTAAAATATATATTTCAAAATATCTAAATGTTACAAATTATCTTCCTCTTCTATAACAGTCTAAAAACTTTGAATGCAATGATCCTGAGTCTGTAGCATAATTCTTTGATGCACTTGATGACTTTAAAGTAAGGTAATCCTCAGTCTTCAGCAGACATCACAGTTAATATGCAAAACCGTAAATAAATGCGTTCTATCTATGCAAATTTACCTCTTATTCATGCAAACATACCATATGAAACCATAACACTATTTACTATGATTATTTTCATATAAAATGGAATCAGTTCACACTTATTCTGCCTTATGTCTGTACCAATAAACAAGCTTCTCTGGAAGATTTTTGACACGGCGTTTCTCCCTACAGATATTTTACAAAATGGCAGATAATGGATTGAAAATAGAACCAGATATTGCAAGCTCCTGAAAAGCTTGTATCAAGTAACTTTTCCTTTAGAGATGCTTCTTATCTATTTTTAAATGATCAGTGAGCAAGAAGTACTCATATGCATTCTTTCAGTATAGACAACAACTAGAGGCTTTGAGTTGGTGAACTAAGTTCGGCCTATGATTTATCATAAATATTAGTGGCAAATATTTCTCTTGCTGAATACCTTCACTATAATATCTAAACATTAGTAATAACAACAGCATTTTTTACCAGTATTTTATTAGGAAATAAAAGGTCAAACACAATACCTTTCTTTTATTTTTCACTATAAACCCTCTCAGTTCTCTTCCCAACATTGTGGGTTTTGTTCAAGCTATGCATATTACATCGGACTACTCAGAGGAACAATTGCTTATGAATGTTTTGAGATCTGAAGGGAATAAATTGTTTTTAGAAACATGCAGTTCCTGCTAAGTCTTGGGAATTCATTAGAAATCATTCCATATTTTCTATTTTCACAGGTCTTTCTTGAAGTTCTGTGCTTGAGAATATCAGATCTTATTTTAAAAAGCCAAAGCAATAAAAGAATCAGGCTTAAAGCTCTCATGTTTGTGAGCAAATCTTGAAAAACATCAACTCCAAGCACTGGAAAAAGCAGAAAGATGATTAAAAGACACTGCAAAACATTATTTTATAATATTCAGATTTGTAATCATTTAACATTAATTTGTGAACCAGACTCATAGTATGTATAACATTAATCTAGCCATATGGAGTGAGTTCCATACTCTCCATTCAGTTGAGAAAGTTTGATGAGTTAGCTCTTTTTAAGGTGTTCAAGGAGAAGTTGCTTGAAACTATATACCTTGTTTTCCATAACAGTTATTATCCAGAAATAATTTAAATTATTGTTCTTGGTGAACACAATTTTTCTGTTGTCAGAACTAAACTTAATCATGTGACTATGGGTGAATTGTTTGACATTCATGTATCCCAGTAAGCTGAAAATCAGCTTGCAACTCATGCAGAATCAAATGAATTAATTATATTTGACTATAATAATATTAACCCAAACTGACTAACTTAAGTGGGAAGAGATAGCACCATATTGCAAAAAAGGATTTATTTGAGGTTTTAAACTTCCATAGCCTAACATGTCAGAAAATAATTATTATGCATAATAGAAAAAATCCCAATGTATTCAAGTTGGGCAGTGAATGACTGTGATTTTTTAAGGATATTTATCCATTACAACTTTGTCATCAAATATCGCCTATGGCCTATAGTTATCGTCGCTGTGCATTTACATTTCAATTGGAAAAAAAAGCCACTTTCTTTTTTTCTTCTCTAATTGACGTTTTGAAGCTCTGTAATTTTCTTTCCGCTTGGAGAAACAAAGCATCCAGGCTCACTGAGAAAATCCATTCAGCAAGATATAAATATTTGCTATTCAGAAAATCTCAATGAGAGTTTAGTTATTTTAAACTGAAAAAAAAGAAAATTACTAATAATAATTGGTTTCAACTAATGAAATGCTTTAAAAGTGTCTCGCAAACACTCTCTCAAAAAAAGAGAAGGGAAGTAAAGGAATGGAGCCATGATATTCATATCCAAGAACGACTTATGAAAAAAATATAAATGGAATATTGTATCTGAATGGTTGGTTATGAGTATATCATTCCAAAGTGGACCATCAGAGGGAGCCAGAACTTGCAGTTTCGCCATGGAAGATCATTAATGATAGTCTAGGGAACACTTCCTCCTGAAGGAAAGGACAGAGACACAATGGTTGAAGAAGGGTTATCAATACTCTTAAGTTCTTCAACATAGAATCATAGAATGGTTAGAGTTGGAAGGGACTTTCAAAGGTCATCTAGTCCAACCCCCCTGCAAGGAGCAGGGACATCCCCGACTAGATCAGGTTGCTCAGAGCCTCATCCAACCTGGCCTAGAATGTTTCCAGGGCTGGGGCTTCCACGACCTCTCTGGGCAACCTGTGCCAGTGTTCTACAACCCTCATTGTGAATTTTTTTTTCCTAATATCCAATCTAAATCTACCTCCCTCTATTTTAAAACCATTACCCCTAGTCCTATCACAACAGGCCCTACTGAACAGCCTCTCCCCATCTTTCTTGTAGGCCCCCTTGAGGTACTGGAAGACCACTATAAGGTCTCCCTGGAGCCTCCTCTTCTCCAGGCTGAACAGCCTCAACTCTCTCAGCCTGTCCTCATAGGAAAGGTGCTCCAGCCCTTTTATCATTGTGGTGGTTTAGCCCGGATCACCACACAGTTTCTTATTCACCCTCCCCCTACCCAGTGGGACGGGGGAGAGAAATTGGGAAGAAAGGAAAACTCATGGGTTGAGATAAAAACAGTTTACTAAAAATACTAAAAACTGCAAAGCTAACAGGATATAAGGATATTAATATATACAAAATATACAAAATGAACAATGTGCAATTTCTCACCACCCGATGTCCGAATGACCGACGCAGCCCGTCCTGAGCAGCGACCACAGGAACAACACTGAGCAGCAAGCAAAGGGGGAGAGCAAGCTAGCAAGGTAGAGGGAACGATGCCAGCAAGCAAGAGAGAAGAAAAGGGTGCCAAGGGTGCCCGCACGGATACCCAAAAAGAATGCCAGAAAAGGAATACCCCCTCCCAGGGCAACCCCCACTTATATACTGAGCATGACGTTTATGGCATGGAATACTCTCTTTGGCCAGTTTGGATCAATTATTCTGTCTGTCTTTCGCCCAGCTTCCCGCATCTGCACATTAACGAGACTTAGAAAGCCAGACAGTGTCCTTGGTCTCATTAACAACAACCCTTATCATCAGAGCATTTTTATCAACATTCTTCACACACAAAATCCAAAACACACCGGCTACTGAGAAGAAAATTAACTCCATCCCTGCTGAAACCAGGACAATCATCTTCGTGGCCCTCCTCTGGACCCTCTCCAACTGGTCCATTTCCTTCTTATGTTGGGGGCTCCAGAGCTGGATGCAGTACTCCAGGTGGGGTCTCACCAGGACAGAGTAGAGGGGGAGAATCACCTCCCTCGACCTGCTGGCCACACTCCTCTTGATGCAGCCCAGGATGCGGTTGGCCTTCTGGGCCGCAAGAGTGCATTGCCTGCTCATGTTGAGCTTCTCGTCCACCAGCACTCCCAAGTCCTTCTCCTCAGGGCTGCTCTCAATCCATTCCCCACCCAGCCTGTATTTGTGCCTGGGATTGCCACGACCCAGGTGCAGGACCTTGCCCTTGGCCTGGTTGAACTTCATGAGGTTGGCACGGGCCCACCTCTCCAGCCTGTCAAGGTCCCTCTGGATGGCATCCCTCCCTTCCAGCGTGTCGACGGCACCATACAACTTGGTGTCATCGGCGAACTTGCTGAGGGTGTGCTCTACCCCACTGTCCATGTCACTGACAAATATGTTGAACAGATGTTGTCCCCTACATACCTATAAAAGCTTTTCTTGTTGCTTTTTATATCCCCGGCCAGATTCAGTTCCGTCAGGGCTTTGGCCTTCCTCACCTGATCCCTGGCCACTTGCACAGCCTCTTTGTAGACCTCTCAGGCTACCTGTCTCCATTTCCACCCTCTATAGGCTTCCTTCTTTACTTTCAGTTGGTCCAGGAGCTCCTTGCTCATCCACGCGGGCCTCCTGGCCTTTTTGCCCGACTTGTTCTTCATCGGGATGCACCTCTGCTGAGCTTGGAGGAGGTGTTCCTTGAATATAGACCAACTTTCCTGGGCCCCTCTTCCCTCCAGGGCCGCCTCCCATGGCACTTGGCCCATCAGGTCCCTGAAGAGGCTGAAGTCCACCTTCTTGAAGTCTAGGGCTGAGAGCTTGCCATGTAGTTTCCTCGCTGCCCCGTGGATCTTGAACTCCACTGTGTCGTGGTCACTGTAGCCAAGGCTGTCCTTTAGTTTCACATCCCCCAGCAGTCCCTCCCTGTTGGTGAGCACAAGGTCGAGCATGGCACTCCTCCTTGTCGGCTCCTCTATCACCTGCAGGAGGAAGTTGTCGTCCACGCAGTCCAGGAATCTCCTGGACTGCCTGTGCCCTGCCGTATTGTCTCTCCAACAGATGTCATGCTTATGGCATTTCTCCATTTTTAAAAGATATATTATGGACAATTACAAGATAGTGGATCCAAAAAAGAGGTGGTGTGAACTTCTATCAGAAGTGTGAAAAAAACCCTCAAAACTCTGTTGCAACAGATATGAGTTTCTCAGTTTACCAGATTAGACTGTCCTTCCAGCAGAGAGCACTTCTCCAGCTCGAAAACATTCATAGCCTGTATGCTTCTCCAACTCCTCTTTTACACCTAAATGAATGAAATAACTTGAAGAGTTGAGATGAGAGAACATGAGGGCCAAATAATTTCATTCAGAAAATCGATAGTATTTATTTTTAAACATAAATGACTTCTTCTATTTTAAAACATGAAGAAAAAACTGCCAAGTCTATAAGATAAAGGATTTTTAAATAATAAACTCAGTTATCTCTGCTTTCCCTCATTGTATGTGTTAAGCAAAAGTTAAGATTATATTTCATTTCTTCGACTTCAGGATGCTACAACAGCAATGATTCTTTTTAAGTCTCATCATGCATTGGAGAAAACAGTTTAATTTTTCCCATTGACTTCAGTGGCAAGATAATGAATCCTTTCCACGCTAGGCTTAGATTTGTAACAATAAATGTTGTTTTCTTAGACAGATACAATTTTAAATGCTTAATCAGAAGTTGGAAACCTACTGTTTCTAATCTTGACTTTGAGGCTATGTCTACATTGAATTTTAAGAGGCAGAAGGAGCATGTGCTAGTGTCTACATTGAGTGGACACAGTAGCATGGAAAATCTTGGGCTTAGAGAATTCTAGAACTCTAGAGCTGAAATTCAGATCTTAGCTGCCCCTGCTACTTAAATGAAAGACCTAAATAATTTCTTTGCGAATGGAAAGGCTATGCCATGTCACACTACAAAATTCCCACCTACCCATGTATTCACACAAAGTGACTGCAGGGTTATTTAAATCGTGTCAACATTGTCTTCTGCAAAAGTAGCTAGGATTTATGCTAGCAGATGGTAGTAGTGCTAGATGACAAACCAGAAGACAAGTCACAAATACACTGGAAGCAGTGATGTGGTTCTTGGCCCAGCCAACAGAAGAAATAATCTGATTCTGTCTCTATTATTTTTGTTTCTCACTGAAAAATTGAAATACAAATATACCCACAAGGAGTTACAGTAATTACAGTGCATTTAAGACCTGAGAATTAATTCAGCCTCTGCTTCATTTTTTCAGTACCAGCAGAAGGGAGATAATGGATATATTTCACAGACACTTTGTGAAATGTAAAAACTTACTGTTTGTTTTACTATCTCAAGTTCAAAAAAAAGCTTTTCCTAATTAATCTATAAACCATCTCAAAAGTTGCATTGCTAATCCTACTGGTCAATGACCACTTTTTTACTATTCAGAGCTATGTAGTATCTTTAAAAGAAGCAGACATCTTAAACAGTGCCTCTACAAGTTTAGGACTACTTCCTTGGTAATATAATGGTATGTTAAAGGTGATGATTACATGTAACTTCTTTATTTACTGTATTTATTTACTGAATTTAGATTAATTACTGTTAAATATTTCCTTTATAAAATGATTGCATATGTTTCGTTTTGGAATCCAGGATCATAACATACACTAAATATCCCAGTTTTTAGAAAAACTAGACTGGGCTATGGGAAAGTTTCATATTGACCAAAAACTTCAGATTCATATTACATCCTCCTACATTTTACTTTTCTTTAAGGTAATGCAAAGAAATAGCATTAGGTTTCTATGTAAAGAATGTTTATCTGTGATACTTAATTTAAAAATATATATAATGGAAAAGAAAAATATTGTTATCAGAATTTTTAAGGACTGGATGATTTATAAAAAACTTTTAGGAGAGTAGATTATAATGGTTTCATTTATTCCTGTCTTTTCATATGTCTGAAGGAGATGACACAATACATAATCTCATAGAAAGCAGTGTTTACAATAACATATATTTTCTTCCTGAACTCCTTTCCTGCTGCACTGACAATTTCTCCTTTCAACAGAATAGATTTCTTCATGCCGACAGCCACTGGAATTGCTCTCCAAAAGTATGATAAATGTTATATTTGCTGCAGTGTCCTGGTTTTGGCTAGGATGGAGTTAATTTTCCTCTCAGTAGCTGAAGTGTTTTGAATTTCCTATGTGAAGAATGTTGATAAACACCCTGATGCTGTTAGTTGTTGCTAAAGAGACCAAGGTCACTGTCTGCCTTTCCAAGTTTTGCTAATGTGCAGGTACAGGAAGCTGGGAGGGATATAGCCAGAATAATTGACCCAAACTGGCCAAAGAGAGTATTCCACGCCATAAACGTCACGCTCAGTACTTAAGTGGGGACATGAGCCAGTGAGCTGCCTCTTTTTTTTTTTTTTTTTTCTCTCACTGTTCAGAATCCTACCAGGATCGTTTACACTTTTTTTTTCGTTCTGTGATTGCTGCTCGGGACGGGCTGTATCAGTCATGAGGTTGTTGGGTGGTGAGAAATTGTGCATCATTCATTGGTTTTGTTTGCTTGTTTGTTTTATTTTGGTTTTTAAATTATTATTATTCTTCATATTTTTATTAGTATTATTATCATTATTTTATATATATATATATATAATTACCTTTTCTTTTGCTATCCTAGTAAACTGCCTTTATCTCAACCCATGAGTTTTCCTTTCTTGCTAAGCCTCTCCCCTGTCCTCTGGGGAGGGGGAGGATGATTGAATAGCTGTGTGGTGCTCCATTGCTGACTGTAGCTAAACCATGACAGTTCTTTTGGCGCCCAACATGGGGCTCGAAGGGTTGAGGTAACAACAGATCTGACCAGAGTGTGTTAAAGTTGTTACAAGTGCTTATTATTTATATTTAAGAGTCCCTGGTCACCATGTTGTACTATTTGTTCACATGGTTGTGTTATGTAAAGCCTCAGTTGCATCACATATTTCCTGTGGTGCTGTTTATCACTTCTTGGAAATGGATCAGAATTCTCATTTAGTTGTACTGGGCACTACTGACTTATGATATGGTAACATCACTGGTCATGAAATCAGTCTGGTCCTTGTTTTTGGCATTGCTGGCAACTCCATACTTCGGGCGCCATTTTGCAAGAATTATGAATAATTGCACTTTTTACTTTTTCTCACTAAAGAACTAATCTATGGGGAAGTCAGAGGAGGATACTTTCCCCTACTCTTTTACCTTCCTTTTTTCCTTCAAGCTGGTCACATCAGCTTTTGAGAATTTTGAATATCCTAGGGATGTGCAAACCAGCATACTCCTATTGCTATGTCTCCTGAATGGGTTTCAGATGTTGTTTTGGATTAAACAAGTATTAAAAAACCTCACTCAGAGATTTGCCTCGAGGTTGGATGGGCAAGGGTGGCATGGCATGTGGGAGAATACGGGCAGGTACCTGGAGAACTTCTCACCTCCAATGGTCTGGAACTTCACTCCCAAACAACTACAGAATCCTGATGAAGTGATAGAATATTTGAAAGGAAAATGCCATGGCTATTCCAAAGAGGCACAACTTATTGCTCTGTGTTGGGCCCTGGCTAGTATCTACCAAACACTGCTCAGCGTTATGCAGCACCCTCAGGAAGAAGGGAGGGAAAATCAACCAACAGATACTGCAGCTATTCCAGCCCCTGCGTCAGACACTGCAGCTACTTGAACTCCAGCGACAAGCACTGCGACAACTCCAGCCTCTGTGACAGGCATTGCAGCCAAATCAGAGAATCAACTTGTGTTGGTATCGGTTGACCCTATACAGAAGAAGAAATCTTGGAAGCAAAAGTCAGCTCGTTTAGTAAGGGATGAGGAAAGACCAGGACCATCACGAGCAGAGGGGGAAGAAGAGGTACTCATAAATGAGACTGAAACCACACGATCCCTATCCTTCCTAAGTGAGCTGCGAGATATACGAAAAGATTTTGGCCGTTATCCAGGTGAGCACCTTGTCACCTGGCTGCTTCGATGTGGGGCCAGTAGCCTGGAATTAGAAGGTAAGGAAGCCAGGCAGTTGGGATCTCTTTCTAGGGAAGGGGGCATAGACAAAGCAATTGGAAGAGATGCACAAGCTCTCAGCCTCTGGAGGTGACTCCTGCCAAGTATGAAGGAAAGATATCCCTTCAAGGAAGATGTCACCTATCACCCAGGCAAGTGGACCACCATAGAGAGAGGTATCCAGGACCTAAGGGAATTAGCCATGCTGGCAGTCATTTATGCTGACCTAGACCTTGAGGAGTCACCCAAAGATCCAGATGAAGTCCAGTGCACACGACCCCTATGGCGGAAGTTTCTACGGAGCGTACCATCATCATGTGCCAATTCATTGGCAGTTGTCGTAGTTCAGCCCCGATCAGACCAGACTTTGAGGATATTATTCCACCCCTCGCCTCTGCGAATTACGTATTTAAGAATTCTAATTAAAATACACACATCAACAGAAAAGAAAGAAAAGAACTCCCCGCACCAACAATCAAAATAATATCCTCAAAACACCAACAGTGAATATACCATGCAATTTACACACAATTCACCACTTATCCCTTCACCACAATCAGAACATAAATTTCCCCTAATCATTTTGCTCTTTTGTCAAGTTCAATCCCTGTTTTGCCCATTACCGCTCCCAATTAAACTCAATCCTTATCTCAAATTCCTCGAGCCCCACGTTGGGCGCCAAAATAACTGTCGTAGTTCAGCCCCGATCAGACCAGACTACGCAGTCTCTCTCTCACTCCCCCCACCTTCCGAGAAAACAGGGAGAGAAAATATAAGAAAAACGGCTCGAGGTTTGAGATAAGGACAGGGAGAAATCCTTAAAGTTACCGTTACAGGCAAAACAGACTCGACTTGGGGAAAACTATTCATTTATTATTACAAACAGCAGGATAATGAGACAGAGAACAAGATAACCTCCATCCACCCCTCCCTCTTCCCAAGCTTAACATTATCTCTACTACCTTCCCCCCACCGAGCGGCACAGGGGGGAAGAGGGAATGGGGGTTGCAGTCAGTTCATCATATGTTGTTTTACGCCGCTGATTCATGGTCGGGGGAAGAACTCCTCGCATTCCTCCTCTGCTCCAGCGTGGGGTCCCTCCCACGGGCCACAGTCCTTTGTGGAACTGCTCCGGCGTGGGTGATCTTTTCCACGGAGTTCAGTCTCTCCAGAACAGCTGTCCCAGCGGGCCCTCCACGGACCACAGCTGCCTTCAGGCATCCACCTCCCCCGGTACAGGGTCCTTCACGGGCTCCAAGTGGATCTCTGCTCCTCCGTGGACCTCCATGGGCTGCAGGGGGACAACCTGCTCCACCATGGTCGTCACCACCGGCTGCAGGGGAATCTTGGCCAGGAGCTGCATTACTCCTCCCCCTCCTTCTGAACTGACCTTGGCGTCTGCAGCCGTTCCTCACAACAGGCTGGCAGATGCCTCGCAGGATCTTTTTTACATCTCATTCACTTCTCATCTCCTCTCCACTTCTTGCAGCCGGGCTGGACCGAGTCAGGCCCAATCGGCTGCCTGGCGAGAGGCCAGAGGGTGAGGCCTGCAAGGCCCATGAGGCCTGCGCCTCCCCCTCTGCGCCTCTGCCCCCGCTCAGCTCCTTCACATCTTCTCTCCTCTCTCTCTTTTTTTTTCTGTTTTCCCCTTCTTAAATAGGTTATCGCAGAGGCGTTATCACGGGACATTCTGCTACCAATCGGCTCGGCCTTGGCCAGCAGCAGGTCCGCCCTAGGCCCGGCCGAGTCCACTGAAGAAAGGGGAGCGACTTCTAGCAGTTTCCTACAGAAGCTACCACCTTAGGCCCCCCCTCACTAACAAAACCACGACAGCAGTACTGAGTTGGAAAGGTGGAGAGGGACTAACAGTGGATGAATTGGCTAGTCAGCTCCAGCAAAACGAAGAAAGTCTCTCTTCCTCCCTCATCTCAGTTGTGGAGAAACTGTCTCAGGAGTTTCAGCAATTCAAAGAGGATAGGTCCTACTCCCCACCTGTACATGCGAGCGACGGAGCAATGTACGACAAAACACCCAATTTGAGTAATAAGCGTAGTTCGATTTATTAGTCCCAGGTGCGCATATTTATATTGATAAGATAAAATATGCCTACTAGTCATTGCGTGATTGGCTTAAGCTCTAATGGTTACATTTGCATATCCCTCCTACTTGCAGTTAGCTAATCTGGAAAGTCCCGTACTTTTCATGTTTTCACTTTCTCAAAGTTATTTACGATCTTCTTCAAGGTTGCTTCGTTTACTTTCTCACAGGAAGCTTCATTACTTTCTCACAGGCGGCCTCATTATTTTCTCACAGGTGGCTTCAGTACTTTCTTACAGGTGGCTTTAGCAATGTCCTTGAGGCCTGCTGCTCACAAACATAACAATTCCATTCGGTCTGGATTGTTCACTAAATGTCCCTGATACTCCAGGTATCCAACAAACCCCCTTTTGGTTTTGAACAATCCAGACCCACTTATGCGCTAATAACAAAAAATCAATGGCTGCCCGATTCTGCAAAAATATCATGACGCATACTATCCATGTCTTCGAATAATCCTGATAACATGCTAGAGGTTAAATTCATTTGCTTTTGTGCCCAACAAACTAATTTATTTAAGTTAGCTAAAGCTTTTTGCAGTTGCTGCCCAAGGAACAAATAAAGATAATGCTATCCGCTCAGCTGTACCCAACAGGGTTAAATTGCCGTCACAATGGGGAGTCAATACTTTCAGCGATCTTCTTGCTCGAGTATGATTCCATAATGTTCTCATAGGTGGAGCAAACATTATCAATTTTCCAAAATAACATGGCCCTCCTATGGCCCTTTTTGGTACTCCTGACCTTATTTTACTACAATATCAACTAGGTTCATGTAGGCCTCTACTGAATCTCCCTTTTTTTTTTTTTTTTTTTTTTTAATGAGCCAGATTGTCTGTATTGAGTTGTCAATCATTTTTTGCAAGCATGGTATGTTATGCCTAGTATGATGCCTAGTATCACAATTCCAATTTTAACCAAGGACAGCAACCACCCAGTTATGCCACACACAAGCTTAGTTAATAAAATTACTGATCATACGTTATACATATTCATGACTACGAAGCAAAACTAAGTTTCACTACCTTCTAGTAATTTTCTACTATAACATGCTTCTACTATTACAGATATAACAACTCCAGTAACTTTCTTATCTATAAGAGCAATGACTAGTTTTCTGCAGGCCTCTGTTGAAACAAGCCATAAATTCTGCTAACAATGTTTTGTATCTTAAAGCTTCCCTTCTCATTCCATGGCTTTCTTCCTGAGAGCATGATTGCATTCCTCCCCCAAGGTCGGTGTGCTTTCACTGATACCATACTGACTCAGCGAAATACCACATCTCCCCCTTCTTTGTTTATGAGAAGAGGCTTGTTTCAACGCTTTATCTATTAAAGTTTGCACACATTTTAAGACACAGAAATATAGATCAAAATACATATATAAAAGGAATGAATAAGCATCCTACAGCTATTAGTAACAAGCTTATATCAAGTCACCAAAAGATTTCTGAATATATCAAAACCGTCTGGATTTTGATATGTGCTCGCATGATTACGTCATGCTGTGTCGTTGCAATGTATAGATCTTAAAGCATTTATAATCATTACCCCTCTAGAAACATTAGCTCTTGAATAGTTAAAAAAAAATAGACAGAAGCCCATCTTTACAGATCCCAAAAAGTTCCATCTTTTGTAGTTTTAGCACTCAGCACTGGTGGTTGCTGCTGTTTTACACAGAGTTGCGGTCCTACCGGTATCTGGCAGGTCAACCAAACATGTTCTGAAATACCCGCAGACGATACAGACAGGGATCCACTTGTTCACTGCTCCTGTAAAGACATAAGCGTATCCCTTCCCCCATGTTATAAGAGGGAACGGTCCTTCCACTTATACAAAGTTCGACTCAGACAGGAGTATCTGTTAACCATGTCAGGGGCGGGGGGGTGCGGGCGCCTGGCAGCGGCCGTAGCCCCAGACATATAAGAGGAAAGAAAACTAAAACCCGAGGTTTAAGACAAGAATAGGGAGAGATCCTTAAAGCCACTGCTACAGGCAAAACAGACCATCACTAAAACCAAAGCAGGATAAGGAAAAAGGGAACAAGACAACCTCCCCCCACCCCTCCCTCTTCCCGGGCTTAACACCATCTCCACCTCCCTCCCCTGCCCCCTGAGCATGACAGGGATGGGGGGGGGCGGGAAGAGGGAATGGGGGTTACAGACAGTTAATCACGCTCCGCTTTATTGATATCAACGGTTTAACTGCTGCACCTACAGCAGCAGCCATGACTTGTAGCCTTTTCTTGTTCTAACGTTCGCTCAGCAGCTTCCAGCAGTTGCCCTGTACTAGATCCTTTTGGCAGCACACTAAGGGCTCTCTTAGTTTTTTTTTTTGTTGGTTTTTTTTTGTTTGTTTGTTTGTTTTCATTAGCATTATTAAAGGCAATCATATCTAAGAACTTTGCTTTCATGTCATCATCCAGATCAGGGTGAGCCATAATTGCAGTGTGCAACCGATCAATAAATTTCCCATATGGTTCTGTGGGACCTTGCCTTACTGACGTAAAGGCAGGTCCAGACTTTTCATCGTGCACCCTAGCAAGCGCTCTATAAGCCAAATCTTGGCCCAGTTGTAATACTTCGGTAGCAAATTGTGCTTGCCAATCAGATCGTGTGTAGGGTCCCGCTCCCATCAGCATTTGAGTTTGCACCCCGAATAATGGATCACCCTGTTGTCGAGGTGATGCAGCTGCCCTATCACAAGCAGCCTGCCAGTACTGAAAGAACTGCAGCTGCTGCGACGGTAGCAAAAGCATCGGGACAATCATTCTAATATCATAAGGAGCTAACAACTGTGACAAAAAAAAATATGCTGCAACACAGATTGAGCATATGATGATTTTAGCCCACTCTCACAGGTGGCTTCAGTACTTTCTTACAGGTGGCTTTAGCGATGTCCTTGAGGCCTGCTCCTCACAAATATAACAATTCCATTCGGTCTGGATTGTTCACTAAGTGTCCGTGATACTCCAGGTGTCCAACATGTACAGACTATTAGGAGTTTCAGCTCCTAATATTTCAGCTATTAGGAGTAAATATTCCCCTGCTCAAGAGAGATGGTACACGTGGCGAGGTATATTGTGGTTTACCTTGCGTGACCAAAGAAAGGACATGAGGAAGTGGGACGGAAGACTGACCTTGGCACTAGAGGCACGAGTACGTGAGTTGCGAGAAAAAACAATCACAAAAGGAGGTTCTCCCAGGAAAATTGCTGCTCCAGTCTCCACTGGGCAGTTCCCCAGACAACGTAGATAGACTGATCTCACCTCTGATCCTATGGAAGGGACTTGTGATTCATATTCACAAAAAGTGAGCAGCGAATACTATGAACAGAACTAGAGGGGCCCTGCCTCCAGCCAGGCGGAGGAGAGGGACAACAGAGTTTACTGGACTACATGGATTAAATGGCCTGGCACATCAGACTCACAGGAGTGTAAGGCTCTATTAGACACCGATGTGCAGTGTACCCTAATACCATTAAGCTATAAAGAGGCAGAACCCATTTGTATTTCTGAAATGACAGGAGGATCTCAAAAGCTAACTGTGCTGGACTTCGAAATGAGTTTGACTGTGAATGAGGGGCGAAAAGTATGCAAGAGTGATTGGCCCAAATACTCTGTGCATCCTTGGTATAGACTCAGGAGGACCTTGAGGGAGGGTACCAGTGTGATTTTGATATTGCCACTGTGGAGACGGAGAATATTAAACAGCTCTCTACTCTGCCTGGTCTCTTGGAGGACCCTTCCACTGTGAGGATGCTGAGGGTCAAAGAACAATGGGTACCAATCACTACCACCACGGTGCACTGGCAGCAATATCACACCAACTGGCTGGCCAGCTCCAGCAGTAAGAAGGAAGTCTATCTTCCTCCCTATGGGCCTGCATCTTGGCTGTGGAGAAACTGTCCTGAGAGTTCCAGCAATTCAAAGAGGATACCAGTTCCCCACTGGTATGGGCCAATATATCAGCTATTGGGAGTAAATGTTCCCCTGCTCAAGAGAGATGGTACATGCGCAAGGTACCCTGTGGTTTACCTTGTGTGACCAAGGATAGGATGTGAGGAAGTGAGATGGGAAACCTACATTGGCCCTAGAGGCATGGGTATGTAAGTTGCAAATAGAGGTTGTCCCCGGAAAATTGCTGCACCAGTCTCCAATAGGCAGAGCAGAAGGAATAATCTTACTTCTAACCCTCTCAAAGGGACCTCTGACACATATTTAAAAGAAATGAACAATGAATAGTGTGGCCAGGATTAGAGAGGCCCTGCCTCCAGCCAGGTAGAGGAGAGGGACAACAGAGTTTGTTGGACTGTGTGGATTCGATGGCTTGGTACATCAGACCCACAAGAGTATAAGGCTCTAGTGGATACTGGTGCACAATGTACCTTGATGCCATCAAGATATAATGGGGCAGAACCCATTTGTATTTCCAGAGTGACAGGAGGATCCCAAGAGCTGACTGTATTGGAGGCTGAAGTGAGCCTGACAGGGAATGAGTGGCAAAAGCACCCCATAGTGCCTGGCCCAGATGCTCTGTGCATTCTTGGTATAGATTACCTCAGAAGTGGGTATTTGTCGTGGTTTTGTTTAGTGAGGGGGGGCCTAAGGTGGTAGCTTCTGTAGGAAACTGCTAGAAGTCGCTCCCCTTTGTTCAGGGGACTTGGCCGGGCCTAGGGCGGACCCACTGCTGGCCAAGGCCGAGCCGATTGGTAGCAGAATGTCTCATGATAACGCCTCTGCCATAACGTATTTAAGAATGGGAAAAAAGAAAAAAAGAGAGAGAAGAGAAGATGTGAAGAAGCTGAACGGGGGCAGAGGTGCAGAGGGGGAGGCGCAGGCCTCATGGGCCTTGCAGGCCTCACCCTCTGGCCTCTCGCCAGGCAGCCGACTGGGCCCGACTCGGCCCGGCCCGGCTGCAAGAAGTGGAAAGGAGATGAGAAGTGAATAAGATGTAAAAAAAGATCCTGAGAGACATCTACCAGCCTGTTGTGAGGAACGGCTGCAGACACCAAGGTCAGTTCTGAAGGAGGGGGAGGAGTAATGCGGCTCCTGGCCAAGATTCCCCTGCAGCCGGTGGTGACGACCATGGTGGAGCAGGTTGTCCCCCTGCAGCCCATGGAGGTCCACGGAGGAGCAGAGCAGAGATCCACTTGGAGCCCATGAAGGACCCCGTACCGGGGGAGGTGGATGCCTGAAGGCAGCTGTGGCCCGTGGAGGGCCCGCTGGGACAGCTGTTCTGGAGAGACTGCACCCGTGGAAGAGATGACCCACGCCGGAGCAGTTCCACGAAGGACTGTGGCCCGTGGGAGGGACCCCACAATGGAGCAGGGGAGGAATGTGAGGAGTTCTTCCCCCGACCATGAAGCAGCGGCGTAAAACAACATATGATGAACTGACTGCAACCCCCATTCCCTCTTCCCCCCTGTGCCGCTCGGGGAGGGGAAGGTAGTAGAGATAATGTTAAGCTTGGGAAGAGGGAGGGGTGGATGGAGGTTATCTTGTTCTCTGTCTCATTATCCTGCTGTTTGTAGTAATAAATGAATAGTTTTCCCCAAGTCGAGTCTGTTTTGCCCGTGACGGTAACTTTAAGGATTTCTCCCTGTCCTTATCTCAAACCTCGAGCTGTTTTTCCTTATATTTTCTCTCCCTGTTTTCTCGGAGCGTGGGGGGAGTGAGAGAGAGACTGCGTAGTCGGGTCCGATCGGGGCTGAACTACGACAGTATTTCAAGGACCCAAAAGGGTATCGGTGGGCTTTTGGTGTAGGTGCTTTAGAGATGGAGGAAACCATACAGTTGTCCACCTTGCCTAGTCTCTCAGAGGATCCTTCCATTGTGGGGTTGCTGAAGGTTGAAGAACAACAGGTGCCAATTGCTACCACAACTGTGCACCGGCGGCAGTATTGCACCAACTGAGACTCCATAATCCCCATCCATAAGCTGATTCGTCGGCTGGAGAGCCAGGGAGTGATCAGCAAGTCCCGCTCACCTTTTAACAGTCCCATATGGCCAGTGAGAAAAATCTAGTGGAGAGCAGAGGTTAACGGTGGACTATCGTGGCCTGAATGAGGTTACACCACCGCTAAGTGCTGCTGTGCCAGACATGTTAGAACTTCAATATGAACTGGAGTCAAAAGCAGCCAAGTGGTATGCCACCACTGATATTGCCAATGTGTTTTTCCCCATCCCTTTGGCAGCAGAATGCAGACCACAGTTTGCTTTCACTTAGAGGGGCATCCAGTACACCTGGAATCGACTGCCCCAGGGGTGGAAACACAGCCCCACCATTTGCCATGGGCTGATCCAGACTGCACTGGAAAAGGGTGAAGCTCCAGAACACCTGCAATACATTGATGACATCATTGTGTGGGGCAACACAGCAGCAGAAGCTTCTGAGAAAGGGGAGAAAATAATGAAAATCATTCTGAAAGCCAGTTTTGCCATAAAATGAAGCAAAGTCAAGGTGCCTGCACAAGAGATCCAGTTTTTAGGAGTAAAATGGCAAGATGGACGTTGTCACATTCCAATGGATGTGGTCAACAAAAAAAAACAACTATGGCTCCACCAACTGACAAAAAGGAAACACAAGCTTTCCTGGGTGTTGTGGGTTTCTGGAGAATGCATATTCCAAATTACAGTATGGTTGTAATCCCTCTCTATGAAGTGACCCGAAAGAGGCATGATTTTAAATGGGGCCCTGAGCAACAACAAGCCTTTGAACAAATTAAACAGGAGATTGTTTGTGCAGTAGCCCTTGGGCCAGTCCAAACAGGACAAGATGTTAAAAATGTACTTTACCTTGCAGACAGGGACAATGGCCTTACCTGGAGTCTCTGGCAGAAAACACCAGGGGAGACTCAAGGTTTTGGAACAGGGGATATAGAGGATCCGAGGACCACTATACTCCAACTGAAAAAGAAATACTGGCAGCGTATGAAGGCGTTTGAGATGACTCAGAAGTGATTGGTACTGAAGCACAGCTCCTCCTGGCACCCCGACTGCCAGTGCTGGGCTGGATGTTCAAAGGGAGGGTCTCTTCTACTCATCATGCAACTGATGCTACATGGAGTAACTGGGTCACGCTGATCACACAGTGGGCACCATATAATAATCTACCAGAAAATGAGAGGCGATATGCCCTGTTCACTGATGGGTCTTGTCATATTGTAGGAAAATATCAAAAGTTGAAAGCTGCTGTGTGGAGTACTACACGACGAGTTGCAGACTTGTGGATGGTGTCAAATGCTCTGTGGAGGTGGTTAAAGCAATGGAAACAGAGCAACTGGCAGCAATTAAGCAAGCCAAGCGGTTAAAGCCTCTGTGGTATGGAGGACGATGGCTGAAATATAAATATGGAAAGGCCAGGCAGATTGATTACATCACACTCCCACAAACCCGTCAAGGCAAGCGCCATGTGCTTACGATGGTGGAAGCAACCACTGGGTGGCTGGAAACATATCTCATACCCCATACCACTGCCCAAAACACCATCTTGGGCCTTGAGAAGCAAGTTCTCCGGCGACATGGCACTCCAGAAAGAATTGAGTCAGACAATGGGACTCATTTCCGAAACAACCTCATAGACACTTGGGCCAAAGAGCATGGCATTGAGTGGGTATATCACATCCCCTATCACGCATCAGCCTCTGGAACGACTGAACAGTACAATGGACTGCTGAAAACTACACTGAAAGCAATGGGTGGTAGGTGTTCTGGTGTTGTTTAGTGAGGGGGGGCCTAAGGTGGTAGCTTCTGTAGGAAACTGCTAGAAGTTGCTCCCCTTTGTTCAGTGGACTCGGCCAGGCCTAGGGCGGACCCACTGCTGGCCAAGGCTGAGCCGATTGGTGGCAGAATGTTCCCTGATAATGCCTCTGCGATCACATATTTAAGAAGAGGAAAAACAGAAGAAAAAAAAGGAGAGAAGATGTGAAGGAGCTGAGCAGGGGCAGAAATGGGGAGGCCCGAGCCTTGTGGGCCTTGCAGGCCTCACCCTCTGGCCTCCTGCCGGGCAGCTGACTGGGCCTGACTCGGCCTGGCCTGGCTGCAAGAAGTGGAGAGGAGATGAGAAGTGAATGAGATGTAAAAGATCCTGAGAGGTGTCTGCCAGCCTGTGGTGAAGAATTTTTCTTGTGAGAGGAACAGCTGCAGACGCCAAGGTCAGTTCAGAAGGAGGGGGAGGAGTAATGCAGCTCCTGGCCAAGATTCCCCTGCAGCCTCTGGTGATGACCATGGTGAAGCAAGCTGTCCCCCTGCAGCCCATGGAGGTCCACGGAGGAGCAGAGATCCACCTGCAGTCCATGGAGGACACCACACAGGGGCAGGTGGATGCCTGAAGGACGCTGTGGCCCATGAAGGGCCCGCTGGGGCAGCCATTCTGGAGGGACTGCACCCTGTGGAAGAGATAGCCCCACGTCGGAGCAGTCATGAAGGACTGTGGACCGTGGGAGGGACCCCACGATGGAGCAGGGGAGGAATGCGAGGGTGTAACTGGTTCGTAGGATTCCTATGCACAAAGTTCACCCAGCATATGATATTTGAAAGCACAATAGTATTTATTGCTCTATTATAGCCTTTTATAAGCAGTTACAGTTCCTAGCATAAGCAGTTACCAGCATATTGTTTTCCCTTTGTGAGAGTCTTACCAACCCAACTAAGCCGGAGACACCGCTGAGCAGGAGGATGATGATCAGCGGGGTCAGAGCAGAGAAGGGAGGTAGGCGCAGCACCTTCAGGGTGTCCCCTGTTGTTTGTAGAGTGTGCTCTGGGTCCTTTCTCTCTCCCTCCGCTCCGAGCCACCTCTGTTTATCCCCTCAGCAGATTCAGTGGAAGAGTACTGACCAGGTGTTGATGCACGTGTGGCCAGCGCATGCAGCAAGGCCTGCCAAGTACGTGCCCTGCTGGCTAACAGCGGTTCCCGGATAGCAGCAACATCCTGCTCAATAACAACCCTCCTAGCTCCCCTCTCTGAGATAACAACCCTCCTGGCTCCCCTTTCCAAGGTTGCGTTCTCACAGCTGTGTGCAGCTTACAATTCCCCACAGTGGCCCTACATGGACCATCACTGAAATCCCTCACACAGAGGGGTTCTTCCCCCAGCAATGACGCAGCAGCGTGAAACAATGTGTGATGAACTGACCGCAACCCCCATTTCCTCTTCCCCCCCTGTGCCGCTCGGGGAGGGGAAGGTGGCAGAGATAATGTTAAGCCCAGGAAGAGGGAGGGGTGGGGGGAGGTTATCTGTCTCATTCTCCTGCTAGTTTTAGTAATAAATGAATAGTTTTCCCCAAGTCAAGTCTGTTTTGTCCGTAATGGTAACTTTAAGGATTTCTCCCCGTCCTTATCTCAAACCTTGAGCCGTTTTTCTTATATCATCTCCCTCTATTCTCTCAGAGGGTGAGGGGAGTGAGAGAGAGAGACCGTGTAGTCTGGCCCCGACTGAGGCTGAACTACGACAGTAGGACCTTCAGAAATTGGAATAAACATTTAGCAAAAGCCACCTGGTTAGTCAACACTCAGGGATCCACCAATCAAGCTGACCCTGCCCAATCAGAACTTTTACATACTGTACAATGGGATAAAGTCCCTGTGGTGCATGTAAGGAATATATTGGGGAAGACAGTCTGGGTTATTCCTCCCTTGGGCAAAGGCAAACCCATGCATGGGATTGCTTTTGCTCAAGGACATGGGTGTACTTGGTGGGTGATGTGGGAGGATGGGGAAGTCTGATGTGTACCTAAGGGAGATTTGATTTTAGGTGAAAACACCCAATAATTTGAACTGTATGATTTTAACTACTATATAATACTGTATGTCATAATTTCTGTAGTTAATATATGTTATATCAAAGGTATTGCAGCAAGAATCTCCCAGATCAGTGAAGAATGAACTTTGATGAAACAGCTGTGATGGAACCAGAACTGGCACCCAACAACTTCCTCGAGATCAACATCTTCAACTCTCAGACCATGGACATGATATACCAGTCATGCCAGATGTACCAGCTGTGAGCTCCAGATGCAGCCTGCAACAACCCCACACTACATACCATCCCTCCTGCCCTGAAAGACTCTTATGACAGGTGGAACTCAAATGATATCTGTGTGTATATATCAAAGCATGACGCAAATGTTATGGAATGAGAAGTGTCCTGGTTTCGGCTAGGATGGAGTTAATTTTCCTCTCAGTAGCTGATCTGTTTTGGATTTCATATGTAAATAATGTTGATAAACACACAGATGTTGTTATTTGTTGCTAGAGAGACCAAGGTCTGTCTTCCCAGGTTTCGATAATGTGCAGATGCAGGAAGCTGGGAGAAAGGCAAACAGAATAATTGACCCAAACTGGCCAAAGAGAGTATTCCATGCCACAAACATCAGGCTCAGTACTTAAGTGAGGGGGTGAGCTGATAAACTGCCTCTTTTTTTTTTTTTTTCTCTCAGGGTTCTGAATCGTTTTTGGATTGTTTACAGTTTTTTTTTTTCGTTCCATGATTGCTGCTTGGGACATGCTGTATCAGTCATTGGATTGTTTTTGTTTTTTTTTTTAATTATTCTTCTTTTTTTTTTCTATTAGTATTATTATCATTATTTTTATATATAATTATATTTTCCTTTGCTCTCCTAGTAAACTGCCTTTATCTCAACCCAAGAGTTTTATTTTCTTCCCGATTCTCTCCCCCGTCCCCTGGGGAGGGTGATTGAGTATCTGTGTGGTACTCGATCGCTGACTGTAGCTAAACTATGACATATAGTTGAGTGTATACTAGCACAGAAATCCTTCTACACAGGTAGAAAGAGAGTTTCTCAGACAGTATATTGAAAAGATTCATAGAGTGGCCTATTTGAATTCAGTTTTCCCAAAATTTAGGAGGTTGATATCTTAGCCACGCGAATCTGTAAAAATTGGCTAAATGTCCTAGTAAATGAAAGAACAAACTTATGATATCTTGGATACTCTCTGCCTTTGTTCTGAATAGAAAGATGAAAGAGTTTCTTTGCGAGCGACGGAGGAACGTACGACAAAACACCCAATATGAGTAATAAGCGTAGTTCGATTTATTAGTCCCGGGTGCGCATATTTATATTGCTAAGATAAAATATGCCTACTAGTCATTGCATGATTGGCTTAAGCTGTAATGGTTACATTTGCATATCCCTCCTACTTGCAGTTAGCTAATCTGGAAAGTCCGTTAACCTGGAAAGTCCTGTACTTTTCATGTTTTCACTTTCTCAAAGTTATTTACCATCTTCTTCAAGGTTGCTTCGTTTACTTTCTCACAGGTGGCCTCATTACTTTCTCACAGGCGGCCTCATTATTTTCTCACAGGTGGCTTCAGTACTTTCTCACAGGAAGCTTCATTACTTTCTCACAAGTGGCTTCAGTGATGTCCTTGAGGCCTGCTGCTCACAAACATAACAATTCCATTCGGTCTGGATTGTTCACTAAGTGTCCCTGATACTCCAGGTATCCAACATTTCTTCTATTTGTATCATTATGGGGAATTATCTACTGATATTACTGGGGAGAATTCAATGTATTTTTCATGAAGTGGTGCAGAATAACCCATGGTGTTCAGTAGAAACAGGGAATGCAGACATGGATGTACATTTAGGATGAAAAAAGAAAGTCACAAAGCTAAATTAATGCTCAAGCTGAACTCCCAGTGAAGTTAGGCTGTTCTTTTAGCTACACCTGACATAAACTCAGCAGCACTGTAAATAATAACAATGCTGTAAGTGATAGCTCTTGGCTACCTGTGAAATGTTATTCCTTGACAATATTAGTGACACTGCTAAGAAGCCTTGGAGCACATGCCAAAAGATGTCACTAGATCTGCTCGGTAGTGACAGGTGGGACTCAGTAATATGTGAAAATGTCCACACAAATGTGATTATGAATTACAGCTCTATATAGCCCCAGGATAAGTGTAGGGGCTAATCCTGTTCTCTTCTTTCTCTGAAGCTTTATGTAGTGGGAGTAGTCCCTGGAAGAGGCCTGCAGACAGATAAAAGCCTCAGGGTCTGCACAACATTTCAGTTTCTCTCTGGATCCTCCCTCTGGTGTTTCTGGATCTGAGGCTGAGAGAGCACTGGACACTGATCTGGGACCCCCTGAACTCCCATGGAACCCTGCTCCATGTTCAAGCTCCCTTAGTCTGTCTGGTCAACCTTTTATGAGCTTAGAAATGCTTTCTAACTTTCACCTCAAACTGGGAACCTTGTATTTCAAAGCAGTCAATTTTCCTTGAACTGAGAGCCTGCCTCTTACTGCTGTTGATATGTAAAATATACAGGAGAGAATGAAGTCAAGCCATTAGAATTATTGATGCTGGGGATATGAAGCACAAAAAGTGGAGGGAGGAGAAAAGGCCATCACTCCACACTCCAGCACCTCACTGAGGCAGAACTGCCTGGTGGAGCAGCATATGCTCCCCTCAAAGGATCACAGTGGGAAGCTTTGCATAAGTAACTGAATTTTGTCATTGGCAGCAGTGTCAGCATTAGAGCTGATGAGGAATTTTGCAGTGAAACAATTTTTAAAAATTCATCAATTCATCAAAATAGAAACCTCTCTGTGAAAAAAATTGTTCTTTGACAGATTTCTGACGTAAAAATTAAAGGAAAAAAAAACTTCCTTAATATTTAATACCATTTTCTAAGCAATGCATGCTATTATGATATCAAAATTACTTTTTCTTTGAAAATGTATGATATAATTTTAAAATGTTTAGTCTCTTTCAAATATTGATAAAGATTTTTAACAATATTGTTTTTAAAATTCAGCTCTATAAATGGTTTATAAATTTTTGACATATAACCCTGGTTTTAAAAAATCATGAATATTTTACAATGGTAGAAAAGATTTTCCCATTGCAATTTTAGTGAACAGTCATTTCCTAGCTGTATCTTCTTAAGAGACTTCAAAAATCTAAAACAGTTTTGTACAAATTCTATTGCTGGACAGAGAAAATTCTATGTTGGTATTATTTCTTCTCTTTCATGAGACTTTCATTAGCAGAGAAATTGCCCTCTAATTCTGGCCCAACATTATTATCAAAGGAAGACCAGCACTCACATCTAAGGGTGCAAATTTCTGAGGAGTAACTTATCCCTTAGCTTGACCAGGGATTCAGTTGTCTAAATGAATTTATCTGGTCCTGAAAAATCTAAGCTCAGATCTTGATCAACCATTTGAATCACTACTTTCACTGCTATTTATCTCATGGTTTTCTTTCCTCCTAGCTATGAAAAAACCCCAAATATACCAGGAATAAAAGTCCTACAGCAAGAGTTGGTAATGGCAGTGAACTAGGAGCAGTGATCATAGTAAACTCTCTTATTTTCTAAAATTTCCTTAATTATCATGCTCCTCACCTTCCCATTGACTATATGCACTCAAAAGAAGTTATACAAATAGATCTTTAAGAATAGGCCCATGATTAATACATATCACTTTTTGCCTAGTAAGTGACACAGCTCTTTTACCTGAGTGAAACTATGGTAAATGAGTTGGTTTAGCATTATGTCTGTGGTGACCATAGAGTGAGATATAAGGTTTAAAAATAAAAAAAAAAAATTAAAAGGCATACACCAAGTAACAGAGAAATTATTAATGATTCATGAAACAGAAATAAATTTTTTTAAAATTGTTTTGCTTTACTCTTTTCCAAATATTTTAAAGTCACTAATGAAAGTTATGTATTTCCTATTTACTGAAAATTATGCCTTCTGAGACTCAAGCTTTCAGTCAATCATGAATTCTGTTCAGTAGAGGCAGTCTACTGCAGTAGGTATATCATTATAGCTTGATATTTTTTTCCAAATGTGTAAATGTCATATTTAATGACACAACAAAGCCAAAAATGTTGAATGAATTGAAGTAAAAATGAGACATTCAACTGATTAATTAAAGGGTAGGCTAAATGTATCTATAAAAAAATCACACCTTTTAATTATTCTGTCTTCTGTGTTCTGAGCACAGGTTTGCGTGTGTGTGCTTTATCTGAGAACAGAAGAAAACCACGAGAAGGGTATATTGTTTACTGTCATGGTAAACCCAAAGTTTTTCATGGTCCATTTCTCCTACTGGCTTATTTGTTCCTGGTTTTAGAAATTTGGAGTGCCATTTCAATAATCATTGGTGTTTTGAAACAGTGTCCTGATGTACTTTAAATAAAGACTGGGCTCTCTTTGCTGGATTTTATCTCAATTCTTTTCTCAACCATAGCACCCTCACATGAGGGGAAAAAACTGAAACATGTTTGATACCTGTGGAAGATGGAAAGAACTTTTTTTTGAAGCAAATCTAGAGGAGGGCCACAAAAATGATCAGAGGGCTGGAGCACCTCTCCTATGAAGACAGGCTGAGAGAGTTGGGGCTGTTCAGCCTGGAGAAGAGGATGTTCTGGGGAGACCTTATTGGGGCCTTCCAGTACCTCAAGGGGGCTATAAGAAAGATAGGGATAGACTTTTTAACAGACTTGTAGTGACAGGACAAGGGGTAATGGTTTTAAACTAAAAGAGGGTAGATTTAGACTAGATATAAGGAAGAAATCTTTTATAATGAGGGTGGTGAAAAACTGGAACAGGTTGCCCAGAGAGGTGGTGGATGCCCCATCCTTGGAAACATTCAAGGCCAAGTTGGATGGGGCTCTGAGCAACCTGATCTAGTTGGAGATGTCCCTGCTCCTTGCAGAGGGGTTGGACTAGATGACCTTTAAAGGTCTCTTCCAACCCAAACTATTCTATGATTCTATGATTCTACAGTGCGTGGTGGCAAAGACTCCGTTATTTGGGTGTCAGTCAGTAACCTGACACAGGAGTCAGTACAGCTGCCTTCATTTAACGTCCTTCAAATTTCATGAAACATGATAAATAATTAAGAATCTGTGTTAGTCTAAAAAAAAATAACCCTTTCCATACATATTTTCATTGTCTTTTTCATCCAAAACTGCATGAATTTCAATATTTGCAATAACTGCATTACACCAAGTTGTACAAACACTTCTAATGTCTTTTGAGATAAAGTATTGTTCAAAAAGATGTTGATGAGAGTCTCTGCCAAGGCTAAATTATATGCGAGATAACTTTTTTGTCCAGAGTTCATCTTACTGAGCAACCTAGGAGTTCTGAAAGTACTTGACTTGTTTATGTTAATAATGCTCTTTCTACTGCTTCTAGTATAAATTTTACTGTCAAGCATACACTTAAAATTTTACATTTCTCAGAAAATATTTTGTCAGGAGATCTTGAGAATTTATTTATGAACTACTTTCCACAGAGGAGTTAAATCTGACTGATATGCCCTGCCTCTCAGGATGCCATTAACTCTGTGACACTTCATAGCCTTTGTTAATCAAAATTGCTTTAGCTGACTTTTACTAAAACAGAGGGAAATACAGTCTTCCTTGTCAGTACAAGCTCAGGGTACACATATTTACATTTTCTAATGTTGAAGCTAATTTGGAAACTTCGTATATTTAGAAATTTCATATCTTTAAATTTCTCCCTTACTTTTTCCAGTGTATTCCAGCTACAGTTTCTCTCTCAGTCAAACTTGAAATCTTTTCTGTATATCTGTTAATTTCAAACTACAGAAAGGTAGCACTCAAATGAGTTTCACTGTTGTCTTGTTCTATCCTATTTCCAAAATAGTAGCACCTAAAATAATAACAAATCTCTATGAAATATGAAAATGTAGAAGTTAATTTAAATTTACTGCTCTGGAAGTGAAATCTGGCTACTGTGGAATATATTGCATTATCTCCATGCTTTGCTGACTGTCAGTTAGCTGTGTCTCAACAGCATATTCGCCATTGTCCAGACACCTAAATTGCATTCTGACAATAATCACAATAATCTCTGTTCTAATCTAGACAAAGTTCCCAGAGAGAATATCTTTTCCTAGGCCCATATATTAAAAAGAAAATCTCCTGTGCACTGCTTTGACATTTTATATTCGTTTTATAAGTAAACTAAAATTAAATGTTTCCCTGTCGTGGTTTTGTTAGTGAGGGGGGGCCTAAGGTGGTAGCTTCTGTAGGAAACTGCTAGAAGTCGCTCCCCTTTGTTCAGTGGACTTGGCCGGTCCTAGGGCGGACCTGCTGCTGGCCAAGGCCGAGCCGATTGGTAGCAGAATGTCCCGTGATAACGCCTCTGCGATAACGTATTTAAGAAGGGGAAAAACAGAAAAAAAAAAAGAGAGAGAAGAGAAGATGTGAAGAAGCTGAGCGGGGGCAGAGGCGCAGAGGGGGAGGCACAGGCCTCACGGGCCTTGCAGGCCTCACCCTCTGGCCTCTCGCCAGGCGGCCGACTGGGCCCAACTCGGTCCAGCCCGGCTGCAAGAAGTGGAGAGGAGATGAGAAGTGAATAAGATGATGTAAAAAAAGATCCTGAGAGACATCTACCAGCCTGTTGTGAGGAACGGCTGCAGATGCCAAGGTCAGTTCAGAAGGAGGGGGAGGAGTAATGCGGCTCCTGGCCAAGATTCCCCTGCAGCCTGTGGTGACGACCATGGTGGAGCAGGTTGTCCCCCTGCAGCCCATGGAGGTCCACGGAGGAGCAGAGATCCACTTGGAGCCCGTGAAGGACCCCGTACCGGGGGAGGTGGATGCCTGAAGGCAGCTGTGGCCCGTGGAGGGCCCGCTGGGACAGCTGTTCTAGAGGGACTGCACCCGCGGAAGAGATGACCCACGCCGGAGCAGTTCCACGAAGGACTGTGGCGTAGGGGTGGGACCCCACGATGGAGCAGGGGAGGAATGCGAGGAGTTCTTCCCCCAACCATGAAGCAGCGGCGTGAAACAGCATGTGATGAACTGACTGCAACCCCCATTCCCTCTTCCCCCCTGTGCCGCTCAGGAGGGGAAGGTAGTAGAGATAATGTTAAGCCTGGGAAGAGGGAGGGGTGGATGGAGGTTATCTTGTTCTCTGTCTCATTATCCTGCTGTTTGTAGTAATAAATGAATAGTTTTCCCCAAGTCGAGTCTGTTTTGCCCGTGACGGTAACTTTAAGGATTTCTCCCTGTCCTTATCTCAAACCTTGAGCCGTTTTTCCTTATATTTTCTCTCCCTGTTCTCTCGGAAGGTGGGGGGAGTGAGAGAGAGACTGCGTAGTCTGGTCCGATCGGGGCTGAACTACGACATTCCCCAAATTAAATATCTCCATTTGTGCAATCATATGTAAATATTCATTAACCAGGAAAGGCAAATCAATACAGTTCAAGACTAGGTTCTCCGTAGAGCTTATTCCTAATTTCAGTTGATGCTGTCCCGTGATAACGCCTCTGCGATAACATATTTAAGAAGGGGAAAACAGGAAAAAAAAAGACGAGATGTGAAGCAGCTGAGCAGGGGGCAGAGAGGGGGAGGCGCGAGCCTTGTGTGCCTTGCAGGCCTCACCCTCTGGCCTCCTGCTGGGCAGTCGACTGCACCCAACTCAGCCCAGCCTGGCTGCAAGAAGTGGAGAGGAGATGAGAAGTGAATAAGATGTAAAAAGGATCCTGAGAGGCGTCTGCCAGCCTGTTGTTGTTATAGTTTATCTGTCCTCTTTGTCTAATTAAATGACAGAGATTGGCCAATTAAAAATTTGGTTTATTAAAGCAAGGGACCAGTAAGCAAAACAGCACTGGGCGGCCGGGGAGTCTCCTGCTCCGCCAACGGCGCGCACCGAGGTAGCAAACCGTCCCATTCTTATACAGTAAAACAATGAATATTTCGTTGACGCTTATACATATTCATTACCTAAACCCACCTACTCTCGCTTCGTATGTTAATTAGCTTATCAGTCCTTCGCGCTTGCGCAAATTCTCCCAGGAATTGCGGGCGAGGGTCTTCGGGGGTCTTTTGGGAGGAAGGCCGTAGGTCTTCTTCACGGTGTACTTTTCACCTTTGCCTGGAATGTGCTGATCCTACAAATTGGTAGTGTCCTTATCAGTCTGAGCCGATTCATGTCTTTGTTAACCACCCGTTTTCCTTGAGCAAGGAGATTTATGTGATGGATGCCATCCTATTTTCAAATCCTTGCTCCTCTTAATCACTCCCTCCAGATAATGTGAGACTGTTTCTCACTCCTCATGAAAACAGACTTCCCCCTCCCACTAATTGCTTCTTCAAACTATATGGTTAGAAAGTTACTGGTTTTATACCCTTTGTCTTCATGAGCCCCCCCACCTCCTTTCACAGTCCTGCATGCCGTGTTTACATAGCCGGATGCCTGTGGCCGACCTTGCATACTTTATGTAAATTTCCATTGTTCTGACAAGGTTTGATGAACAAACAGTTCACAGTTTATCACATTGTGAGGAACGGCTGCAGATACCAAGGTCAGTGAAGAAGGAGGGGGAGGAGTAATGTGGCTCCTGGCCAAGATTCCCCTGGAGCCTGTGGTGATAACCATGGTGGAGCAGGTTGTCCCCCTGCAGCCCATGGAGGTCCACGGAGGGGCAGAGATCCACCTGCAGCCCATGGAGGACCCCACGCCAGAGCAGGTGGAGGCCTGAAGGAGGCTGTGGCCCATGAAGGGCCTGCTGGGACAGCTGTTCTAGAGGGACTGCACCCCGTGGAAGAGATGACCCACGCTGGAGCAATTTCATGAAGGGCTGTGGCCTGTGGGAGGGACCCCATGATGAGAGAAGGAGTTAAAGAAATCTTAATAGATATGGCATTGATTAATTATTGCTGTGCATCCTAAGGAATCAAGTTGATAAATAGTGCTTAATGTTTTGTTAACTACTTGCTTAATAATTTGCTAACCATTGTGCAAACTATTTGAAGCAGAAAGTCTTGCAATTCTTCACGAAAGACAGTTCCCGGTAAGGACTAGGGGGGTCGCTTCAAGAACCAGCTAAAACCGACCCTGCAGCTTGAATGAAAGCCAAGGGATAACTGAGTTTGCGCAAGAACAAAAGGTTACTAGCGGTGACGAAGAGGAGTCACCTGCCTTCATCCCCACGACCCCCGACGACCACCACCAGGAGGCACTGCGCAAGCCCAGACAGGAGGAGTTTATGAAAATAACCCCTTGGGACTAATTTTAATACGAAGCGGGGATAGGTCATGCATATGTATAGGCGTATTGTGAAACTTTATGTATATGTAACATTTGGTTGTATAAATTTAAAGTGAGTTGCCACGTAAGGCGCGCACGGTTTTGGTGGGACTACCCCCCTGTGCTGCCCAGCGCTGAATAAACATACCTACTTTACAATCTTACAGATTGTGGAGTCCGTTTTCCGCACGTCAATGATGGAGCGGAGGAGGAATGCGAGTTCTTCCCCTGACAATGAAGCAGCGGCATAAAACAACGTGTGATGAACTGACTGTAACCCTCATTCCCTCTTCCCCCCTGTGCTGCTTGGGGGGGGGGGGGGGGGGGGGGAAGAAGGTAGTAGAGATAATGTTAACCCTGGGAAGAGGAAGGGGTGGAGGGAGGTTATCTTGTTCTCTGTCTCATTATCCTGCTGTTTGTAGTAATAAATGAATGGTTTTCCCCAAGTCGAGTCTGTTTTGCTTGTAATGGTAACTTTAAGGATTTCTCCCTGTCCTTATCTCAAACCTCGAGCTGTTTTTCTTATATCATCTCCTCCTATTCTCTCGGAGGGTGGGGGGAGCAAGAGAGAGAGACTGCGTAGTCTGGTCCCGATCAGGGCTGAACTACGACAGGGGTGTTGACTCAAATATGGGGAGGACAAAGACAGCCTGTGTCATACATCTCAAATGTTAGATCCAGTTTCTCGAGGATGGCCTACATGCGTACAGGCAACAGCAGTCATAGCTCTTTTGGTGGAGGAAAGCAGAAAACTGATGTTTGGGGGAGCATTGATCATGTTTACCCCACATGCAGTTAGAACTATTTTGAGTCAAAAATCAGGGAGGTGGCTGACTGATTCCAGGATATTAAAATACAGAGCAATTCTGATGGAAAAAGATGATTTAGTGTTAACAGTTGATAAAAGTTTGAAGCCCTCCCATTTCCTGTATGGGGAAACTGAGGAAGGAGCTCCAGAACATAGTAGTTTGGATATTATTGAATATCAGACCAAAGTCTGAGAAAACTTGCACGAAACCCCACTATCTGAGGGGAAAAGACTTTTTATAGATGGATCCTTGAAATACATTAATGGAAAACATTATAGCAGTTATGCAGTAGTGGATGATGAACAAAATAGCACAGTAGAAAGGGGAAGGCTACCTAGTAATCAGTCAGCCCAAACATGTGAACTATATGCCTTAAAGCAAGCTCTGGAGAGTTGCTCAAAAGAGAAAAAGGAATTGTTTACACTGATTCCAAGTATGCTTTTGGGGTGGTACATACCTTTGGAAAGATTTGGAGAGAGCAGGGACTTATTTCCTCTTGAGGAAAGGAGTTAGTACATGAGCAATTGATATTAGAAGTATTAGAGGCCCTGGGCCTACCAGAAGAGATTGCCAAAATCCATATAGCAGGACACCAAAAGGGTGGGACTCTGGAGGCAAGAGGGAAGAGGGTATAGACTGGCTGATGAGCAAGCCAAGAAAGCAGCCTTGGATAGGGGAAGTCAAATGCTCGCCTTAGTGCCTGGAAGTAAGGAAACTCCATTAAAGGTTCTGGTGTTTACCAAAGAGGAGGAAGAACTCCTACAAAGGATGGGATGTGAAAAGACTCAGGAAGGAAAATGGCTCCTACCTGATGGGAGACAAATGCTAAATAAAGCTATTGCTAGAGAAATACTAATCAGGTTACATCAAGAGACACACTGGGGAACCCAGGCCCTGTGAGATCAGTTCTTAAGGACTTATGGCTGGGTAGGAATATGCACCGTGGCTAAACAAGTAACTGAGCAGTGTCTAATTTGTCAAAAGGTAAACAAAAAGGCAATGAGAAAGACTTCGAGCGGAGGAAGAAATTTAGCCCTTTGACCTTTTCAAAGTATACAGATAGGCTATACTGAACTCCCTAGAATACAACGATGGAAATATTTACTAGTGATATTAGATCATCTCACCCACTGGGTGGAAGCCTTTCCTACTGCAACCGCCACAACCTCAAATGTAGCTAAGATTTTGTTGGAACAAATAATCCCTAGATATGACAAAATAGAAATAATAGACTCTGACAGAGGAACTCACTTTACTTCAAGGATTTTACAAAGTGTGTGTCAGGCCTTGGGAGTACAATGGGACTTTCATACATCATGGCATCCTCAAAGTTCTGGGTAGGTTGAGAGAATGAATGCTACTCTTAAAATGCATATCACTAAATTAATTGTTGAAACTAGGTTACTATGGACCAAATGTTTACCTCTGGCACTGTTAGAACTACCCCCAGAAAAGACTTGGGAGTATCTCCTTATGAAATGTCGTTTGGCTTACCTTATTTGGGGAGAGAGGAGGGGTTATAAATCCCTGAGATAAATGATCTGTATCTTAAAAATTATCTGTGTGCAGTAACTCTCTCTCTTATAGACCTAAGGAAAAAAGGGCTACTGTCTCAAACAGCGCCCCTGGACTTGTCCATACACCAAGGAGATTAAGTACTGGTGAAGTCATGCAGAGGTGATGCCTTGACCCGGACGTGGGTCCTTTTCAGGTGCTCCTGACCACAGAAACAGCTGTCAGAACAAAAGAAAGGGAATGGACACACATAGCCAGTCAAAGGACCAGTGGAAACGCGTCCCAACAACTGGACTGCGATGCAGGGAAGTGACCCTCTTAAGTTAACTTTTTAAAGGTAAAATCTGGAGAATTGCACATTTCACCCTGAGAACGACCGTGAGCCAATTTTATTGTGAAATGTAACGACAAGTAGAGGTTGTTCAGATCCTCTGCAGAAAAAGGGCAAAACCAAAATTCAGTAATAGGTAATTTAAGTAAGAAAGGGATATTGAAGACACAAGGAAGATTGTGGGCCACAGTGTCTCTATGTAGTCCATGTAATCAATGTAATCCCATTATCATGTCCCATTGTAAGGATTGTTGGGAAAAAAAAAAACAAAAAAAAAAAAACAAAACCAAAAAAACCACCAAACCAAACCAAAAAACAAACAAACAAAAAACCAAAATGGGAGACGAGATACACAGAAAGGACATTCTTGGTATTGCCGGGGGTGTTGACAGTGGAAGATTTAGATATGGACTTCCATTACCTCCTGTGCGCAGGGCAGAAAATTCCGTGGGTGTAAAAGAGGACAGATCAAGGGCAAGATTGGATTAGCCTCTATATTTGCCACTAAGAAGATACCTGTACCCTACTGTTGGCTGCAACCCAATAGGTATGGGAGGTGGAAATATATGCTATACCAGACCTTGGTCTAACATAATTTGGGTCCTCTGCGTATGCCTGAACCTCTCAACATCCTTGTCCTCCTGTACAGAATGTTACCAAACAGTCCATTGGGGAAGAGAATCCGCTTATGGCTTTACATACCACACCCACATTCATGTGAAATGTTATGATGGCTCACCTCAAGAGTGTAGTGAGTCAGAACAGACCTATTGGAAAGTTAAAAACAGAGGAACTACTTATGGGAGTCATGGAGGACAAATATGCCCTAAAGGAGGGCCATGGGTTTGTTTTAGTAAAATAGGACAACGGGGCATGTAGGATGGAAGGGGATACCAGAATCAAGCCAAAGAAATGTTAGTTCAGAACGTTATTATGGCCCTAAAGAATGCAACTATAACAAGAACTGAGGGAAAGACCCAAAACCAAATATATGAGAAAATTAGAAAGGAGCTGCAGAAGCCGTTAGGACTTCCCTCTATAAGGAAGAGCCTGTTTGTGGATCTTGCTGAAAGGATAGCAGAAGAATTGAATGTTACCAACTGTTGGGTTTGTGGGGATCTTCTAATGAGTGAAGAATGGCCATGGAAAGGAATCAGTTTAAGTCCCCTCCAAATTCTTAGGTGGAATCACACCATTACTTCAGTGGAAGATAAACAACCTCTCGGATGGATGTTAGCTTCAGAAACCCATGGTGAGGAATGCATAAGACGAAACAGGGCTAAATTTGACAAATGGGTAGAGGAAACACTCTGTAAAAGAATTCTAGCTTTTTGTTATGCATGCTGACTGGTTTAATGTTTCTCCCCATCTTATCCCCTGTCTTATAAGACTTATTACCAATACAGTAGAAGGAACACAGATAACCAATATGCTGACAAACCCAAAAATGACAACAGCCCAGAGAAGACGAGAAGCTGCAATTAATTCTGCATAATTTAGAGCAAGAGTCTGGGCTTCAGCAAAAATAGTAAAGAAAAAGAAAGAGGGGGAACTGCGAGAAAAGGGCCTAAGGTTTTGCTTAAGCCATTTTGGAACCTTATCTTCAGAACCAGACCTTACCTTGGGCCATACAGAAAACCGGGAAGGGTGGGGGGGGGAATCAGGAACAGAGGTGCAGTCGTAGATTGTGAGCTCCAACAAAGAAAGGAAAAGAAGAAAAAAAAGGAGACAGACAAATTGGGTGATCAGGGGAAGGATATAAATATTGTAACTCTGAACTAAGAGGGGTGCCCCTGCTCTAAGACGCACCCAACTCAGCTGACTCAAAAAAAAAAAATATACTTTGCTCTGGTGACTTTTGCCGGCTTTCTTGCCAGCAAACCAACACAGGATGCACTGGAGCCCCGCCCCGGGGAAAGCAGGGGATCACATGGATACCGTCAAGCTAAGCCTTCAATTTAATGCTGCGCAACACAGGGTTAAATACCCATACACCCACAACGCACGCGAACGCACCCGCCCCCTATGCCCATGGACTTATCCGTGCCCACCATGTACGTAGACGCACCTGCCCCCTGCACTCATGGACTTATCGCGCCTAGCGCGCGAATCATCATGGACCGCCCCTCCTGCATACATGCAGCCCTGCTAACGTTACCCCACAATTCCCCCCCTCTATGCTAAATCATCCTGGTCTAATGGCTGGTACTCTGGGGCAGATGCTGCCATAACATAGTTGATCATGGATAGTCGCCTAGTGACCCCTTAATCATAGCATGCAAGAAATGTAACAATAACAGAAACAAACAAAGCATTATCAAAGCAACTGCTAGGATCATCAAACCTATAGACACAATATTTCTTAGCCATCTAGGTAAACCAAACAGGTCTGGAAGCCACCCCAGTCCTTTAGGGCTTTGACATTGAATACCAAGTGGGCAGCATGTGCACACGTCTTCTCCAAAGCCGAGGAGGTGTTCTTGCTGAAGTCCAAACAGCAGTAACCCTGGAGACCTAGGACTCCCTCTAGGTCGCTGCAACCAATGCCAGGCCTCGCAAGGGCATAATCTAATGCCAACTTCATTTGTGTCAGTCCTTTGTCGTGTGCTGCTAAAGCAGTCGCCAGTTCAGATATGACGAGGGCTGTGCGGTTGGCATTCCCAAGAGCCCAACAGGCCACGCACTATGCAAACCTGAGTAGAGTCGGCGCAGTTCGTGAACTGCTCCCAGAAATTAGTCGTTATCACTGGCATTGGAAGACTCACAAGCAGGATCAATCCCACTAGGATGAGCTAGAGAGCGCCGCGTTGCTCGGTTACCCTGCACCTATGGAGATACAAGCATACCCTCGTCCCCATGTTAGCAGATCAGCGGGACCTTCCCAACGTGGGTTTTCTGGCAGGTGGTACCAGACCTTTGGGAGTGCCTTACCCCCAAACAGCGGCTGACACGAGGAAAAATGGTTTTGGATAGGGAAAACGAATTGGGGGTCAGCAAAGGATATATGATTCAGTACTACAAGCGCTTGATCGACTAAGACCTCTGGCAAACCCCTCTCTCCCCGCTCTCTTAAGCACGTTAGCTGTGCGCCCTGATGTAGTATACTCTGTATCATTTTGTAGGCAGGTGACCAAGCACGGAATGTTAATGATTATACCTAGTATGATGCCTAGTATCACAATTCTGATTTTAGCCAAGGATAGCAACCACCCAGTTATGCCACACACAAGCTTAGCCAATAAAGTTACTGATTACACGTTATACATATTCATGACTGCTAAGCAAAACTAAGTTTCACTACCTTCTAGTAATTTTCTACTATAGAATTCTTCTCCTATTACAAACATAACTCCAGTAACTTTCTTATCTACAAGGCCAGTGACTAGGTTTTTTGCAAGCCTCTGTTGAAACAAGCCATAAATTCTGCTAACAATGTTTTGTATCTTAAAGCTTCCCTTCTCATTCCATGGCTTTCTTCCAACAAGCATGATTGTATCCCTCTCCCAAGGTCAGTTTGCTTTCACTGACACCGTACTGGCTCAAGAAATACCCACATCTCCCCCTTCTTTGTTTATGAGAAGAGGCTTGTTTCAACGCTTTATCTATTAAAGTCTGCACACATTTCAACACACACACGGAATATAGATCAAAATACATATATAAAAGGAATGAATAAGCATCCTACAGCTATTTGTAATAAGCTTTTATCAATCTACCAAAAAGATTTCTGAATATATCAAAATCATCACTTTGTTGCAGTTTTTTGTACTCCTTTTTGCAAGTTTTGAATGCTTTTGTGAATAGATTCCGAATGATCAGACAGATTCATGCAGCAAAGCCCATCAAAATCCTGACAACCATGATTTTGTGCTAATAATAAAAAAACTACTACTGATCTATTCTGTTACCAACCCGACTACGCCAAAGACACCACTGAGCAAGAGGATGATTCTCATCCGGGTCAGAGCAGAGAAAGGAGGCAGGCCCAGCACCTTCAGGGCGTCCCCTGTTGTAAATAAAGTGTGCTCTGGGTCCATCCTCTCTCCCTCGCTCCAAGCCACCTCTGTTTATCCCCTCAGCAGATTCAGTGAAAGAGGACTGACCAGGTGTTGGTGCACGCGTGGCCAGCGCACACAAGGCCTGACCAGACGTTGCTGCACGTGTGGCCAGCACATGCAACAAGGCCTGTCAAATATGTGCTCTGCAGGCTAACAGCAGTTCTGTTTTGTAAAGTAGCATAGTGTAAAGAATCTACATCAGTTAACAGCGTTGATAGTACCAATGCAGTTGTATGCGTTTGCTTAGCAAGCCAATGGCCCAATTTATTTAGCGTAGCTAATGCCTAGGCACTTGCCACACCACGTGCAAAGATTGAAGCAGCAATAATTTCACTTGGTTTCCAAAACCCTATATTATCTTGGCAATCAGATTCAAAGCTATGTATGCTTCGTTTAGGTCCTTTATGCTGTCTGGATTTTGATATGTAGTCGCGTGATTACACCATGCTGTATCGTTGCAACGTATACGTCTTAAAGCATTTACAATCATTACCCCTCTAGAAACATTAGCTCCTGAATAGTTAAAGAAAATAAGCAGAAGTCCATCTTTAGTGATCTCAAAAGTTCCATCTTTTGTAATTTAGCACTCAGCACTCGCGGCTGCTCTTGTTTTACACAGAGTTGCCATCCTACCGCTATCTGATCTGGCGGATTGACCAAGCAGGCTCTGAAAGGCTTATTTGAAGATGATACAGACAGACAAATGGCGCCCCACCCTGTGGCACCAGCCATAGCTACCCACATGTTTGTTCTTTCCGTGACTGATGTCCATGGAGCTGCCACACAGCTTGTTAACAATCCAACGAACGCAAGGCAGCTTGGAGCGCTGGTCGTACCCATCGTGCAGGGATCCACTTGTTCACTGCTCCTGTAGAGACACAAGCATATCCTTTCCCCCACATCATAAGAGGGAATGGTCCTTCCCAATTACCTGTTTCCAGATTATTATTTTCACTCCAACATTTTTTTTTTGAAACTGGTCATACAACAAAAGATTATTAATTTCCTTTAACATTGTCCATTCAGCACATTGTATTACATTGACCACATAGGCAGAATCGGAGACAATACTGAGGGATTCATCTTTTCACTTACACAAATTCGTACCTCAAAGGAGACGGCAACCCCTGTTGCAAAGGTACCATATCCTCAATTACTGAATTTACTGCCCTTAAATCCTGTAAGAGTCATCATTTACCCGATTTGTCTGTATTACAAACACAGGTGTATTCTAGGAACTGTCTGTTGGCTTTATATGTCCAAGTTGTAATTGCTGGTCAACTCACTCATTCAAATGGTGCAGCTTTTCTCTTGCTAAAGGCCACTGGTCAACTCAGGGAGTATCTGTAACCATGGCAGTTTTTGGGTAAGCTGCCCCTGCCCTGCCACTGTCACAGGCAAAACAGACTCGACCTGGGGAAAACCACTCATCTATTACCAAAACCAAAGCAGGACAATGAGAAAGGGAACAAGACAACCTCTCCCCACCCCCACCTCCACCATGCTGAATCATTCTAGCCTAAAGTTGAAATTTCCAAAACAAAATATAAAATGTTCTTAAACCACTGATCTATAGTTCTATTAAGTACATAACCAAAAGTCTTATGCTGTATTCCCGAGTAAACTGATGGGTTTGTTTCCCAAGTAATTAAATTGAAAGCATCATAGAAAAAAATATATGTTTTTTCAAATCAAAAGGCACAGTCAATAACAAATAATTAGCAATTATCTGCTTCATTTCATCTATCTGGAGCTGCTTTGCCGCAGGCGCTTCTTCTGCCAACTCCACCTTTGCATTCAGTTGTTCCACCACAATTTTATCCACTCTGTGCAGCTCTTTGAGTTTCATTCCATCAATGGTTTTCATTGCCTTGGTGAGTTCAGGAAGGAGTTTGCTATTTGTATCCTGCAAGCTACTATATCTCGCCTTTTCTTCATGTGCCTTGGCTTGTTCCAGATTGACCTCTGCCTGCCTGCTCTCCACCTGAAGTTCCAGCTTCTTGATGGTGTATATTAGCTGCTGCTTCTCCTCCAGTTCTGATGCAGCAGCTGAGCTTTTTCTTTCCAGTACTTGGCACTTTTCTTGAAGTTGCTTCTGAATCAATTCTGCTTCTTTTACCTTCTCATGGGCTTCCTGAAGCTCTTTAAACAGAGCACAAACTTGCAAACTCAGAGTTTCTACTTCACTGCCAACAGCCTCTGAACTCTCCTCTGCTTGCTGTTCAGTTTGTGTCCCACTCTTCAGGCAGTTGCTGGTTTTCTTCTCCAGTTTTGACAGTCTCTCTTTGTGATTCTGCAGCTCCTTCTCAAGTTCTTCCCTCTTCTGAGTTTCATTTCTAAGGCAGTAGAGCAGTTGGCTTACAATTAGCTCCTCAGACTGCAGATTCTTTGATTCGTCGGCAGTTTTGCTCCTGCCGTAGATATCAATGTTACTGGTCATTTCACCACTATTCTCTTGATGTTCCTTTGCAGTTCTATTTATTTCTCCTTCGTTCATCCCAATCTCCAACAAAGGAATCCTCTGCTGAGATGTTCAGCTTGACCTGCAGATCTGAAATGATGCCTAGCATATTGGCCTTCTCAGCCTGGAGCCATTGCACCTGGGATATCAGCTGCCTCATTTCCTTCTCAGGAGCCATGCAGCCCTCCATTTCAGCTCCTTCTCTTTCCTTTAAGTTCTGAAGGTGTTGTTGTAGCTTTTCATTTTCCATGCACTTGTCTAGCAAGCACTGCTTAACTTCCTTAAACTTTAACTCATAAAATTCCCGTTCTTCTTTCTGCTTCTCTCGACAGATGGAAAGTTCCTTGTACCGGTCCTTCATAGCTTGGTTATGCAACTTCATGGCTTCTTTTAACTCATTGCTCTCAGTGATGAGCTCTTTCATCTGCTGTACCATTTCTTCTGGGGTGTAGGTGCTAAGGGCTGAGGCAGCCATGCTGTCCGTTCCGTTTTCCATTTTTCTCTTGGGATGCTCTCCATTTTCAGCAGGATGGCTTTTCAGCTTGCTGGACATCTCTGAAGCATATACCTGGATCCGCCAAGTCACCGGGCGAGCCCGCCCACGGCAACCGTGACAGAAACCGGCCTCCGCCCACCGTTTCTCCCGGCACCGGGCTCGCCTGAGGGGCGGCCACTGCCGAGCCTCTCCCCGCTCGCCCCCCTCACAGCTCCCCCACGGCGACGGCGGCGGCGGCGGTCCCGGCTCAGCTGACTGCCCTCTGGCCAAGCATGGCTGCAGACACTGTTTGGCAAGATGTCTGCCCCGCCCACATCGAAAACATCTCCTGTTCTGGCCACCTGTAAGTTCTATCCCCTGATCGGTCCCTGAAGGACACTGCTGCTTGAAATGTCCTACACCCCCACAACCAAAGCAGGTGGGGCCTGTGGGGGGTGATCGCATAGCGGAAACTGCTGCAATGAGCGGTTTTGCTTGCTGCAAGGCTTCTGCCTCCATAACCTTCTTCATCATCTGCGCCACACCTGCATCCCCAGGCAATTGTGCCAAAACTTGTTGAGTTACTTCATTTGCATTCTGTTTAGCTAACTCTTTCGCCACTATAGGTTTCACATTCTCTGGTAAATCGGAATTGTCAATTGCCTTCTGTAGCCTTTCCAAGAAAGAGGTATACGACTCCCCTACGCCCTGCTTCACCTGAGTGTACGGCTGCCTTTTGCCCTCATATTTACCCATTTTTGCGAACGCCACCCGCACCACCTGCGCGGCGGCGTGGATATCCCTGCCCCGCATATTAGCCTGTGCGGCCGGATCAGCAAAGTCACCTGACCCTAGAATCCTTTCCACACTAATCCCGTGCAAGGGGTGATTCGGATCTAAAGCTTCTAAAACCACCTTGTCCGCTTCCTCCTTTAACGCAGCCTCCCACAGCACCATTTGGGGGGCTGTAAAAACCGCTCTAGCCAGCTGCCTACAATCAAAAGGAAGCGGGTTTGCTGCCCAGATCACATCCAAGATCACTCGAGCCGCCACCCCATTAACACCTTCCTCCTTCACCGCCTTCTGCCATTCCCTGAATAACTTGTAATCCAACGGGCTCCACTGCCGACCCTGCTGCCCCTGTGTCACTGGGCACACCATTATACCCCCATCTCCATCTGATGGCCCTAGAGATACCCCTTCCAATACGCAATTCTTAGCAATCAATGTCCAATCCGTTAATCCACTACCTGTTTTCTGTTCAGCCGCTGCCCCCGCTTCCCGCGCCGACCCCTCTACTTTACTCAGTGTTTTTTCTAAGTCCGCCGCCAACCGCGTGAACCTGCGGATTAAAGCGTCCACTACTCCCGCTTCGCTGCCCCCTCCCCTGTCCGCAGCCCATGAATCCTCAGGGAGAGGTGGCAAGCCGGTCTCGCCCCTCCGCGAATCCACAAGCGGTGGAGCCGACAGGGTAGAGGGAGAGACAGAGGGCACCCCCGCGTCCTCGCATCCGGGGGGTCGCCCCCTCGGCCCAGGCGCCCCCGGCAAGCAAGGCGCAACACACGGAGGAGCACACCCAAACTCCATCGCCCCTTTATCACTGTCAGAGGCTCTCGGCCGAACCGGGCAGACCACCGGAGCGCCACCCCCCGTCCCCTCCGCGCCGTCTCGACCCCGTTCGCCCCCCTCCCCTTCCGACGGCTCTTTCCCCGCCACCTGTAACCGCGCCACGTCCATCACCTCTCCCGGCTTGCTAATCAAGCCCTTCGTCAACGGTGCCGTATGCACCGGACAATTTACCTCTTTTCCCAACGCCTTTACTGTATCCTGGATGGATGCCATCCTAACAGCAGGCAAGCACGACCGCCCCGCGGCCACGACTCAAACCTGTCCGGACCACGACCGCCCCGCGGCCACGCGTTACCTTCTGACACGTCGGGGGTCACCGGTTGTCGCTGCACGACAACTTACAGACCCTCCCTCTATCGGGATCCCATCCCGGGGAATCACGTCGGGGTCACCACTTGCCGGCTCTCTTGCCAGCAAACCAACCCAGGACGCACCGGAGCCCCGCCCCGGGGAAAGCAGGGCATCACACGGATACCATCAAGCCAAACCTCCTATTTAATGCTGCGCAACACAGGGTTAAATACCCGTACACCCGCTACGCACGCGAACGCACCCGCCCCTCTGTGCCCATGGACCCATCCATGCCCGCCACGCACCTACCCCTACACTCCTGGACTTATCCGTGCCCACCACGTACATGGACACACCTGCCCCCTGCACTTGTGGACTCATCCGCATCCAGTGCGTGAATCGCCACGGACCGCCCCTCCTGCATACATGCAGCCCTGCTAACGTTACCCCACACCTGGCAATATCTCGGCTGGTGAATTATGGAAAGAACAACTGCACCGCAAAGGTTAAAAATCCCTCATACACTGTTTACCTTAAAGGATTTGCAGAAATTGCTGGGAACTATCAACTGGATACACCTGGTATTAGGCCTTTCTACAGAGATGCTCTCGCCTCTGTTTCAAATGCTTAAGGGGGATCCGGATTTAACCTCTCCTAGGAGATAAACTCCAGAAGCACAAACAGCATTACAAACAGTGTTGCAACAAATCCAGGTTACTCAAGCCGATCGATGTGATCCCAATTTTCCCTTTAATGTATATGTATTTGCAGGAAGGATGCAGCCTAAAGCATTAATAGGCCAGCAAGTGGAACAACAGCTTCTGCGAATAGAATGGATCTTTTTATCCCATACAGGCAAAAAGACGCTGACTACTTGGGCAGAGCAATTAGCACAGTTGGTGGCTAAAAGTAGGACTCGGCTTCGCCAATTAACAGGGCAAGATGTACAAGAGCTGTACTTGCCGCTCACAATGGAACAGTTGAATTGGCTATGGCAGTTTAGCGACCATTTTAGCTATGCCATGGCGGGATTCACAGGACACATATGTATTCATTGGCCTAAGCAACCTATGCTGCAATTTTTCGGATACAACTAAGGTTGTATCCAGCGACTCATCAAAGTTACACTCCCATAAAAAAATGCCTTGACAGTATTTACAGATGGATTGGGAAAAACGCATAAATCTGTAATTGTTTGGAAGCAGGATGGTGAGTGGCATCATGATGTACAATTGGTAGAAGGTTCAATTCAAATTGTACAACTTGTGGCAGTGGTACGAGCTTTGTATAAGTGGAAAGATGAATCCCTCAATATTGTCTCTGATTCTGCCTATGTGGTCAATGTAGTACAATGCGCTGAATGGGCAATGTTAAGGGAAATTAATAATCCCTTGTTGTATGATCAGTTTCAACAGCTATTATCAGTATTACATGTGTGGGATCATCCTTACCTTATTGTACATCTGAGAGCTCACACCTTGCTTCCAGGACCTGTCACAGAAGGTAACGTGAGAGCTCTCACTAATGTGGCCCTCATTCCAAACACACTCATGCAAGCTAAGCTGTCCCATGAGTTTTATCATCAAAACTCTGCAGCCCTTCAGTGACAATTTAAGCTGACACGGGAGCAAGCTCGGGCAATTGTGCATTCCTGTAGCAGTTGCCAAAACACAATTATGCCACCTTTATATGGGGTTAATCTGCATGGTTTGTGCTCTCAAGAATTATGGCAATCTGATAAAACTCATGTCCCGTCATTTGGCCGACACAAATATGTACATGTAACCATTGATACCCATTCTAGCTTATTGTTTGCTTCTGCTCATACAGGAGAATGTGCTCAAGATGTTTGCCAACATTGGACGTCAGCGTTTGCTTTCATGGGGGTTCCATGCATATAAAAACAGATAACGGGCCAGCATATGCTTCTCACGCAGTCCAAACCTTCTTTGCTCTTTGGGGCATCGAGCATGTTACTGGTATCCCACATAACCCCACTGGACAGGCCATCATTGAATGTGCCCATGGCACGCTTAAAAATATGCTGTTAAAATAAGAAGGGGGAATGGAAGGAAAATCTGCAAACGAAAAGTTAGCAAAAGCAATGTATGTGCTCAATTTTCTAAATCGTTGGAGTGACAATTCTTCCCCAATACTGAAACATTTTGGATCATCTACTGTACATGAGGCTATCCAAGGGCAAGCTCCGGTGATGGTTAAGAATCTGGAAACAGGTAATTGGGAAGGACCATTCCCTCTTATGACGTGGGGGAAAGGATATGCTTGTGTCTCTACAGGAGTAGTAAACAAGTGGATCCCTGCACGATGGGTACGACCAGCGCTCCAAGCTGCCTTGCGTTCATCGGAGTGTTAACAAGCTGTGTGGCAGCTCCATGGACATCAGTTATGGAAGGAAGATCTATTTTTTTAACTAATCAGGAGCTAATGTTGTCAGAGCAGTAATGATTGTAACATGTATAAATTGCAATGATACAGTGTGGTGTAATCATGCGAGAATGAACATATCAAAATCCAGCAATACTCCAATGGACCTCTACTTTACAAAACAGGACCACTGTTAGCTGGTGAGCACATACTTGACAGGCCTTGTTGCATGCGCTGGCCATGCATGCAGCAATGTCTAGTATTATTACACAAAGTTATGGTTGTTAGGATTTTGATGGGTTTTGCTGCATGACTGGAATTATTATGTTTGTAGAATGGATTATGTTACTCCTGAAAAGAACTGTTATTGGTCATGGCATGTATTCTCCCTTTTATTTTATGATATCTCTGTACAGTGAAAACAAGAAGGGGGAATTGTTGGGGGCGACGAATATCAGAAGCCCTGGGATTGAAAAATAAGGGACTCTTCAAGAGAAGCAAAATCGAGGACACCGGGTGGTGGTTAGAGGAACTATGGGTATAAAAGAACGGAAATGGTAACAGTAGTGGGTTCTCTGCCTAGCATGTAGTGGGGTCTGAGACATGGCTGAGACTTCACTCTAAACAACTATGCACTGACAGTGGGCAGATGATCTACCCATTGCATGTGTCTTGTACCTCCTAATCTGTTGGATACCTGGAGTATCAGGGACACTTAGTGAACAATCCAGACCAAATGGAATTGTTATGTTTGTGAGCAGCAGGCCTCAAGGACATCACTGAAGCCACTTGTGAGAAAGTAATGAAGCTTCCTGTCAGAAAATAATGAGGCCACCTGTGAGAAAATAATGAGGCCACCTGTGAGAAAGTAATGAAGCTTCCTGTGAGAAAGTAAACGAAGCAACCTTAAAGAAGATCGCAAACAACTTTGAGAAAGTGAAAACATGAAAAGTACAGGACTTTCCAGGTTAATGGACTTTCCAGGTTAACTAACTGCAAGTAGGAGGGATATGCAAATGTAACCATTAGAGCTTAAGCCAATCACGCAATGACTAGTAGGCATATTTTACCTTAGCAATATAAATATGGGCATCCGGGACTAATAAATCGAACTATGCTTATTACTCATATTGGGTGTTTTGTCGTACGTTCCTCCGTCGCTCGCAAATGGCGCCCGAACAGGGACCTACTAGAAGACACCGCTATTGGAGCGGCGGAGGCAGAGAAGCACTGGGAGCAGCGACCGGGGGGCAAGATCTGACTACGCATTTGTCCTTCAGATGCGACGATCCGGAGCCTGAACCGTTGAAACAGGGGTTCGCCGTCTGCCAGGGCTACAGGACAAGCTGCAAAAAAGGGGTGCCTTAATCAGGGAGCACCAATTGTGAGTACTTAATCAGGGAAAAAGGGGTGCCTTAATCAGGGAGCACCAATTGTGAGTACTTAATCAGGGAATAAAAGGGGTGCCTTAATCAGGGAGCACAAATTGTGAGCACGTAATCAGGGAAAAAGGGGTGCCTTAATCAGGGAGCACCAATTGTGAAACTGCCGGCAATAATGAAAAAGGAGGTAGCCCTAGAATTATTATGCTCTCTATGAGAGGACTGAGTTATGACTTGGCCATCTTAGAAGCTTTGCTGCAGTGGGCAAAGAAAAGGGAATTAATCCCCACAGTTGATGATCCTTTTGAACTCTCGACATGGGAAAAGATAAGAAAAAAGCTGTGGGATGAAATAAGTAAGGGATCTCCACCGTGTGGAAGCTAATTAACAAAACATTGATAAGCATGAAAGCCGAGCGTTCAGTTGCTGCATCTGCTTTTTGGCCTTAACTCCAGCCGACGGGTCCACCTCCGCTACCAGCATGCTGTTCTCGGGTTTAACGAGCCCTGCCGCCGCCCCGGCTCGTGCTGAGGGTGGGGGGGGTTCGAGCCCCAGCAAGGACTCCAGGAAATGCAGCCACAGCCCCTATAACTATAGATATGCGGGCACCAGAGGGAAAAACTGCCAAAGACTTTTCACCACCATCAGATGTACCACCGCCAGGCACCCCGCCACACTGCGCCAGTGCAGGCTCAGAGTCACGAGCCTTTTCGCCGGCACCGACAGCTCCGGTTTATCCCCCGTTACCACCTTCTTCCCTGCCACCATGGCGTGAGGAAGAGGGGGATGAACATTCATCCGGCTTGAAGGACGCACAGCTGCAAGAGACACTAAAAAGGCTGGAAGCCCTAGAGGTTCGCCTAGAAGCGTCGCTGGGAAACTTGTCAACTCCTTCGCCTGTGCCACATCGAGACCTGCCAGTGTCCAACCTATTCGTTCCGAACGGAGCATCGGGTGAGATCAGTCTTTTTGCACCTTTCCAAGGGACGCCGGCGGGAGGGGCCGGGGATCTGAATCCAACAGCGCGGTGGAAAGGGGTGATTTGAGATGCCGTGATAGAAGGACAGCCTTTTCCCATGGCATTTCCAGTTGTGACTGATAATACTGGGAAAAGTGTGTGGAGAGCATTAGACTGGAAAATATTGAAGGAAGCTAAAAGTGCAGTTACTCAGTATGGGCTAAAATCATCATATGCTCAATCTGTGTTGCAGCATATTTTTTTTTGTCACAGTTGTTAGCTCCTTATGATATTAGAATGATTGTCCACATGCTTTTGCTACCGTCGCAGAAGCTGCAGTTCTTTCAGCACTAGCAGACTGCTTGTGATAGGGCAGCTGCAACGCCTCGACAACAGGGTGATCCATTATTCGGGGTGCAAACTCAAATGCTGATGGGAGCGGGACCCTACACATGATCTGATTGGCAAGCGCAATTTGCTACTGAAGTGTTACAACTGGGCCAAGATTTGGCTTATAGAGCGCTTGCTAGGGTGCACGATGAAAAGTCCAGACCTGTCTTTACGTCAGTAAGGCAAGGTCCCACAGAACCATATGGGAAATTTATTGATCGGTTGCACACTGCAATTATGGCTCACCCTGATCTGGATGATGACATGAAAGCAAAGTTCTTAGATATGCTTGCCTTTAATAATGCTAATGAAAAAACTAAGAGAGCCCTTAGTGTGCTGCCAAAAGGATCTAGTACAGGGCAACCGCTGGAAGCTGCCGAGCGAATGTTAGAACAAGAAAAGGCTACAGTCATGGCTGCTGCTGTAGGTGCAGCAGTTAAACCATTGATATCAATAAAGCGGAGCATGATTAACTGTCTGTAACCCCCATTCCCTCTTCCCGCCCCCCTGCCCCCCATCCCTGTCCCGCTCAGGGGGCAGGGGAGGGAGGTGGAGATGGTGTTAAGCCCGGGAAGAGGGAGGGGTGGGGGGAGGTTGTCTTGTTCCCTTTTTCCTTATCCTGCTTTGGTTTTAGTGATGGTCTGTTTTGCTTGTAGCGGTGGCTTTAAGGATCCCTCCCTATTCTTGTCTTAAACCTCGGGTTTTAGTTTTCTTTCCTCTTATATGTTCGGGGCCACGGCCGCTGCCAGGCGCCCGCACCCCCCCGCCCCTGAAATGGTTAACAGATACTCCTGTCTGAGTCGAACTTTGTATAAGTGGAAGGACCGTTCCCTCTTATAACATGGGGGAAGGGATACGCTTATGTCTTTACAGGAGCAGTAAACAAGTGGATCCCTGTCTGTATCATCTGCGGGTAAGCCTTTCAGAACATGTTTGGTTGACCTGCCAGATACCGGTAGGACGGCAACTCTGTGTAAAACAGCAGCAACCACGAGTGCTGAGTGCTAAAACTACAAAAGATGGAATTTTTTGGGATCAGTAAAGATGGACTTCTGTATATTTTTTTTTTTAACTATTCAAGAGCTAATGTTTCTAGAGGGGTAATGATTGTAAATGCTTTAAGATCTATACATTGCAACGACACAGCGTGACGTAATCATGCGAGCACATATCAAAATCCAGACAGCATAAAGGACCTAAACGAAGCATACATAGCATTGAATCTGATTGCCAAGATAATACAGAGTTTTGGAAACTAAGTAAAATTATTGCTGCTTCAGTCTTTACACCTGGTGTGGCAAGTGCCTAGGCGTTAACTACGCTAAATAAATTGGACTGTTGGCTTGCTAAGCAAATAAATACAACTGCATCGGCACTATCAAAGCTGTTAACTGATGTAGATTCTATATACTATGCTACTTTACAAAACAGAACTGCTGTTAGCCTGCAGAGCACATATTTTGACAGGCCTTGTTGCATGTGCTGGCCACACATGCAGCAACGTCTAGTCAGGCCTTGTTGTATGCACTGGCCACGCATGCAGCAACACCTGGTCAGTCCTCTTTCACTGAATCTGCTGAGGGTATAAACAGAGGTGGCTCGGAGCGAAGGGGAGAGGACGGACCCAGAGCACACTTTATTTACAACAGGGGACGCCCTGAAGGTGCTGCGCCTGCCTCCCTTCTCTGCTCTGACCTGGCTGATAACCATCCTCTTGCTCAGCGGTGTCTTTGGCGTAGTTGGGTTAGTAACAGAATAGATCAGCAATAGATTTTTTTATTATTATTATTAGCACAGAGTCATGGTTGTCAGGATTTTGATGGGCTTTGCTGCATGAATCTGTCTGATCATTCGGAATCTATTCACAAAAGTATTCAAAACTTGCAAAAAGGAGTACAAAAACAGCAACAAAAGTGATGATTTTGATATATTCAGAAATCTTTTGGTGACTTGATATAAGCTTGTTACTAATAGCTGTAGGATGCTTATTCATTCCTTTTATATATGTATTTTGATCTATATTCTGTGTCTTAAAATGTGTGCAGACTTTAATAGATAAAGCGTTGAAACAAGCCTCTTCTCATAAACAAAGAAGGGGGAGATGTGGTATTTCGCTGAGTCAGTATGGTATCAGTGAAAGCACACCGACCTTGGGGGAGGAATGCAATCATGCTCTCAGGAAGAAAGCCATGGAATGAGAAGGGAAGCTTTAAGATACAAAACATTCTTAGCAGAATTTATGGCTTGTTTCAACAGAGGCCTGCAGAAAACTAGTCATTGCTCTTATAGATAAGAAAGTTACTGGAGTTGTTATATCTGTAATAGTAGAAGCATGTTATAGTAGAAAATTACTAGAAGGTAGTGAAACTTAGTTTTGCTTCGTAATCATGAATATGTATAACGTGTGATCAGTAATTTTATTAACTAAGCTTGTGTGTGGCATAACTGGGTGGTTGCTGTCCTTGGTTAAAATTGGAATTGTGATACTAGGCATCATACTAGGCATAACATACCATGCTTGCAAAAATATGATTGACAACTCAATACAGACAATCTGGCTCATAAAAAAAAAAAAAAAAAAGGTGATTCAGTAGAGGCCTACATGAACCTAGTTGATATTGTAGTAAAATAAGGTCAGGAGTACCAAAAAGGGCCATAGGAGGGCCATGTTATTTTGGAAAATTGATAATGTTTGCTCCACCTATGAGAACATTATGGAATCATACTCGAGCAAGAAGATCGCTAAAAGTATTGACTCCCCATTGTGACGGCAATTTAACCCTGTTGGGTACAGCTGAGCGGATAGCATTATCTTTATTTGTTCCTTGGGCAGCAACTGCAAAAACTTTAGCTAACTTAAATAAATTAGTTTGTTGGGCACAAAAGCAAATGAATTTAACCTCTAGCATGTTATCAGGATTATTCGAAGACATGGATAGTATGCGTCATGATATTTTTGCAGAATCTAGCAGCCATTGATTTTTTGTTATTAGCGCATAAGTGGGTCTGGATTGTTCAAAACAAAAAGGGGGATTTGCTGGATACCTGGAGTATCAGGGACATTTAGTGAACAATCCAGACCGAATGGAATTGTTATGTTTGTGAGCAGCAGGCCTCAAGGACATCACTGAAGCCGCCTGTGAGAAAGTAATGAGGCCGCCTGTGAGAAAGTAATGAGGCCGCCTGTGAGAAAGTAATGAGGCCGCCTGTGAGAAAGTAAACGAAGCAACCTTGAAGAAGATGGTAAATAACTTTGAGAAAGTGAAAACATGAAAAGTACAGGACTTTCCAGGTTAACGGACTTTCCAGGTTAACTAACTGCAAGTAGGAGGGATATGCAAATGTAACCATTAGAGCTTAAGCCAATCACGCAATGACTAGTAGGCATATTTTATCTTAGCAATATAAATATGGTCATCCGGGACTAATAAATCGAACTACGCTTATTACTCATATTGAGTCTTTTGTCGTACGTTCCTCCGTCACTCGCACTAATCTATGCAGTTGCTGTTTTGATAGGCCATTAAGGCATCCCACCAATCCTGTACCCTGTGGGTGGTAAGGTCAATGCTATGCCCACTGTATCTCTTTCTCAGTGGCCCAATTCAGTACTTTATGACTTCTAAAATGAGAACCATTGTCTGATTGTATTTTGATTGGTGTTCCATAGTATGTTTCAATCGTATCCAGACAGTGAATAGTAGTATAAGTACTTGCATATCTACTACCCAATTCTGGGGCAGTTCCCTGTGCACATGAGGAGGAAAAAAAAAAAAAAAGGCCTGAGGTTTGAGACAAGAACAGGGAGAGATCCTTAAAGCTACTGTTACAGGCAAAACAGACGCGACCTGGGGAAAACTATTCATTTATTACTAAAACCAAAGCAGGAAAATGAGACAGAGAACAAGCCAACTTCCCCCCACCCCTCCCTCTTCCTAGGCTTAACACCATCTCCACCTCCTTCCCCCTATCTGAGTGGGTCAGGGTGGTGGGGGCTGGGAAGAGGGAATGGGGGTTATGGTCAGTTCATCACATGTTGCTTTATGCTGTAGTTTACTAAGAGGAAAAATACAATAATAACAAAATAGAAGGACATTAATATATACAAAATGAACAATGTACAATTTCTCACCACCTGATGTCCAAATGACCAATACTCTGTCTGCCTTTGGCCTGGCTTCCTGCACCTGCATGTTAACGAGACTTAGAAAGCCAGACAGTGTGCTTGGTCTCATTAACAACAACTCTTATCATCAGGGTGTTTTTATCAACATTCTTCACATACAAAATCCAAAGCTACTGAGAGGAAAATTAACTCCATCCCTGCTGAAATCAGGATAGTATCCACCCCTTATTTCATACCATCTATTTCATGCTTATACATATACACACAGACTGCTTATACTTGTCTAGGAAATTTTTTATTTCCTCTGGACTATAATCCGTTAACTTATCTGTTTGCACTGCCTATCTGTTTCCACTTAAACATCTGTCATAGTTCAGCCCTGATCAGGACCAGACTACGCAGTCTGTCTCTCGCTCCCCCCACCCTCCAAGAGAATAGGAGGAGATGATATAAGAAAAAACAGCTCAAGGTTTGAGATAAGGACGGGGAGAAATCCTTAAAGTTACCGTCACGGGCAAAACAGACTCGACTTGGGGAAAACTATTCATTTATTTCTAAAATTAGCAGGAGAATGAGACAGGGAACAAGATAACCTCCCCCCACCCCTCCCTCTTCCCAGGCTTAACATTATCTCTACTACCTTCCCCTCCCGAGCGGCACGGGGGGGGAAAAGGGATGGGGGTCGCGGTCAGTTCATCACGCGTTGTTTTACGCCGCTGTATCATCGTCGGGGGAAGAACTCCTCGCATTCCTCCTCTGCTCCAGCGTGGGGTCCCTCCCACGGGCCACAGTCCTTCGTGAAACTGCTCCGGCATGGGTCATCTCTTCCACGGGGTGCAGTCCCTCTAGAACAGCTGCCCCAGCGGGCCCTCCACGGGCCACAGCCTCCTTCAGGCCTCCACCTGCTCTGGCGTGGGGTCCTCCACGGGCTGCAGGTGGATCTCTGCCCCTCCGTGGACCTCCATGGGCTGCAGGGGGACAACCCGCTCCACCATGGTCTTCACCACGAGTTGCAGAGGAATCTTGGCCAGGAGCCATATTACTCCTCCCCCTCCTTCTTCACTGACCTTGGCGTCTGCAGCCGTTCCTCACAACAGGCTGGCAGACGCCTCTCAGGATCCTTTTTACATCTTATTCACTTCTCATCTCCTCTCCACTTCTTGCAGCCGGGCCGGGCCGAGTTGGGCCCAGTCGGCTGCCCGGCGGGAGGCCAGAGGGTGAGGCCTGCAAGGCCCATGAGGCTCGCGCCTCCCCCTCTCTGCCCCCCGCTCAGCTGCTTCACATCTTCTTCTCCTCTTTTTCCTGTTTTCCCCTACTTAAATACGTTATCGCAGAGGCGTTATCACGGGACATTCTGCTACCAATTGGCTCGGCCTTGGCCAGCAGCGGGTCCGCCCTAGGCCCGGCCGAGTCCACTGAACAAAGGGGAGCGACTTCTAGCAGTTTCCTACAGAAGCTACCACCTTAGGCCCCCCCTCACTAACAAAACCAGAACAACATCTTATAACTTAACGCTGCGCCTTGCACAGCAACAATACCAACCTGGATGTATCACTTGTTCTAATGGGGTCGACCTGCGACACCGCACACACCAGAATACTAAGCTATAGTACAAATATAGATCAGCTGGAATAAGCTTACGTCCATACCAACAACACCGAACAGTAACAAAAGTATGACACCATTGCCACAAAAGCCACGCACACAAACACGCCACCTCTGTCATGAGGAGTCAAAGCTCCAGAGACTGAGGGCTCCTTGCCCCCCCCACACATGGGACAACGCGCTCTTGGCACAACATGCACTGCACTGACCAAGCCCCATCCACTCGCTCCTTACTCCCCACTCCCTGGGTCGTTTGCGCTACAGGAATCCCATCCTTGTCACCAATTTATGTAACCACTTCGTAGGATTCCTATGCACAAACTTCACCCAACATATGATATTTAAAAGCACAACAGTATTTATTGCTCTATTATAGCCTTGCATAAGCAGTTACCAGCATAAGCAGTTACAGTTCCTAGCATAAGCAGTTATCAGCATATTGTTTTCCCTTTGTGAGAGTCTTACCAACCCAACTAAGCCGGAGACGCTGCCGAGCAGGAGGATGATGATCAGCGGGGTCAGAGGAGAGAAGGGAGGTAGGCGCAGCACCTTCAGGGCGTCCCCTGTTGTTCGTAGAGTGTGCTCTGGGTCCTTTCTCTCTCCCTCTGCTCTGAGCCACCTCTGTTTATCCCCTCAGCAGATTCAGTGGAAGAGTACTGACCAGGTGTTGGTGCACACGTGGCCAGCGCATGCAGCAAGGCCTGCCAAGTACGTGCCCTGCTGGCTAACAGCGGTTCCCGGATAGCAGCAACATCCTGCTCAATAACAACCCTCCTAGCTCCCCTCTCTGAGATAACAACCCTCCTGGCTCCCCTCTCCAAGGTTGCGTTCTCACAGCTGTGTGCAGCTTGTAATTTCCCACAGTGGCCCTACACTGACCATCACTGAAATCCCTCACACAGCGGGACAGTGTCAAATGCTTTACACAAGTCCAGGTAGATGACGGCAGTTGCTCTTTTCTTATCCACCGACGCTGTAACCTTGTTGAAGAGGGCTACCACATTGGTCAGGTACGATTTGCCCTTAGTGAATCATCTCCTTATTTTCCATATGCCTTAGCATGGTTTCCAGGAGCATCTGCTCCATGATCTTGCCAGGCACAGAGGTGAGATTGACTGGCCTGTAGTTCCTCAAGTCTTCCTATTTTCCCTTTTTTAAAATATGGGTTATGTTTCCCCTTTTCCAATCAGTGGGAACCTCACCAGACCGCCATGACTTCTCAAATACGATGAATAATGGCTTAGCAACTTCATCCACCAGTTCCCTCAGGATCCAGGGATGCATCTCATGAGGTCCCATGGCTTGTGCACCTTCAGGTTCCTTAGATGGTCTTGAACCTGCTGTTCTCCTACAGTAGGCCAGCACATCAACGTTTCCAGGAGGAAGACATCACCACTCCGGGGGAACTGGCTTCTGTACATGACCACAGGGTGCTGCCAGGCCCCATCTCCAGTTGCAACCAGCCTCGGATGCCTCCAGAAAAAACAAAACAGGAATACAAACTCATAAACCAAACCCAGCAAATACCCACTGATTGTGCACTGAGGGGAAAAAGTCCTCCCTGACCCTCACAGGCTGCTGTCTGGAGCCCAAAATATCACAATTGATCATAGTAACTGTCAAGCCATATGATCGTAATGGTCTCTTCTGACCTCAGAAATCTATTAAATATATTAGATAACAGCTGTTTCCATGCCAGGTGATGTCAAGACAACATTACTGCCCCAGGTCATTTGGACGGCAAAGAAAATCGCCTGAGGTCACCGTCTCTGCAGGAAGCCGTTCTTGGATGCTCAGCTGCCTGAAGGCAGAAGAAACCATTTTCTCTTCCTCAGTTGGCACTGATGTTGTCTCAGAACTCCAAGAAGTTTCCAAAATATGTGTTTTCATCAGTGGTGTGTGCTTAAATATATAGTCATCCCTATATTCTGTATCGGGATATCTTCTACATCATTTACATGGTAGACTAAGTTGAAGCTGAGGATAAATTAGACTACCTGAAAAATACTCTTACCGGTGGGGTATTTTAGTCTGTTCAGGCTACACAGAAGGTGGGGGCAGCATTGTTAATCAAGCACTTAAAATAGGCTCAGCACTGTACAAACACGCTGGGCTGAGCTAAAACTCCATCTGAGCTGTATTTTTACCAAAACGGGGTTTGGCTCAGCACAGTCTGCAAGGAAGAGCCTCAGAAAAGTAGCTTCAACAAAACCTGGAGGATTTTGGCTGAAAAATCAAAAGCTAGGTTTTTTTTAACACACACACACACCATTTTCAAACCAGAATTGTTCTGGAGGTTGGCTGAAACATCATGGAAAAAGTTATCTGCCTGTCCTACTGACCTCCCTGTGCCCAAGCAGGCTATGTTAAGTGATGTGACTGTGGTTCTTTCACTTCAAAATCAAGCAGACAAACGCCCAACCTGTACATCTCCAGGACATCAGTGGCCCAGCAACAAAAAAAAAAAACAACAAACCTGCTTCTTTTCCTATCATGCCGAGGGTGAGAAAAGCAGAGAGGCATCACAGCCTGCTGTCCCTGCAGAGAGCTGCTGCTGCCCACACCCACTGCCAGCCCGCAAGGCAGGGATGCAAGCAGTCATCATCCCGTGCTGGAGCAGCCTCCCATAGTCCCATTGTGTTGCTGCTTTCCTATCTGGACAACAGTTCACCTCAAATCATCTCTTTTCTTCACCTTTTTATGAGTGCTTGCAGGGATCCATGTGTGTTTGCACATCTATCTGGAAAGGAGCTTTTTTTTTTTTTCATGGAAATACCTGCATTTGCAAGCATTCCAACATGCTTATTGCTTGCTTTGCCTTAATAAACCCTATAAAAACTTTAGCTGTCCAATACAGGAAAGGAAGCAATCTTGGGTGACAGAAATCATACCTACGATGAATAATCAACCTTAATAATCCACACACTTCAGCAATGAATATTAATTTGTATATAAATAGATTCTCAGGCAAAAAAAATTAAGGACCCGCTGTTTATTAAAAAATCGACCCTCCACGGAGACACATGCACACAAAAACCAGGCACAATTTTTCAACAGGTCCAAATGAGATGATGAGATGAAATTATGGCAGCTGACTTACACATGATAAACATTTTATCCCTGTTTTTCCACGGAAATCAATTGCAGGCTCCGATGTTACACAATTTCTTTGGATTTTATTTCTTTTCTTGCTTGGCTCTTTTTATACAGTTTTGGTGCTACAGCCTTGCAGAAGGAAATCTGCAACCTAAAGAATATGAAGCTATTTCAGCTCTTTCTTTGCTACAAGAAATCATCTGCCTCCCAGGCATAATCCCAGTCTATACTTGGTAGGAAACCAGTTTGGTTGCTGGCCCTGTAACTGGATCCACAGGGAGAGGTGTTTGGCCAAATGGTTTGCATGCTTACACCAACAGCCAGCCAGAATTACACTTCTCTTTCCAGCGGAGCAGGTCTGGCTTTCAACCAGGGTATTTTTAATCAGGTCACTCATTAGCATTTCCTCAGGTACCTGCTACCTGCAGCTTTGGTCTCAAAAATGCAGAAGCCATGCTGAGTTTAAAGTCTTTCCCAAATGCTCCAAAGAGCTCACCCCTCCTCATACCCACGTGAGATCTCTGAGAAGGCAAAACCTCTTTGAAATTCTGTCTCTTTTCTGAAAGAAGTGAGCAGTTTTCTCACCCTACAGGCTTCTCAGTTCCTTTAAGTTCATGCAGTTCCTGAACCTTCACTGCCAAAAAGATGCTGGAAAAATCTGTAAACTGCATCCCTCCTCTGCTTTGCCCGTAAGTACCGGGTAGCATCATCCAACTCCCAAGTTTTCAGATGTGCTCCTTTGTGTTTCCTCCAACACCGACTCCAAATGACTCCCTGGCTCCTCTGCACCCCTCTTCTGGGATGCCCTAAAGGGGGGTGATGCTCAGAGCATCATGTGCTGGAGGCATCACCTCTTGCCCCAGCAGGCTCCCATGGCCCCCACAAAACAGCACCAAGGGCTTCATCCTGTTCTTCTTCATCCTCTGGCTGAGCAGGATAAAGTCTAATTAGTGGGAAATGCATACATATATATACAAGTGTATCTTCACCAGCTAGGCTGCCTTGGTGTTTGCTAGCGATCCCACGCTGGCTAGCATACCCATGCTCGTGCCCCTGACCCGTGGTCCCGCTGCAGTCCTGGCACTCAGACCCCCATACACACAGAAGAGAGTGCCTCCCCCAGGAAATAATTAGAAACAGATTTTAATGAGCGCACAGGACAGACCACACTGCTCACATGCAGGGCACAGCCAAGGGTGCCAATCAGCAACCTGCTTACACACAACCGGCCCTTTTCATCCTATTTTCCCATCCTTGTTCCTCCCCAAAACACCCTGATCCCTGCCTTTGTTTCCTCCTCTAAATGTCCCATAATAAGCCTCATGCAATCCTAAAATGCTCTTCCCCCATGTGTTCCACACCCCTAGGCAGTGACACCCCTTCCAGTCCAAAAGATGCTCTGGAGAGTGGCTCTATGGAGCCAGGGTTGGGCCTGCCACCGCTCCTCTGTGCGTTCGGGAGAGGCTTTCATCACATAACCCATCAGCAACCTCCCTGCATGGCTACGGCTGCTGAGTGCAACAATCACACCAAGAAGCAATTGCATTTTCATCCAAGAACTCCACACAACAATGGCAGGAGCAGAATGAGGTGACAGCAGCTTTGTAGTCCTTACAAGCCTTTGACGAGGATGCGATCAGTGTTGGGCTGGTCAAAGCACACCTGGCAGCCCCGAGTTGTTAGCTTCCCCTTCCTTTCCTATGCCGCAGAAATGTTTGTAGCCTTCAGGCATCTCCTCCTCCTGCTAGTGAGATCTTGCCCTTGGCAGCCAGTGGGATCGGGGCTTCTTAAGCCGAGTGTCCTCCTACTGCCACCTGCCCTATGTGCAGGCTGCAGTGCTACCGAGAAAACGATCCCCGACTAGAGGAATGAAGGGCAAAAAATGGAGAAATCTGAAAATAAACATTGAGAATTTGGGAGAAGGGAGCAGGGAACAGTTTGTGGAGAGAAGCCAGAGACAGCACGTTGGGGCAGGAGGTAAGAAAGTTAATAAATCCAGTCAAAAAGCAAAGTTCAGCTACACAGACACGAGATGGATTTTGATGCTCCACAGAAATTGGAGAAGAAACCTCCTTTTCCCCAGGAGTCAATTTTCATGACTAGGAGCCCTCAGGCACCCGAGCACTGGTTTCAGGGAGGCAAGTACAAGGTTAATGCTGAAAACCCAAAATTGTTAGCAGGGCAAATAACATACCTCAGTAAGCAGATAAACAATATCTGGGCAGATGTCACTGAGATTAACTTTCATCTCTGGGAAAGCGACATCCTGACTTAGGGGCTGGCACCGATGGATTTAGATCCAAGATATTTTTTTTTAAGTAAAAGCTTCTGAACGGGAATTAGTTTGATGCTTGAAAAACTGGCGGGTCTTAATAGTGGAGTTGAAGGAAATGTTGCAGTGAGAGATCAAAGGGTACATTGATTCCACTTTTACGTGGTGACTTAAGATGGACAGAAAGAAAATTACTATTTAGTAAATGGAAAGCGAACCATTGTGAAACAGCCTGACAGCCCAGCTCTAACATCTGGCATGCAATCTGGAAACAACACAAGAAAAATACTGTCTACAGGTCACCACAATATCCAGAGATATTTCCAGAGAACTGGAAATATGGCCACCCCAAAGCCTTCAGCCAGTCAAAAAAGCTCTAGGCAACACTTGTGCAAAGATTTGGCCAAAATACATGATGGGCAGAATGCAGAGGAGGGAAGGAGAGCAAGGAAATGGTCTGGAGAACATCCACTGCTGCGCAACCAAGACTCAGCCTAACAATAGTCTTTGCTTATTCTTCATGTTCTCCTCACTTGTTTCCCAACCAACAGCGACGGGCAGAACTGGATGAAATCATGGAAACTTTGACAGAGTTCAGTGGAAAAAAAGGAGCTTTCAAGCCATTGAATCTAATCGCAGAACTTCACTCAGTTCTGCAACCTAGTAATTCATGTATAAATATCTTAGAGATCCATTTTTCTTAATTTCAGGTCATTAAAAGCAGAAGATTCTACTGCTCCCCTTTAGTCTCATATTTAATCCTCTTTACAATGTTTTTGCAAATGCTGCCCGGCTACCTTGTGATGTTATTTCAGAGCAAGACCTACGAATGCATCAACTACCTCTTTTTCCCTGCCCACTCCCCGCAGTGCTCCCCTTCCCATGGGAAGAAAACCTAGGGGAACAGGTCAAAGGGAGCTGCCGTGCACTGTAACATGTCTGGACAATGCAGAAATCAGCACTGTCAGGCACATCATGGAAAAAATAAACCATCATGTAGAGGGAGCCTCTGGTTTCTCTTCCTTCCAACCTCATAAGGAAATTGTTCTGCCTTGCCCTGCTTGTCCCCCCACACTGTTGGACACCTCCCAAGCACCTGCAGGGAGTGTTTGAAAATACAACGTGGAAACACCAGAATCTCCAGAAAAGGTCCCTGCGGGTGTCCTTACTATCAGCATGTTAATGCACGGGGCTGAGGAAGAGGCATCCCTTTGATGCTCCGAGATCTGCAGCTCAAGGCAAGCTGAACTGCCGAGCTCTGCTCACACGTACCTGAAACCCCTGTCCTTCCCACTCAGAGAAATGTAAGAAAAACACATTTATTTCACCATTCTCTTCCTTTCACATTTCCTCTCTGCTTCACAAATAATCTTGTTTTTATTATTAAATCTGAAGTCATCTAGAGCAGACAATGCCAGGAGTGGAGGATTTTATGTGGCACAGAAGAGGAGTTCCAGGCTCCAACCACGAGGTCATCCTGGGACGGCAGGTCACCCAAGGCTGGGTGCACCCCCAAACCCCACGACCCTACACCTGTAAACACTTGCGCCTAAGTACAAGTGGGAGAGTTCCCACGGAGCCTGACTTGAGATTTGAAAATGAATGCTACAGAACACCAAATTTAACCTATAATGAAACAGGAGAGGGAAACATTAGAATTTGAGTGGGATTTATTAAGAAAAGCACAAGTGGCGGCATTGTACATGTTCCACACTGTATAAAGGTCCAAATGAGCCTTTCTCTACATCTGATTTTATCAAGAAAGGAGGAAAAAAAAAGCAGCAAGAACATAAAAGCCTGTGTGAGCCTTAATGACAGCCTGGGGAAATTTCATCCCTGCAGCAATCTCTCTATGCTCTTTCTTCCTCAACCCTCCTTTCACCTCCCTCATAACGCAAGAACCCCTTCCTATCATAATTAACAATTTTAAGGTATGGATTGTTTCAATCAGTCTATTATAGATGGTTTCACAAAGTTGCATTTATAATTCCAGTAATTTACACTTGGAAACAAAGATATACAAAGGGAAAAGGTTACTGGAGGTTTTCAAAATCATCAAGAGCTTTGGTTATTAGTGACACTTTTGAAATACAACCTGAAGTTGGGAAAGTCTTTACTGAATATTTGTGTAGGTTAATGGAGCAAATGCGAGCAGAGAGAGTAAAAGCCTCTCTCACTGCATTCGGGTTTTTGGCTCTTACCTCTGACCCCAGCTAGGAATGACATTTTCAGACACCATTGCTGAAAAAATATTTCCGAGAACACTTTTTGTCTTGACTACGGGCTCCAGCATGCAATCACCCAATCTTCAATTTTACAAGTATTTTCCACAAGTAGATATAGAAGCTATTGTGTTCAATTATCTATTTTCTAGTAGAAAAGGGGAAATGGGGCTGGAGCCTGGTGCGAATGCTGTGCCCCCAGCATGGTGACCTAGAAAGCATCTCCATGAAGGTCCAGGAGCTCTGCTCGGCTCTGATCTGGAAGGAGGACCTCTGAGGACAAGTGTTGGCTCCCACTGACGGAGTGGTCACAGCAAGGTAATTTGGACTTTGGTCTCGCTGTGAGCAGCATCCACCCGGGTGCCAACTAACACTCCCAGTGATTGCAATGACGCGGATATCTGGCTGCTGAGAACAACATGCGCTGAGTCCAACTGCTACTGTCTGGAGAGCTTTTCCTCTGGTTTAGACCTCGTTTCTTTTCAAAAGTCTTCCACCCCTGCACTCTGCAGTCTTTGTCATGCTTAGCAGATACATCCTCCTTCTCCTGGACTCCTCAGCCACCTGTGGCACAGTAAATCATGCTTCTCTCTTGGCAATCTCCCCTTCCCTTGCCAACAGTGCACAAGCTGATCCTTCTACTGAAGACCCTGCCTTTCTACCCCACCTAAAGATCTGCTGTCCCTCTTGCATCTCGTGGTTGTCAGCCAGCTCACAGCTACATGGTGAATACAGAACTTTTCTTCTCTGCCAGCCCACGTTCCTACCCTGACATCTCCCTTTGCCAGCACTGGGAACAACACTGGCATCTCTAACCTAGACTTGGACTTTTCCCCAGAACCTTTTCTCAGCATAACATCTTCAGAGAGCAGCTACACAACCCCAATTCTTGCTCCGACGCTCGTTATTTCAACCATTGGCACGTGACTTTCCTTGACTATATAAAGAACAACCCTGCTCTGCTCACACTGACCCTGAAGGCCGCTGTTGAAGACCATTTTCTAGTCTGTTTTTGTGGAGGACTGCGTCACCCTCTGCTTTGTGCTCCTCCCTGGGCTCTCTCCCTTGGCATGTGAGACAGGAGCTAGTGGTCTTCAACCCCTTCTGAGTCAAGAAGTCCTTTCTCTTTTGTGACTCTTCCTGACAGCATAATCACATTTTCAAACAAGTTTCTTCATGTTTTAGACATAAGGAAGAAATTATTTACACTGAGGGTGGTGGAACACTGGAACAGGTTGCCCAGAGAGGTGGTGGATGCCCCATCCCTGGAAACATTCAAGGCCAGGTTGGATGAGACTCTCAACAACCTGATCTGGTTGGAGATGTCCCTGCTCCTTGCAGAGGGGTTGTACTGGAAGGCCTTTGAAGGTCCCTTCCAACCCAAACCATTCTATGATTCTATGTTTTGCTTGAAAATTTCCACCTGTAACTTGAACCTACAGATGCTAAGAGGGTGATACAAAAAATTCCACAGCTCTAACTCATGCGAGTTTCTGCATCAAAGAGCCTTTATCTCAGCGGGGAAAATATGAAGGAAAGAAAGGCATCCATTAAACACTTTCAATTTTTTTTTTAATCTTTTCCAGGCTCGCAGCCATTTTACTAAGGTGGGTGAATTTAAACCCAGGACGCCCAGGCTGGCTTTCCTCACAGATTCCCTGTGAGAGTCCCAGAAGGCTAGAAGGACCCGAGACCTAAAGACAAAGTAATGGCGGCCCCCACCGCCTGCCCAGGAAACCGGCTCCGCCGCCCAATGGAACGGCGGTGAGCGTGAGGCGGGGCTTTGCCGCCCGTTCGGCCCCGCCCCTCCCGCCTCGCCGCCGCCGCTGAGGGGAGTGCGGCCATGGGACAAAAGGCGCCCTGAGCAGCGTAGTCTCAGCGTCTCGCTGACGTTTGGTGCTCCCTGTGGTATGGGGGCCCAGCGCTCTTAGGTCCGCCCCGCCACTCCTCTTCCGCCATGCCCAGCAGCAGGGGCTCCTCCTCCTCTTCTTCTTCCCCTTCTCCCCCTTCCCCCGTTGCTGAGGCGCCGCGCCTCCCTCCCCACCCGTTGCTGCTTTTGCTCCAGCAGCGTCTCGGCCTCCGCGGCCTGGTCCCCGGCGGAGGAGGAGAGGCGGCCCGGCGGCGGGCGGGCATGGTGCCGGGGCTTGATGGGGCGGAGGAGGCGGCGGGAGACCTGGAGGAGCTGGAGTTAGTGGGGGAGGAGGAGGAAGACGAAGATCCGGCCGCGCTGCTGCTGCTCTCCTCGCCCTCCCAGCCGCTCCCGCTGCTGCCGGCGCTAGGCTCCGTCCTGCTCTCGCCTTCCTTCGATGCGCAGGAGGAGGCGGCCGATCCTCAGGGCATGATGGCGGCGATGCTGGCCTACGGTGGCGGGGGAGCGGTGGGCCTGAACGGCGAGCAGGTGGCAGTTCTCCGCCGAAAGAGCGTCAACACCACCGAGTGCGTGCCTGTCCCCAGCTCTGAGCATGTGGCCGAGATCGTGGGTCGGCAGGGTGAGTGGGGGAGCGGGGCGGGCGGAGGTGGGCCTGGGCCTGCCGCCCTTCTTTCCCCCCCTCCCCCGGGCTCCGTGGCGGGGGCCTCTCCCTGCACAACCCTGGGGTGGGGGCTCGCTGCAGGATACCCTCGTTCTGGTAGTGGCTTCGTGCACCCTGTGGTCGACCTCTCCTCTCCCAAAGCCCGGCTTCCCCACAGGGGACAGGGTGCCGGCCCTGCTTGAGAAGCCAAGAGCCATCACTGGGTTAGCTCAGACCTTCGTTCATTGTTAATTTGAGCTGTAAAACGCAATATATGGCCTGGCTGTGGACAGGTGGGTGTTGGCACAGGTTTTGGTCTCCGGTGACAGTCAACCTGTGGTCTTCAGTAAGAAACTGAAAGGAACTTTGGACCGTGTTTTACAAAGACTTTTGGGCGAAGGACTAACTTGCTTGACTTGCAGAGCAGGGTGTGGACTGATGCTGTTCCTACAGCTTTCCACAGCACTCACCGAGACAAAGTGGGACCTCTGGAGCCAGCGGGATGGAGAAAGGAGCCACGTGCAGCCCTCTTCTGTGTGAAAGCTCTTGTCTTGCTGCTCGGGTTATGGCTTCCTGTTGATTGCTATTGCTACACTCTGTGGGTTTCTATTATGCCGTTAGGATAAGGTCATATCTGATGTAACATTCGTTGTTGACCTTTCATGTGATCTCGTGGGAGCAGTGCTTGGAGGAGTGAGAAAGATGACGTTTTGCACCAGCTTTCTGGCAGTGAACGTAATTTTAAGAGCCTTCTTGATATATTAAGAGAAGCACTGAGCGGTGTCAGGTGTAGGTGTGGAAATGCAGGCAGTGAAGTTGCTGCTCTCTTCCTCTTCCCTTTCTGTGTTACTCTTTATTGCTTTGGGGGTTGTATGTCTCATTTGCTGATCGGCTCAAATAACAAGTGGTTATGCTGTCTGGTCTTGACATCAATGTGGGTTTTTTTTTTGTTGTTGTTGTTGTTGTTTGCTTGTTTTCCCTTCCTTGGTGATGAAATAAATGATAAAATCGATCTAAATCAATGTGATACTAAAGAAATGCCCACTGAGCACTGATGCTTAGGCAACCTGTTGGTTTTTCTTCTTACAGTTATTTTAGGCTTTTAGCAGTCAAGGGTGTTTGGGTGGGTTGTGGTTGTTTTTTTTTTTTTTTTTTTTTTTTTTTTTTTTTTTTTTTGCTGGATGTGTCAAAGGAGAACCAAAGCCCATGCTGCAGAAATTGGCAGGTAGCTTCATCTGATGTAGACAAGTCTGTTCTGTTCAGAAGCAGAAAATATCTTTTCCAACAAATAGTGTTTGAACGTCTTAAGACTTTGCTCGTGTGTCACTGGGGGTGGAGGGGGGTAGGGGGGAGATGAAAAACAGAACTGAAAATGCTTATTGCTACAGTCCTCTAAAAGAGAAATACAAACTATTAGGCTTCCAGGACAGATCAGACTGCCATGTTTATTCTCTACCAGATCAGGATTGTTCTCTGTAGTATATTTCTCAGTACTTTGAGTCACTTAAAACCAAGATAATGGAGTTTGCTTAAAAATAGGATCATTGTTCCTGAAGGGTTTGTTTGCTGCCTCTGCTTTGACTTCTTATCTGATGTCACACTGTTTAGTTTGTGATAAAATACTTAGCTTCGGTGGGGAGGGACTGTGTCATAAAAAGAATTAGGGCTACAAAAGAGGAAGGAGCAGACGGAGTGGAGGGACAGCTAAAAAAATTGTTACCAAATATACTAGCATGAAAGCTTTGTGTAAGGAGGTCCTTCAAAAGCCTAATTCAAGGGAGACTTACGCTTAGAGACCGACTTATGTAAGTTGTATTAGTTCCACTGAATATTTGTCAAATTTCTTAGAAATACTAGTCCTTGCATCTCCTCTTGCAGCCCAGAGCTGTGCCGGCTCCCTCTCATCCACCTGCTCTGCACGTGTCTGCTTTGGCCCAACAAAGTGTCCTCGGCTGTAGTGCAGTTTAGTCTGCCTTGAGCAAGGCTGCATCCTTGCCTGATCGTTCTGCTCTCCCTGAAAATGAAGGTACTACATATTCTCTTCCTAGCACACATCATAACCAGCTGGTTGCATTATCTTGAATGAATTCAGCTTAAGTTTTATGCCAGACTCCTCTGTGCTGTAATACTTTATCTAATTATGTAATTGGAATGTCACTTCTGGTGGATTTTCACAAAGATTAAGTTTATATTCTTTCTGTTGCCATCTTCGTGAGGTATAAAAAGAACTTGAAATGTCTGCAGCCCAAAAAATCGGTTCTGAAATACCAGGAATGCTGAGTTTGATCTGGGCTTTGCTGGAGGCCTCACTGCTGTGTCTGAAAGCATGTTTGTTTTAAGTCCTAACCCCTTAACTGAAAGAGTAATGATAACTGGAATTCCACAGTATTCTTTATCCAAATTTAATTTTTTTCTGGAGAGGAAGAGAATTTCCAGACACTGTTTATCAGACTGAAGGAGCCCCTGATTCTGAAGAGAGCTGTAAACCAGCAAAAACCTTATGGTGCTTGCGTTTAACTTTATTATGTGCAAGTTTCTGAAATAAATCTAGCACTTGAGGCAGTGAAGTGGTGCTCCCGCAGCCCTGCTCTAGGTTGCTGTGTTGCAGGTTCCCATGTGGGTAGCTACACTTACCAAATCTGTGCTGGTAGCTGTGCACAGATGTCGGATGTCACAGCTGTAGAAGGTGTGGAGTGCCCAAAATGTACCTCGTGGTTGATGGTTTTCTTGTGAAGTTATGTTGGAGGCTGCTGGGTTACTGTGATGGTAGTTCAATGTGGTGCTGATGGAAGCATTTACATCACTGGAAAAGGCTTAAGTAAGTCTTTCTTTTAATGAATAGTAGGTGTGTTGGGGTTTTTTTTGTTTGTTTGTTTGTTTTTTAAGTCCTGTAGTATTTCTGAAACCTGGCAGTTTCTTGTGCTTTTTTGTTGAATCTCAGTGATGGCCCATGTAGGGCCACTGTGGGAAATTACAAGCTGCACACAGCTGTGAGAACACAACCTTGGAGAGGGGAGCCAGGAGGGTTGTTATCTCAGAGAGGGGAGCTAGGAGGGTTGTTATTGAGCAGGATGTTGCTGCTATCCGGGAACCGCTGTTAGCCAGCAGGGCACGTACTTGGCAGGCCTTGCTGCATGCGCTGGCCACGTGTGCACCAACACCTGGTCAGTACTGTGCCACTGAATCTGCTGAGGGGATAAACAGAGGTGGCTCAGAGCAGAGAGAGAGAGAAAGGACCCAGAGCACACTCTACGAACAACAGGGGATGCCCTGAAGGTGCTGCGCCTCCCTCCCTCCCTTCTCTGCTCTGACCCCGCTGATCATCATCCTCCTGCTCAGCGGTGTCTCCGGCTTAGTTGGGTTGGTAAGACTCTCACAAAGGGAAAACAATACGCTGGTAACTGCTTATGCAAGGCTATAATAGAGCAATAAATACTGTTGTGCTTTTAAATAGCATATGATTAAATATCATATGAGTGATATTGTGCATAGGAATCCTATGAACCGGTTACAGTTGGTTGCTTTTTTAACACTAAAATGTTCTCGACCTTTTCTTATTGCCCTTGCCCCCCAAAAATGAAGCTGACAGACACTGGTTGGGGTAGTTTAATAGAATTCTTTGTAGTCTTTGAAATGGAAAAAATTTCAAAGGTGAACAACAGAGGAAAATATATTTGTATCCTTTTATTCTTGTTAAGGCATGTGACTGGGAGCCAGGAAAACTAGATTCCATCTGTGGCATTGTACAGGCTTCCTGTATGAATTTGAACTAGCTGTTGAATCTAACACTGGCCAACCTGGTAAGCTGGCCGCTCATCATGCTGATAAGAAAAGTGACTTACTTCCTTTGCTGTCAGCAGCTTAAAAATCCTGCATACACAAAGTTTTTTGGGGTTTTTTTTGTTTGGTGTTTTTTTTTTTTTTTGTTGGTGGTGGTTTGTTTTTTTTTTTTTTAACAAATGCGAAAGTTGGAGAAAGTGCTCTAGAGAATCAGTAGCAAGAAAGCTGCATTGCTGAGGAGGTGACCTTGTTTGCCTGAGAGAAGCTGGCATAGGGCGTATACCCAAAATTATATAAGCATGTATCCGGACTTCAAACAAACAACTTGTGGAGATCTAACTTGGAAGGTTTTGTTTTAATCTCTAAATCACGTGAAGGACTTGCAGAAGTTGCTGTGGATCACCTGAAAACTGTTTCCTGTTTGTAAAGTTGGTGATGGTGACTTGTAGCAATCCTGCCATGGCTTGGTGGACCTTGAGCAGGGTTTGACAAGTGTAACTGGAGTCTTCAGTACCCCCTGCAACTTTTTTTTTTTTTTTTCACTAAAAAAAGACATGTATAAATGCTAAAAGCTCTTTTGAATAATACAAAAAGAAAGGTGGCATCTGAGGCGTGAACAGAAAACCTGCAAGATGCTAAAAGGGACAAAAGTCTGTCCTGTAGAGAGATGCTGCATCCTTGAGTGTATTAACTGTCTTGAGATAATTATTGCTGGAATATATTTACTGGTGCATTCCAGCATTGTGACTGTCCGAGTAACATGATTTTCCAAGTGTTTATATCCTTGATAAAGCTGACAATAGTGTTTTTTCTCCCTAAGACATCACTCGAGTTGGAGCTATTTAACTCTAAAGCCTGGTGCTTCTCTTTCTTCAGTAAGAGTGGTTTGGATGATGGCTGCTGAACTTGAAACAGGCAGGGCAGTCTCCAAACCCCAGATGAGTAAGAGGAGGAATGATATCATCCCACTTCACTGATAAAATCAATAATGACAAATCTGCTTTGCATGAGATGGCCTTGCAACTAAAATAACACTTTAATGTATGTTTAATGATCTTGACCTCCTTTTTGCTCTTTGCTTTTTAATGTGGGCTCCTGAGCAAAAATATTACTTTGCTTAATAGTCTTGTGACTTGAAACAAAAAAATAATTCTGATAGTTATTAGCTACCAACTTATCTGCCATAGCTGAACAGCCAAATGGAAACAATAGCTATCACTATTGGAGAGTGGAAACAGTACTAAAACAATCCTGGAGCAAATACTTGTGTTAGCTGAGTACAGTACATAGATGTCCTATGGTAGGATAATTATAGTCCTCTCAAAAAGAACTATGTCTGGTTTTATGTCTTGATGTGTTGTGATAATGTTACTGAATTACTGATGATACTTAGGTAGCCTTGACTAGTTATTTAATTGCTGACCTGTAAGAAGTGGTCAGTAGAAGCATAGTCTGAATTGTGTATTGGTTTTGTCTAAACTAGGTGCTTAAGATCTCCACTCTCAAGAATAAGTTTAATTTGCATTACTAAGTCATCACATATCTCTGTGTCAGTTGATTGCCACAGGTTTAGCTAACTTAAAGTGAAAGCTGATAAGATAATTCAGTTTTTTTGGTGGTGTGGTGTACGGCGCTGTCGTAGTTCAGCCCCGATCGGGACCAGACTACGCAGTCTGTCTCTCTCTCCCCCCACCCTCCGAGAGAATAGGAGGAGATGATATAAGAAAAACGGCTCAAGGTTTGAGATAAGGACAGGGAGAAATCCTTAAAGTTACCGTCACGGGCAAAACAGACTCGACTTGGGGAAAACTATTCATTTATTACTAAAATTAGCAGGAGAATGAGACAGGGAACAAGATAAGCCTGGGAAGAGGGAGGGGTGGGGGGAGGTTAACATTATCTCTACTACCTTCCCCTCCTGAGCGGAGGGGGGGGGGGGGCGGGGGGGGGGGGGGGGGGAATGGGGGTTGTGGTCAGTTCATCATGCGTTGTTTTACGCCGCTGTATCATCGTCAGGGGAAGAACTCCTCACATTCCTCCTCTGCTTCAGCGTGGGGTCATAGAATCATAGAATGGTTAGGGTTGGAAGGGACCTTCAAAGGTCATCTAGTCCAACCCCCCTGCAAGGAGCAGGGACATCCCCCACGAGATCAGGTTGCTCAGAGCCTCATCCAGCCTGGCCTTGAACGTTTCCAGAGATGGGGCCTCCACCACCTTTCTGGGCAACCTGTTCCAGTGTTCTATAACCCGCATCGTAAAAAATTTTTTCCTAATTTCTAATCTAAATCTACCCCCCTCTATTTTAAAACCATTACCTCTCGTCCTATCACAACAGGCCCTACTGAACAGCCTATCCCCATCTTTCTTGTAGGCCCCCTTGAGGTACTGGAAGACTGCTATCAGGTCTCCCCGGAGCCTCCTCTTCTCCAGGCTGAACAGCCCCAACTCTCTCAGCCTGTCCTCATAAGAGAGGTGCTCCAGCCCTTTTATCATCTTCGTGGCCCTCCTCTGGACCTTCTCCAACTGGTCCACGTCCTTCTTGTGCTGGGGGCTCCAGAACTGGACACAGTACTCCAGGTGGGGTCTCACCAGGGCAGAGTAGAGGGGGAGAATCACCTCCCTTGACCTGCTGGCCATGCTCCTCTTGATGCAGCCCAGGATGCGGTTGGCCTTCTGGGCCACAAGGGCGCATTGCCTGCTCATATTGAGCTTCTCATCCACCAGCACTCCCAAGTCCTTCTCCTCAGGGCTGCTCTCAATCCATTCCCCGCCCAGCCTGTATTTGTGCCTGGGATTGCCCTGACCCAGGTGCAGGACCTTGCACTTGGCCTGGTTGAACTTCATGAGGTTGGCACAGGCCCATCTCTCCAGCCTGTCAAGGTCCTTCTGGATGGCATCCCTCCCTTCCAGCGTGTCGGCGGCACCACACAGCTTGGTGTCATCGGCGAACTTGCTGAGGGTGCACTCTATCCCACTGTCCATGTCGCCGACAAAGATGTTGAACAGGGCCGGGCCCAGCACGGACCCCTGAGGGACACCACTCGTGACCGGTCTCCACATGGACATTGAGCCGTTGACCACCACTCTCTGAGTGCGGCCACCCAGCCAACTCCTTATCCACCGAGTGGTCCGTCCATCAAACCCATGTCTCTCTAGTTTAGAGAGAAGGATGTCATGCGGGACAGTGTCAAAAGCTTTGCACAAGTCCAGGTAGATGATGTCAGTTGCTTGTCCCTTGTCCACCGATGCCTTCACCCTGTCATAGAAGGCCACCAAATTGGTCAGGCACGATCTGCCCTTGGTGAAGCCATGTTGGCTGTCACCAACCACCTCCTTGCTCTCCATGTGCCTTAGCATGGTTTCCAGGAGAATCTGCTCCATGACCTTGCCAGGCACAGAGGTGAGGCTGACCGGCCTGTGGTTACCTGGGTACCTGCCATGGGCCACAGTCCTTTGTGAAACTGCTCTGGCGTGGGTCATCTCTTCCACGGGGTGCAGTCCCTCTAGAACAGCTGTTCCAGCGGGCCTTCCACAGGCCACAGCCTCCTTCAGGCCTCCACCTGCTCTGGCGTGGGGTCCTCCACGGGCTGCAGGTGGATCTCTGCCCCTCTGTGGACCTCCATGGGCTGCAGGGGGACAACCTGCTCCACCATGGTCTTCACCACGAGTTGCAGAGGAATCTTGGCCAGGAGCCATATTACTCCTCCCCCTCCTTCTTCACTGACCTTGGCGTCTACAGCCGTTCCTCACAACAGGCTGGCAGACGTCTCTCAGGATCCTTTTTACATCTTATTCACTTCTCATCTCCTCTCCACTTCTTGCAGCCAGGCCGGGCCGAGTTGGGCCCAGTCGGCTGCCTGGCAGGAGGCCAGAGGGTGAGACCTGCAAGGCCCATGAGGCTCGCGCCTCCCCCTCTCTGCCCCCTGCTCAGCTGCTTCACATCTCTTCTCTTTCTTTTCTGTTTTCCCCTTCTTAAATACGTTGTCGCAGAGGCGTTATCACGGGACATTCTGCTACCAATCGGCTTGGCCTTGGCCAGCAGTGGGTCCGCCCTAGGCCCGGCCCATTCCCCTGAACAAAGGGGAGCGACTTCTAGCAGTTTCCTACAGAAGCTACCACCTTAGGCCCCCCCTCACTAACAAAACCAGAACAGGCGCGTTTTTGTTTTTATTTTATTTTATTTTCCTGTAACAAGCAGGTTCTTAAACTAAATTGCTTGTTCTAAAGCCAGGAAGAAGACTTGAGCTATTTGTTGAAATCAAAGATAAAGACTATTTTTCTGAGAAGTTGAAATCTTGTCACTTTTAGAGCCTGGAACTCCAGGAATTGAAACACATAAGCATACTGTGGCCTGGTACAGTCTGAAATCACTGTTGAAGTTTCGATGGCCTATTGCTCTGGTGCTGTGTAACAAACACTTCAGTTCTGCTATTTGTCACTTGTGCTACGCACAGATTCAACTCAAGTTGCAAAGTGTGTCAGAAGGATGCAGGTTCTCCAGCTGGGATCATAAATCCTCAGTCATAAATGCTGCTTTTGTCTGACTTGTTGGGTGGGAAGCACACTGAAAGTGCGAACCCGAGAGATTTTTCTTTTTGTGTAGTCTGCCAGAAACTGTGTAGATTCGAACACATGAATACCAGAAGTGCATAAGTAAGATCTCTGGATGAAGCTGAAATTAAAATAATAAAAATCTTGTGACATGAAATGCTAGTTTCTAATCCTACAGTCCTTTTGTTTTTCTTGTAAAGTTGCTGTGTATGAAGAGAGTATGTTTAAGTTTATAACATACACATACAGAAGAAATCCTGATTAGCGTGCTTCTGATGTTGCACTGGATTAACCTCTCTGTAGCATGAGAAAATGGTGGTGACTTATTTTTTTTTAAAGCTGTTAATAAAGTCAGCAGATGTTGCGTGTTTCCGTGTCTTAGCCCCTGTTACCCTCTCTTCTAGTACACTGTGGTCTGAATTTCTGGAAGAGAAACTCTGAGATATCCAACACTTTTTTGTTTAGAACAAAGATCTTACATTTGTTTTTGATGCAATTCTTTCACCCCACAGGGCCAATTCCCCATTGCAGGCAAAGAATTTAGCAGGGATAGGGTTGCAAACTTGCTGTAACAAGAAAAAAAGGCTGCTGAGCACTAGAACACTTCCATTTAATCAAAAGAAAAGGCCAAAAAGCTCTAAACCAGGCATTTGTTTCCAATTTCAGTTACTCTTTAAGAATGTCTTCCTTTTTTCTCTTACAGGTATTCCTTTAAGTTCATGAGATCTTGCCAGTGTTCAAGATCTTAGTTTCCTTCACTGGTGTGAGTCAGTAATTCTGCAGTCTGCACCAAGTTCTCTGCTGCTCCTTTGAATAAAGACACAGTATCTCTTGCTTTTTACCTTCTGGTTCAGTTTACATTTGACAATATACTGTGGAATTTTGTGTGCTATAGCAGCGCTTTTGAATCGGAATTTGGTGTAGGTGAAGATTTGCATGGATTTATTTTTTTTGTAATCTTCCTTTTGTTGGCCACCTTGGCATGCTGCATGACATGTTGAATGGTGGTCCCTTGTAATATCCTCCTTATGCAGGTCAGATTTCCCAGCACTGTTGCTCACACCAATGTCTCATTTGCTAGATCAATGTTCGTCATGAAAACAACTTATTTCCTGTAACTGTTTTATTTATTTGACATATAACTATTGCTTTTCTGCTACTGTATCTTTCTAACTTTGCTCAGCAACTGCTACGCTAGTCCTGATGCTGCAGTGGTGCAAGTTAATAATACAAGTTGCTGCCCTCTGGCTCTTTTGCTGTGTGTAACTTGTTTACTGAGTTGCCATCTGTATTGGCAATTGGAGCATTCCTCTACCTGTGCGATTGCTGACTTAATAGATTGTTCTAGCCTGACGTATAGAAGGAAACAGTGTGCAGACTCTTCATTTTGTACTGGATTGATAGATACCAATTTATCAATTGATTTATATATCTAGGAAATCTTTAATAAAGAGTTTGTACACGGTTCTTGAACCAGGGCTTTTCTTTTCTAGAGAGGGAAATGTCTCAGAGCTTGTGAGCAGCCTTCCCTTGGAAAGCTTTCTCCAGTGTTGTCAGAGACTTAGAGCTCTACTCTTTTTCCAGCCATTAGCTTGGCAGCAGTAGGGCTGAAGTCCTGATCCCTGTGGTATGGCACAGCTGAGTGGTTGCCTTGCCTTTTGGTTAAGGTACTTGAGATCTCTAGGTTTTTTTCCTTCCTGGTACCTCAGCAAGCCTGTGTGGCTCCAGTATCTGGTGCACTCAAGCTTGAAGTGCCTGTCTGGAAAGTATCTTGTCTAAAAACCCATCTACGGTTCTAGCTGAATGATGACAAGTAGGAAAGTCATGTATCATCTTAGCATTTGTACATGTAAAAAGATACAAAGTGAAATAAGTGGTTGGTTACTCCTCAGAAATGAGTGTGATGGAATTATAATGGGAGCAGCCTTGGTCACTGTATATGAGTGAGTTATATTGAAATGTTCCACAGGCAGGCATAGGGGGTTGGTAACTGCAGCGTAACAAAAAGCCTTTGATTGCAGTGGTAAGTTAATGAGGGGGTCAGGAGAAAGGGAGAAATGTCTTTGGTATAAAACACTCTAATTTTTATTTCTCTTAAGACCTGTATGTCATCTTTCTTTCTCTTGGAATAACTTTATCAGAGTGACTGTCAGTTGAGTTTTCCTTTTTCCTCTATGCTACTCACTAATCTGTCTACTTGTAGCATTGCTTACTGTAGTGTTGTTATAGTTAGAAGTGAAAGATAGTTTTTACTCACATACAGCACTTCTGAGGTGCAGTTGTTTGTCTGAAATCATTAATACAGCCACACTCCAGAGCAGAGAACCAGAACTTTGTTCCCAAGTTTTGAGTTGTAACAGTATCAGTATTGCATTTTGGATTATAAATTTGAGAAGAAGCTCTGCTTGGTGAGTTCTCGTTATGAAGTATCCCTACTGTGATAAATGGAAAACTTCATCTAAAACAATACAACCTGATGAAGGGCAGGAGCACATACTAGTACTTGGGTAGCCTGTGGGAAAAGCCTTTCCGGGTGATGTTAATCTCACAACTCTTCGTGTGTGTTTCACATGGCCATCTCCAAGAAACTGCAGCTTGGGTACCACTGGGGAGGAGACTGCTTTGGTTTGTCATGTGAACAAAACAGCTGTTGCTTAAAATATGTACATCCATATCCCCATTTAAGCAGTTAACCTGCTCTCTTCTTTGGGGACTGTCATCTTCTGTTTCCAAACCTGACAGCAACCTGCCCTGGGAGCTTGAGCAAATCCCAGCTGCAAGCTGTGCCTGACTCTTGGTGTATTCATATTTGTTAGTTCTCTGGCATGTATCATGTCTTGTCACACAAGAGCCCTAATTTTACTGGTTGATTAACCTAAATCGTGATCAGGCTATTATCTGTACTATAAAATGCTAATAGGGAGCTGTTAAAGCTGTTGGTGGCTGGTCTGGTCCTGTCTTCAGGATGAATGCTGTGCTCTGTGATGAGATGTGTCTCGGCTTACCTCTGGCTGTAGAGAAGGCTGCATAAAAATAAAGGAAAACTTGCTTTCAAAAAATGTTGTTTGATAATTATTCTCCAAGCCTAGGCTGTCTTTTGAAATTGTTGAAAAAAAAAAAAAAATTAAGTAATATTTTCTTACAACCTTCATTCCTGTAATCAAAATGTTGGAGGGATGATACGTAGCTGTCTAAGTATGTAGATCTAGGGGTTTTTGCAGATCAATATCTCTTGCAAGTGTGGAGAAATTACTTTCTTCATCTTTCTTGAATCAACAAACTGTATTTAACAGTCAGTTGAAGGAAAAAAAAAACAAACCTCAAGAGTTGAAACTTCTCAGTCTCTGAATTAAAACAAGGTGCGAGGTGAATTAATTGATATTAGGTGAAAGGCAATAGTAACCAGGGTCAGTCTATCAACTGACTGAACCACAGGTAGTATTTCATTATTTTAATAACCCAATGAAGTGCCAAAAATGTTCTGATCTTAATTTTCTTGTGTAGCCAGCCTACTTAAGGAGGTTTAACCATTAAACAGTTTAGAATAAGATTTCATTTACTGTCCCAATGCTTTCATCTCTATATGCTTAATAAATGGGGCATATATCAGTTTTCCACTGTATAATCACAAACTGGTGTTCTGGTTTTGTTAGTGAGGGGGGCCTAAGGTGGTAGCTTCAGTAGGAAACTGCTAGAAGTCGCTCCCCTTTGGTCAGTGGACTCGGCCAGGCCTAGGGCGGACCCACTGCTGGCCAAGGCCGAGCCAATTGGTAGCAGAATGTCCCGTGATAACGCCTCTGCAATAATGTATTTAAGAAGGGGAAAACAGAAAAAAAAAAAAAAAGGGGAAGAGATGTGAAGCAGCTGAGTGGGGGGCAGAGAGGGGGAGGCGCGAGCCTCATGGGCCCTGCAGGCCTCACCCTCTGGCCTCCCGCCGGGCAGCCGACTGGGCCCAACTCGGCCCGGCCCGGCTGCAAGAAGTGGAGAGGAGATGAGAAGTGAATAAGATGTAAAAAGGATCCTGAGAGGCGTTTGCCGGCCTGTTGTGAGGAATGGCTGCAGATGCCAAGGTCAGTGAAGAAGGAGGGGGAGGAGTAATGCAGCTCCTGGCCAAGATTCCTCTGCAACTCGTGGTGAAGACCATGGTGGAGCAGGTTGTCCCCCTGCAGCCCATGGAGGTCCACAGAGGGGCAGAGATCCACCTGCAGCCTGTGGAGGACCCCACGCCAGAGCAGGTGGAGGCCTGAAGGAGGCTGTGGCCCGTGGAGGGCCCGCTGGGACAGCTGTTCTAAAGGGACTGCACCCCGTGGAAGAGATGACCCATGCCAGAGCAGTTTCACGAAGGACTGTGGCCCGTGGGAGGGACCCCACGCTGGAGCAGAGGATGAATGCGAGGAGTTCTTCCCCCGACAATGATAAGCGGCGTAAAACAACATGTGATGAACTGACCGCAACCCCCATTCCCTTTTCCTCCCCCGTGCCGCTCGGGAGGGGAAGGTAGTAGAGATAATGTTAAGCCTGGGAAGAGGGAGGGGTGGGGGGAGGTTATCTTGTTCCCTGTCTCATTCTCCTGCTAATTTTAGAAATAAATGAATAGTTTTCCCCAAGTCAAGTCTGTTTTGCCTGTAACGGTAACTTTAAGGATTTCTCCCTGTCCTTATCTCAAACCTCGAGCCGTTTTTCCTTATATCATCTCTTCCTATTCTCTCGGAGGGTGGGGGGAGCGAGAGAGAGACTGCGTAGTCTGGTCCCCATCGGGGCTGAACTACGACAACTGGATAGATATTTTTAGCCATGTCACAAGCAAGAAGAAGCACTATGTATGTTTAAGCAATAGCCTTTACCACCAGTGGGAATGAACAGCTCTTCTGAAAAATATGTAGAGCAGTTGTTTTTAATGAAGTAGCTTAATTTTTCTTTGTTTATTAATCCGGTGGGCAGTGCTAGGCTCTGCAGACCCAGCAGCTGTTGGCCTTATGGTATGTCCAGTGTTTCAGTCTCTGCAAATCCTTTGTTACCTTAGCTGCAGGAGTTTGCACTTTCTAATTAAGAGCTTGTGGTGACCTAGCAAGGGCTGTGCTAGCTTAATAGACTCTACCTTTACAGTTGTGTCCACACATGATGGTTGCAGATTCATAGAAGACAATCCCTGTGGAGCTCCCTCTCTCCTTGGCATGCCTTGGATGCTGTGCCATCTGCTGCAGGGACTTCCCAGACCCTGCCCTTACTTTCTAGGCAAGGAATTTAACCATGGCTCTACTTAGCAGCTCATGGTTCCAGGCTGATATTGCTAATTATTCTGTCACTGCCTCCTTAGTTGGTGTTGGTGTATTACAGAATCAGTGGTCAGAGTGCTAAAGACAGCACTGAGTGGAGGCTGTAATACAGTATTGCCTTTCATCAGATAACGGTGAAGCTACCAAAAAATATATTTGTGTGAACTACAGCTTTTTCTTCAGTGCTAACACACAGAGGCCAATCTGTGAGATCTTTGCTTTGGGGCAGAGTTGGAGGATGCCAGGTTTGGTCAGGGCTGCTCATCAGCCCTGCCTCCTGTGTAAGAGACAAGTTGGTGCTAATGCCACTTCACCTTGCTCACTGTTCTTGCAGCCCAGGCAGTGCTGGTGTCTTCCCACAGGATCTGTTTGCCTAAAGAACTGCAGGAGATTCTCGGTTTTGATCCCCTTAACTAGGTACCCATCAGAAGCAGGAAAAGAGAACAAACTGGTATTGTCATTTAATTGTGGTTCAGAGGGACTGTTCACTGAATTTTTAACTGCCATGACTTCTAGGCTTCTATTTAGATAAACTATTCTTTCAGGGGTGGTGTCTCCCCCCCCCCCATAACCTTGTGTAATTGGGAAGGCAAGGTCAAACAGGCATGATAGTAAGAAGGTTTAGGTTCCCATATGTGCCTGAACCCCAGTTTCACAGTGCTTGGCAGAAGCTGCAGGAGGAATGTGGGTCTGAGGTGTGTGTCCCTGCTTTGACAGGCTGTGTTTTGTTAAGGTTAGTACTCAGCAGCATGAAGGAGTCCCTTCCACATGGCCATGCCACAAAGGGATAGATCCTCATCTGTAAATTACTCCCTGTCCCATTCCCAGTGTGTGGTGTTGAGGTGAATTCAGCAGAAGAAAGAAATTGAGGGGAAGGTGCCATTTCTCCTGGGCTACTACCATGGCTGTGCAGCGGAGGAGTCCGTGGGATGTTCTGTTTTTTTTTTTTGGTTTGGTTTGGTTTTGTGTGTGGTTGTGGGTTTTTGGGGGTTGTTTTTTTGGGGGGGGTTTTGTTGGTTTTTTTTTTTTTTTTTTTTTTTTTTGGATGGTTCTTGGCTCCTGGCAGCAGGTTGGCTGGTGTGGTGCGAGGCAGGCACATGCAGGGTTCCTGCTGTGGTCACTTGGCTCTGCCAGCTCTGTTGGGGAGTTTCCCTTGTGGAATAAATGGCCTGAGACTGGGTTTGATGTATCTCATCCTGTTAGTGATGATGAAAGGTGAAAGTCAGAGTGAAAGCTGAGCTGGTTGTCTCTATGTGATGGGTGAGGGCTGTGGGTGCTGTGACTGCTACACTTAACTCTCACTTTGGGGAGGGGGGGAAATCTGTCTTCCTATCACCTTTTTTTTTTAATAAGGAAGAATTTTATAATTTAAAATTGGTAGTGTATGTGGTAAACAATTCATTCAGAGCTACCCTTAAGTTTCTTGGGGAGTATAATGTTTGTAGTGTTACGAATGTTCAGTCAAACGATACTCTTAAGGGAAAAATGGGGAGGAGGCTTGAGAAGAATGATGCAAATCAGCTGGCACAGGATGAACACTGCTTGCAGGGCTCAGTATGGGCTTGGCTCCTTGTCGGGTGCCTGGGCAGGCGGGTACTAAATTTTTGCCTGAACAAAAGCAAAACTAAAGGGTTTTACTTTAACTATGTCGGTATGTGCTTATGGCTGAGTGTGCTGCTTAGGAATGCTTATATTGCTGAACTAAGTACGGTAACATGTACTGAGTACACTTCCATTATCATACCAAAACTAAAATTACTTTGAAAGTTGTGATTAAACTGAATTTCCAGTCTAGAAATCCATTCTTCAGGCTTTTTTGTCTGTGTACTTCAAAATCTTGGATACAATGATCTGATTGTTTATTGCAAAAGTGTGGGGTGGTGTATTTTTTTTTTTCCTTTTATCTTTCTACATCTAAGCTCAGGAGACCGGGAAACTTATTGATTTATCCTTTGGCCACGTTACCTCATAGTTGGCCAACCTCATGTCACTGTGGCCACAGTGCCTCTGGATGCTGTGAATTGTCCAGAGAGGGGATGGGATCAGCTGTGCTTCATATCATTGCCTTGGTAATGACTAATGGAGGAGAGTGGGAAACCAGAGCAGCTGAGTAAAAGCAAATAGAAAGGTCATCCTGCTGGAAGTGGTATAATGGGCTATTGACCTTTATGTTTTGATATGACTGTTGTGGGGTTTTCCAGCACTTCTTGCAGACAAAACCCAGCTGACTCATTTGGAAATCTCCGCTTTCATATGTAGCGACTTTCTTTGGTTCTTTCTAACTTTTTAGATGAAGTTTGAGAGTTGACCTTGATGGTCAGTGGAGTCAGCTTTCCATTGAAGCCAACTTTCTGATGTTTAAAAGTCTTGTTCTATCACTGCAGGGAGTTGAGGCAGTGTTTGGCCTCTGCTTTCTAGACATGTGACTCAAACCTTAAAAGAAAAGCTCTGCCTGCCTTGGTCTGTGCCATTCTGCAGCCTGAGGAAGAAAGGCGAGAAAGTTTTTCTTCACACTGGAGCAGTTTGGAAACGTGGCTCTGTCAAAGCAATCTCTGGGAGTTTGCAGCTGAAATGTGGAAGGAAGCTGAAGCAGCAGGCTTCTAACTTGATTTAAGTTTCTAAAACATTGGGGAAAATCTTGTCTAAAATGTAAACTATAAGAATTGATGAGGAACTTTGGAAATTAGAATTAAGTAGGCTCTGAATTGTGGTATATAATAATGAATTATATTTTTATATATATATATAAATCTTATGCTGGATACTCATAGTATTCTCTTTTAAATGCTGCCTCTCTGATTTCTAGGAAAAATAATATATACTTGGGTGGAATGGAGTAAATCTAAGTAGTTTGTATATAGGAGAATAATTGATACGCATCAGGAGACTGACTCTGGTTTTAGGTGTTCCAGTAAAGAGGGCTTGATTGATTGGTGTGAAAACTTTTGGGGGATCCTTGTGGGTTTAAGGTTTGGGCCCATCATCTTTTCTGAGTAACTGTGAAGGCATGGGAAGCAGAGTGGGTGAGCAGATTTACTTAGAGAGAAATGTAAAGAAAGAGACAGAGGGAGTGAAGGTGAATTGCCAAAATGAGGTGCTGGTGTCTGTTATGAGCAGGGAGGTGGCATGGCTTCAAAGGATGTATGCTTTGCTACTTCCAGAAGACATCTCATGCCTGTGTTTTTTTCCCTTTTTTCATCTAGTAGAGTATTACCACCCTTCTCAGTGGGCGGTAGTGGAAGGTTGAGGAGGTTCTCTCCTGCAGATACTTGCTTTTCATGCTGAACTTCTTGCTCGGCTCTCAATTCTGCATCCCTTCCTTTGTGCAGATCTGCCTGTGCCTCACTCCTTCCCTTGCCAGGAGCCCTCCTGTGCTCCTCTGTATGTGTTCTGGTGGAGGTAGGGCCTCTGAGAGCCCTCCTGACAAGCTGTTGAAGGTAATGAACTTTCTCTCCAGCTGTGTCCTGGAAACAAAGGGCTGTTGTGTTCAGCCTTTGTCCTTGCTGTGTGCAGGGACCCTGCAAGAAGACTCTTCCCTCTATTCCCACCAGCATCTGCATATTTGCTTTTTTTTCCATTAGTAGATAGTCCTGAATAGAGTGCATCTTTGAGTGACTTTCAAACTGTAAAATTATCATAGTGGTACCTCAGGTGTAAGGGACTGACAAAACACTATTTCAAGAGACCATTTTGTGTACTTGGACAGTTATGAGATATTTAAAGTAAATGAGGAAAATGGGAACAAACTTCACTCTGCAAGTGAAATGATGCTTGAAACGCTTGGCCTGCAAACGTTGCTTATCACTGTTTCAAGATGAGATTCGCTATAAAATTATGTTGAACATGACATGCTTTTGAATTTGTTTTGGTATAGGCTAAATTCAGTTAAGACTGAATCCAGTAGACTGTCTTGCATGTCATGGACCTGCTTGTCTCTTAATTTTGCACTGCCTGCTTTTCCTGTCCTGTAATGGGTGAAAGGTGCTTCTCTGTGCACTGTGCCAAAATGCCTTAAGCATCTTAAGAAAGAGCCTGCCACCACTGTGTCCTAGCAAACTTTATAATTCAGTCACCAAGATCAAAGGCAAATGTTTTGTTAACTTTTTTGCTTCTGTTTCAGGCTGCAGTTACTGAAGTTAATGAGAGAAATTCCGTGTAGGCATGTAATATTACATAGTAAGCCTTATTTGCATGTGACAAACTGCTTGAACTCCTACTTGATGGTTCAAGGAGTGGCTCCTTCATTCCATAGGGAAGAATAAGGTTTAAATAACACTTACTGAGAACAGGAAGCAAATGAGTTCTCAGTAAATCAGTAGTTTTATCTATATCCTACATGGGTTGTGATACAGACTCTTCTCTCACTTGTAAACGTTTAATTTTCTTTTAGGTCATTCTTTTCAGTGAAAGGCTAATGTATCAGCAGACTTAAGTGTGTGTATGTGTGAGCCTTTACTCCTTTTGCAGGATCTTGGAAATAACTGGAGGATACCAAATCAATGGAAAAAAAAAAAATAAGCCCACCAGTATTTATGGGATAATCATGTGCATGGCTGTCATAGAGAAAAAACCATCCACGTTTATTCCTTGTTTAATAGCAATTGAGGAGATGACAGGCTAAAACGGTCCAAGAAGCACTGCTAAAATAGTTTGTGGCTGTAAGCGTCAGAGGTCTGTTTGGAAATAACAGGTAGAAGTTGTTACCGCTTCTCTAGTGTGGCTTGCAGAGATAAACAGCTGCTTCTGATTTCACACTACGGTTTATTGACACTCTCAAACAGCTTAAAATAGATGACTTTCTTGTGGCTTTCTAAACTTGCCTTGCTAAACTTGCATGTGTTTCCTTTAAACAGGTTGCAAAATAAAAGCATTAAGGGCCAAGACAAATACTTACATTAAGACCCCTGTTCGTGGAGAAGAACCCATCTTTGTTGTCACTGGACGAAAAGAGGATGTAGCCATGGCCAAAAGGGAAATTCTCTCAGCTGCTGAGCACTTCTCCATGATCAGAGCATCACGTAACAAGAATGGTCCTGCCTTTGGAGGCTTGCCATGTACCCCCAACCTGCCGGGTCAGACAACAGTCCAAGTCAGGGTGCCTTACCGTGTAGTTGGGCTGGTGGTTGGACCGAAAGGAGCTACAATTAAAAGAATTCAGCAGCAGACCCATACTTACATAGTCACTCCCAGCAGAGACAAGGAGCCTGTCTTTGAAGTTACAGGAATGCCTGAAAACGTCGACCGTGCACGCGAGGAGATAGAGATGCATATAGCTGTGCGTACTGGGAACTACGTTGAGCTGAATGAAGAGAACGATTTCCATTACAACGGTACGGATGTGAGCTTTGAAGGAGGCACTCTCGGATCTGTGTGGCTTACTTCTAATCCTGTCCCTTCTAGCTGCACCAGAACGATTTCTAATTATAGAAATGACAGCTCTAGCTCCTTGGGAAGTGGCTCCACAGATTTCTATTTTGGAAGCAATAGATCGGCTGATTTCAGCCCAATGAGTCCGTTCAGCACAGGCAACTTCTGGTTTGGAGAAACGCTGCCTTCTGTAGGCACTGAAGACCTCGCAATCGACTCTCCCACATATGACTCCTTACCTACACCTTCCCAAACCACTTGGACTCATTTTGAACCTGTAAACCCTCTCTCCGGCTTTGGTAGTGACCCTGCTAGTAACACCAAGCCTCAACACCGAGGGAGCCAGCCATCTACTCCTTGCCTGTCGCCCACGTTTCTGGAAAGTCTGGATCATCCACTGGCTAGGAGAGTGAGGAGTGACCCACCTAGCACTGGCCACCAAACCAGCCTTCCCATATACATCCCTGCTTTCTCCAATGGTACCAACAGCTATTCCTCTTCCAATGGGGGCTCCACGTCCAGCTCACCCCCTGAGTTGAAACAGAAGCACGACTGCGTGATCTGCTTCGAGAGCGAAGTCATTGCGGCCCTGGTCCCCTGTGGCCACAATCTCTTCTGCATGGAGTGTGCTAACAAAATCTGTGAAAAGGAGATGCCATTCTGTCCTGTTTGCCAGACAGCTGTTACTCAGGCAATCCAAATTCACTCTTAAATATATATAGATATTATATATGGACTCCTTAAAACTCTTAAAGGCATGGGTGTAATGGTACCCTCTAGTAAACTTCCTAATGAATTCTGACTGTTGGGCTTTCTTGGGATTAGGCTGAAGTTGTTAATAAATTTTACTTTCTCAAAAGGCTGCTACAGTAACACTAAACCTAGGTGGTCTTGGTCTGGTTCAGCGTAAGCAGATGGCAGGTTTAGCAGAGATCCATCTGCTGTGACATTACGGCACAGTGAGGGGAAGTTTTCATCAATTACACAACTGAAAAAAAACCACGAAATTCTATGTGCTTTCTAAAGAATCTCTTAAGTGTTTGACTTCTGCACGCCAGCAGCAATGAACCTCATTGCCTAAATGCAGAAGTACTTGTCTGCTGTGGAGGGTTTTGTGGCATTATCAATACATCAAACAACACTTCCGATGCTGCCTTCTTTACACTGCCAGTTTTGCAAAACAGGTTTGGGGAATCTTTTTTTTTTTTTTTTTTTTTTCCTGCTTTGTGCAACAACTTATGCCTCATTCTTCAGCATTGCAAATACTTTTTAAAAAAAAAAAAAATAGTTTGATTTATTGAAATGGATGATGTTATTGGCAGGTTCAGATAATAAAAACACACCTCTGTTTTGTCTGATGTGTTAAGGGCAGTATGTCCAGAGGATCAGGAACCTCTTGATTTGTGAATTCCTACTCACTGTTTTTATAAATGTAATGTGGAAAAGTCCAGATGGCTTCATCCCATTTCAGTAAAGACTTTGGGATGCACATACTTCAATTAATAGTGAGGATGCTGACATTCCGTTCATTAGTCCAATCAAGCTGTTCTCAAATTACATTTTTAGAGAGTATGTAGTTTCAAAATGTGAAGCATTTTTGTATTAAATCCATATTTGTCTTGCACATATATAAATATTTTTTTTTAGTATAGAAAAGGAAAATGGGGAGTTGCATATGTGCCCTGGTATTATTCATGACAGTGGCCCTGCAATCAGTTTACTTCATTTCAAAACTGTCTTTCCAATCATAAGGGAAAGTCTTTTGAATGTGCTGCTTGTATTTCAACCTGTGGCTGTTTCTATTTTTTTTTTTTTTTTTTTTTAAATCCTCAGTAGATTCCCAAATCTGTACTGGCATATATTAAAACAACAAAAACAAAGACAGACACAAAGTGGAGTTTTGGTGGATTTTTAAAATTTTTTTTAAGCATTATTTTCCCGAGACAAAGCTTTTTTCTTAATATACATATAATTTCTTTTTGTTATACTGAACTAGTAAATAAACAGGAAAAGTTTATTTTTTATTTCCACTTGAAGAGTTACATTTCATATAAAAGTTTACAAATAACTGTATTTTGATTTTCAGTATAAGAGTTGCCTTGATGGCATATTATGTACTGCATAACTTTAATGCTATAATTGCTTGTAGAATAGTTACATGTCAGTATTGAAACCTAATCTCTAGCTGCAGTCTTGTAGATATGAACAAATGTTCACTGAGCATGTATTTTATATTTTATTGCATTGTACACCACAACTAATAAGCCAAGGACTTGACAGACATTAGGTGTGTGTACTGTTTCTATAAACCACAAACTAAGAATGATAAACTATCAATATAGCTTAGTATTTGCTAAGTTTACTACACTTTTTGTTATGTAGGGAGGTCATAGGGATTATAAATTCAATTTGAGTAAAGTTTAAAAACTATATATTTTATGATAAAGGGCCTTTAACTTATGATGGCCAAAGCACTGATATTATATATTTGCTGTAAAGAGAACTATAAGAGTTTTATTTTTCTGATATTAAAAGTTATTAATAAAGACTTGTTTCCATTAACTTGAATGTTTTGCTGTCTTCATGCTTGTCACTTGGAGCAGCCTGTGGAGGCTGGGGCTGGCTGGCATTCCTCCCTCAGTGTAAAAAAATTTGATAACATTTTAAGGCCACCTGGCTTTAAAGGTGTGTATTTATAAAAACACTGCTGAAGACTGTTTTCTGCAGCCTGGTGGTATTGAAGGGGGACCCTTGTTAGTTCTTGATGGTGGGGGAGATAATAACAATGGGGTGCTGCTAAGTTTGTTTTTTTGACAGAACCTATTTCTGATTATTCTTTGGGGGGGGGGGGGGAACCAACCTGCTCCTTGAATTTCTCCTGCTTGGCTAAGGATGTTAGATGCTCAAGGGCTGTTTTGCATGGGGCACACTTCACCCTCACCATCATCAACTGTTCAAATGTCCCTGGGCTGTCTGGAGGTGGTGGAGCCTGTGGTCCCTGAAGACGTGGCCCTGGAGCTTGTCCTCAAATCTAAACTCGCTCTTTGCTCTTCAGGAGAAGGGAGACTATTTAACTACCTTTTTTAAGACTAAGTCTTGGGAAGAGATCAAAGAGTATTTAAATTTACTTCACAGGACTCTTGAGGTGGTTTTAGTGTTGCAGCAAGAGGCCTCAGACAGTAGGCAAATGTAACCTCATTATTTCTAGCTGTACATCAACTATCTGCATTCTCAAACTCTCCAACATGTTTTATTTAGCAGAGCAAGTAGCACTGCAGTTACTTTGGCATTGCATAAGACAGGGGCTTTAAAAACCTCCAGTTCTCAATTTGTTGAAGTGAATTTATTTTTCTGTGCATGAGGAGCACTTGTGGAGCAGTTACAGTGAATTTCCAAGAGCTGCTACCGTAAACTGTAAAATAAATAAAGGCTGAAGGAGCCAGGGATGCAGGTTGTTGCAAAGAAAACAAATGGGAATGCAAAGGGCGCTGGTGAGTGGGCATGGGGCCCTATTGAACAGGACATGAGGCACAAATGTGAGGGGGGATCGCACCACAGCCACTGGAATGTCACAGCAGAGCTACAGTGCTTGCAGGATGGCTTCTGTGGCTCCTGTCCCCATCCTTCTAAGCCAGCAGCTATGGAGACCACCAGCCCCATGTCCCTCAAAGGCTTGTGAGGGCACAGGTGTGTGACACCATCTCTGCACACCTGCAGGAGCAGCTCACCTTAAAAAAAACCACCACCAACACACACCCAAACTCTCCAGTTTTTGCAAGATTTCCATTTGCCATGCTGGCACCATGGGTATGTAAGTTGCAAATAGAGGTTGTCCCCGGAAAATTGCTGCACCAGTCTCCAATAGGCAGAGCAGAAGGAATAATCTTACTTCTAACCCTCTCAAAGGGACCTCTGACGCATATTTAAAAGAAATGAACAATGAATAGTGTGGCCAGGATTAGAGAGGCCCTGCCTCCAGCCAGGTAGAGGAGAGGGACAACAGAGTTTGTTGGACTGTGTGGATCCGATGGCTTGGTACATCAGACCCACAAGAGTATAAGGCTCTAGTGGATACTGGTGCACAATGTACCTTGATGCCATCAAGATATAATGGGGCAGAACCCATTTGTATTTCCAGAGTGACAGGAGGATCCCAAGAGCTGACTGTATTGGAGGCTGAAGTGAGCCTGACAGGGAATGAGTGGCAAAAGCACCCCATAGTGCCTGGCCCAGATGCTCTGTGCATTCTTGGTATAGATTACCTCAGAAGTGGGTATTTCAAGGACCCAAAAGGGTACCGGTGGGCTTTTGGTGTAGGTGCTTTAGAGATGGAGGAAACCATACAGTTGTCCACCTTGCCTAGTCTCTCAGAGGATCCTTCCATTGTGGGGTTGCTGAAGGTTGAAGAACAACAGGTGCCAATTGCTACCACAACTGTGCACCGGCGGCAGTATTGCACCAACTGAGACTCCATAATCCCCATCCATAAGCTGATTCATCAGCTGGAGAGCCAGGGAGTGATCAGCAAGTCCCGCTCACCTTTTAACAGTCCCATATGGCCAGTGAGAAAAATCTAGTGGAGAGCAGAGGTTAACGGTGGATTATCGTGGCCTGAATGAGGTTACACCACCGCTAAGTGCTGCTGTGCCAGACATGTTAGAACTTCAATATGAACTGGAGTCAAAAGCAGCCAAGTGGTATGCCACCACTGATATTGCCAATGTGTTTTTCCCCATCCCTTTGGCAGCAGAATGCAGACCACAGTTTGCTTTCACTTAGAGGGGCATCCAGTACACCTGGAATCGACTGCCCCAGGGGTGGAAACACAGCCCCACCATTTGCCATGGGCTGATCCAGACTGCACTGGAAAAGGGTGAAGCTCCAGAACACCTGCAATACATTGATGACATCATTGTGTGGGGCAACACAGCAGCAGAAGCTTCTGAGAAAGGGGAGAAAATAATGAAAATCATTCTGAAAGCCAGTTTTGCCATAAAATGAAGCAAAGTCAAGGTGCCTGCACAAGAGATCCAGTTTTTAGGAGTAAAATGGCAAGATGGACGTCGTCACATTCCAATGGATGTGGTCAACAAAAAAAAACAACTATGGCTCCACCAACTGACAAAAAGGAAACACAAGCTTTCCTGGGTGTTGTGGGTTTCTGGAGAATGCATATTCCAAATTACAGTATGGTTGTAATCCCTCTCTATGAAGTGACCCGAAAGAGGCATGATTTTAAATGGGGCCCTGAGCAACAACAAGCCTTTGAACAAATTAAACAGGAGATTGTTTGTGCAGTAGCCCTTGGGCCAGTCCAAACAGGACAAGATGTTAAAAATGTACTTTACCTTGCAGACAGGGACAATGGCCTTACCTGGAGTCTCTGGCAGAAAACACCAGGGGAGACTCAAGGTTTTGGAACAGGGGATATAGAGGATCCGAGGACCACTATACTCCAACTGAAAAAGAAATACTGGCAGCGTATGAAGGCGTTTGAGATGACTCAGAAGTGATTGGTACTGAAGCACAGCTCCTCCTGGCACCCCGACTGCCAGTGCTGGGCTGGATGTTCAAAGGGAGGGTCTCTTCTACTCATCATGCAACTGATGCTACATGGAGTAACTGGGTCACGCTGATCACACAGTGGGCACCATATAATAATCTACCAGAAAATGAGAGGCGATACGCCCTGTTCACTGATGGGTCTTGTCATATTGTAGGAAAATATCAAAAGTTGAAAGCTGCTGTGTGGAGTACTACACGACGAGTTGCAGACTTGTGGATGGTGTCAAATGCTCTGTGGAGGTGGTTAAAGCAATGGAAACAGAGCAACTGGCAGCAATTAAGCAAGCCAAGCGGTTAAAGCCTCTGTGGTATGGAGGACGATGGCTGAAATATAAATATGGAAAGGCCAGGCAGATTGATTACATCACACTCCCACAAACCCGTCAAGGCAAGCGCCATGTGCTTACGATGGTGGAAGCAACCACTGGGTGGCTGGAAACATATCTCATACCCCATACCACTGCCCAAAACACCATCTTGGGCCTTGAGAAGCAAGTTCTCCGGCGACATGGCACTCCAGAAAGAATTGAGTCAGACAATGGGACTCATTTCCGAAACAACCTCATAGACACTTGGGCCAAAGAGCATGGCATTGAGTGGGTATATCACATCCCCTATCACGCATCAGCCTCTGGAACGACTGAACAGTACAATGGACTGCTGAAAACTACACTGAAAGCAATGGGTGGTAGGTGTTCTGGTGTTGTTTAGTGAGGGGGGGCCTAAGGTGGTAGCTTCTGTAGGAAACTGCTAGAAGTTGCTCCCCTTTGTTCAGTGGACTCGGCCAGGCCTAGGGCGGACCCACTGCTGGCCAAGGCTGAGCCGATTGGTGGCAGAATGTTCCCTGATAATGCCTCTGCGATCACATATTTAAGAAGAGGAAAAACAGAAGAAAAAAAAGGAGAGAAGATGTGAAGGAGCTGAGCAGGGGCAGAAATGGGGAGGCCCGAGCCTTGTGGGCCTTGCAGGCCTCACCCTCTGGCCTCCTGCCGGGCAGCTGACTGGGCCTGACTCGGCCTGGCCTGGCTGCAAGAAGTGGAGAGGAGATGAGAAGTGAATGAGATGTAAAAGATCCTGAGAGGTGTCTGCCAGCCTGTGGTGAAGAATTTTTCTTGTGAGAGGAACAGCTGCAGACGCCAAGGTCAGTTCAGAAGGAGGGGGAGGAGTAATGCAGCTCCTGGCCAAGATTCCCCTGCAGCCTCTGGTGATGACCATGGTGAAGCAAGCTGTCCCCCTGCAGCCCATGGAGGTCCACGGAGGAGCAGAGATCCACCTGCAGTCCATGGAGGACACCACACAGGGGCAGGTGGATGCCTGAAGGACGCTGTGGCCCATGAAGGGCCCGCTGGGGCAGCCATTCTGGAGGGACTGCACCCTGTGGAAGAGATAGCCCCACGTCGGAGCAGTCATGAAGGACTGTGGACCGTGGGAGGGACCCCACGATGGAGCAGGGGAGGAATGCGAGGGTGTAACTGGTTCGTAGGATTCCTATGCACAAAGTTCACCCAGCATATGATATTTGAAAGCACAACAGTATTTATTGCTCTATTATAGCCTTTTATAAGCAGTTACAGTTCCTAGCATAAGCAGTTACCAGCATATTGTTTTCCCTTTGTGAGAGTCTTACCAACCCAACTAAGCCGGAGACACCGCTGAGCAGGAGGATGATGATCAGCGGGGTCAGAGCAGAGAAGGGAGGTAGGCGCAGCACCTTCAGGGTGTCCCCTGTTGTTTGTAGAGTGTGCTCTGGGTCCTTTCTCTCTCCCTCCGCTCCGAGCCACCTCTGTTTATCCCCTCAGCAGATTCAGTGGAAGAGTACTGACCAGGTGTTGATGCACGTGTGGCCAGCGCATGCAGCAAGGCCTGCCAAGTACGTGCCCTGCTGGCTAACAGCGGTTCCCGGATAGCAGCAACATCCTGCTCAATAACAACCCTCCTAGCTCCCCTCTCTGAGATAACAACCCTCCTGGCTCCCCTTTCCAAGGTTGCGTTCTCACAGCTGTGTGCAGCTTACAATTCCCCACAGTGGCCCTACATGGACCATCACTGAAATCCCTCACACAGAGGGGTTCTTCCCCCAGCAATGACGCAGCAGCGTGAAACAATGTGTGATGAACTGACCGCAACCCCCATTTCCTCTTCCCCCCCTGTGCCGCTCGGGGAGGGGAAGGTGGCAGAGATAATGTTAAGCCCAGGAAGAGGGAGGGGTGGGGGGAGGTTATCTGTCTCATTCTCCTGCTAGTTTTAGTAATAAATGAATAGTTTTCCCCAAGTCAAGTCTGTTTTGTCCGTAATGGTAACTTTAAGGATTTCTCCCCGTCCTTATCTCAAACCTTGAGCCGTTTTTCTTATATCATCTCCCTCTATTCTCTCAGAGGGTGAGGGGAGTGAGAGAGAGAGAGACCGTGTAGTCTGGCCCCGACTGAGGCTGAACTACGACAGTAGGACCTTCAGAAATTGGAATAAACATTTAGCAAAAGCCACCTGGTTAGTCAACACTCAGGGATCCACCAATCAAGCTGACCCTGCCCAATCAGAACTTTTACATACTGTACAATGGGATAAAGTCCCTGTGGTGCATGTAAGGAATATATTGGGGAAGACAGTCTGGGTTATTCCTCCCTTGGGCAAAGGCAAACCCATGCATGGGATTGCTTTTGCTCAAGGACATGGGTGTACTTGGTGGGTGATGTGGGAGGATGGGGAAGTCTGATGTGTACCTAAGGGAGATTTGATTTTAGGTGAAAACACCCAATAATTTGAACTGTATGATTTTAACTACTATATAATACTGTATGTCATAATTTCTGTAGTTAATATATGTTATATCAAAGGTATTGCAGCAAGAATCTCCCAGATCAGTGAAGAATGAACTTTGATGAAACAGCTGTGATGGAACCAGAACTGGCACCCAACAACTTCCTCGAGATCAACATCTTCAACTCTCAGACCATGGACATGATATACCAGTCATGCCAGATGTACCAGCTGTGAGCTCCAGATGCAGCCTGCAACAACCCCACACTACATACCATCCCTCCTGCCCTGAAAGACTCTTATGACAGGTGGAACTCAAATGATATCTGTGTGTATATATCAAAGCATGACGCAAATGTTATGGAATGAGAAGTGTCCTGGTTTCGGCTAGGATGGAGTTAATTTTCCTCTCAGTAGCTGATCTGTTTTGGATTTCATATGTAAATAATGTTGATAAACACACAGATGTTGTTATTTGTTGCTAGAGAGACCAAGGTCTGTCTTCCCAGGTTTCGATAATGTGCAGATGCAGGAAGCTGGGAGAAAGGCAAACAGAATAATTGACCCAAACTGGCCAAAGAGAGTATTCCATGCCACAAACATCAGGCTCAGTACTTAAGTGAGGGGGTGAGCTGATAAACTGCCTCTTTTTTTTTTTTTTTCTCTCAGGGTTCTGAATCGTTTTTGGATTGTTTACAGTTTTTTTTTTTCGTTCCATGATTGCTGCTTGGGACATGCTGTATCAGTCATTGGATTGTTTTTGTTTTTTTTTTTAATTATTCTTCTTTTTTTTTTCTATTAGTATTATTATCATTATTTTTATATATAATTATATTTTCCTTTGCTCTCCTAGTAAACTGCCTTTATCTCAACCCAAGAGTTTTATTTTCTTCCCGATTCTCTCCCCCGTCCCCTGGGGAGGGTGATTGAGTATCTGTGTGGTACTCGATCGCTGACTGTAGCTAAACTATGACATATAGTTGAGTGTATACTAGCACAGAAATCCTTCTACACAGGTAGAAAGAGAGTTTCTCAGACAGTATATTGAAAAGATTCATAGAGTGGCCTATTTGAATTCAGTTTTCCCAAAATTTAGGAGGTTGATATCTTAGCCACGCGAATCTGTAAAAATTGGCTAAATGTCCTAGTAAATGAAAGAACAAACTTATGATATCTTGGATACTCTCTGCCTTTGTTCTGAATAGAAAGATGAAAGAGTTTCTTTGCGAGCGACGGAGGAACGTACGACAAAACACCCAATATGAGTAATAAGCGTAGTTCGATTTATTAGTCCCGGGTGCGCATATTTATATTGCTAAGATAAAATATGCCTACTAGTCATTGCATGATTGGCTTAAGCTGTAATGGTTACATTTGCATATCCCTCCTACTTGCAGTTAGCTAATCTGGAAAGTCCGTTAACCTGGAAAGTCCTGTACTTTTCATGTTTTCACTTTCTCAAAGTTATTTACCATCTTCTTCAAGGTTGCTTCGTTTACTTTCTCACAGGTGGCCTCATTACTTTCTCACAGGCGGCCTCATTATTTTCTCACAGGTGGCTTCAGTACTTTCTCACAGGAAGCTTCATTACTTTCTCACAAGTGGCTTCAGTGATGTCCTTGAGGCCTGCTGCTCACAAACATAACAATTCCATTCGGTCTGGATTGTTCACTAAGTGTCCCTGATACTCCAGGTATCCAACATTTCTTCTATTTGTATCATTATGGGGAATTATCTACTGATATTACTGGGGAGAATTCAATGTATTTTTCATGAAGTGGTGCAGAATAACCCATGGTGTTCAGTAGAAACAGGGAATGCAGACATGGATGTACATTTAGGATGAAAAAAGAAAGTCACAAAGCTAAATTAATGCTCAAGCTGAACTCCCAGTGAAGTTAGGCTGTTCTTTTAGCTACACCTGACATAAACTCAGCAGCACTGTAAATAATAACAATGCTGTAAGTGATAGCTCTTGGCTACCTGTGAAATGTTATTCCTTGACAATATTAGTGACACTGCTAAGAAGCCTTGGAGCACATGCCAAAAGATGTCACTAGATCTGCTCGGTAGTGACAGGTGGGACTCAGTAATATGTGAAAATGTCCACACAAATGTGATTATGAATTACAGCTCTATATAGCCCCAGGATAAGTGTAGGGGCTAATCCTGTTCTCTTCTTTCTCTGAAGCTTTATGTAGTGGGAGTAGTCCCTGGAAGAGGCCTGCAGACAGATAAAAGCCTCAGGGTCTGCACAACATTTCAGTTTCTCTCTGGATCCTCCCTCTGGTGTTTCTGGATCTGAGGCTGAGAGAGCACTGGACACTGATCTGGGACCCCCTGAACTCCCATGGAACCCTGCTCCATGTTCAAGCTCCCTTAGTCTGTCTGGTCAACCTTTTATGAGCTTAGAAATGCTTTCTAACTTTCACCTCAAACTGGGAACCTTGTATTTCAAAGCAGTCAATTTTCCTTGAACTGAGAGCCTGCCTCTTACTGCTGTTGATATGTAAAATATACAGGAGAGAATGAAGTCAAGCCATTAGAATTATTGATGCTGGGGATATGAAGCACAAAAAGTGGAGGGAGGAGAAAAGGCCATCACTCCACACTCCAGCACCTCACTGAGGCAGAACTGCCTGGTGGAGCAGCATATGCTCCCCTCAAAGGATCACAGTGGGAAGCTTTGCATAAGTAACTGAATTTTGTCATTGGCAGCAGTGTCAGCATTAGAGCTGATGAGGAATTTTGCAGTGAAACAATTTTTAAAAATTCATCAATTCATCAAAATAGAAACCTCTCTGTGAAAAAAATTGTTCTTTGACAGATTTCTGACGTAAAAATTAAAGGAAAAAAAAACTTCCTTAATATTTAATACCATTTTCTAAGCAATGCATGCTATTATGATATCAAAATTACTTTTTCTTTGAAAATGTATGATATAATTTTAAAATGTTTAGTCTCTTTCAAATATTGATAAAGATTTTTAACAATATTGTTTTTAAAATTCAGCTCTATAAATGGTTTATAAATTTTTGACATATAACCCTGGTTTTAAAAAATCATGAATATTTTACAATGGTAGAAAAGATTTTCCCATTGCAATTTTAGTGAACAGTCATTTCCTAGCTGTATCTTCTTAAGAGACTTCAAAAATCTAAAACAGTTTTGTACAAATTCTATTGCTGGACAGAGAAAATTCTATGTTGGTATTATTTCTTCTCTTTCATGAGACTTTCATTAGCAGAGAAATTGCCCTCTAATTCTGGCCCAACATTATTATCAAAGGAAGACCAGCACTCACATCTAAGGGTGCAAATTTCTGAGGAGTAACTTATCCCTTAGCTTGACCAGGGATTCAGTTGTCTAAATGAATTTATCTGGTCCTGAAAAATCTAAGCTCAGATCTTGATCAACCATTTGAATCACTACTTTCACTGCTATTTATCTCATGGTTTTCTTTCCTCCTAGCTATGAAAAAACCCCAAATATACCAGGAATAAAAGTCCTACAGCAAGAGTTGGTAATGGCAGTGAACTAGGAGCAGTGATCATAGTAAACTCTCTTATTTTCTAAAATTTCCTTAATTATCATGCTCCTCACCTTCCCATTGACTATATGCACTCAAAAGAAGTTATACAAATAGATCTTTAAGAATAGGCCCATGATTAATACATATCACTTTTTGCCTAGTAAGTGACACAGCTCTTTTACCTGAGTGAAACTATGGTAAATGAGTTGGTTTAGCATTATGTCTGTGGTGACCATAGAGTGAGATATAAGGTTTAAAAATAAAAAAAAAAATTAAAAGGCATACACCAAGTAACAGAGAAATTATTAATGATTCATGAAACAGAAATAAATTTTTTTAAAATTGTTTTGCTTTACTCTTTTCCAAATATTTTAAAGTCACTAATGAAAGTTATGTATTTCCTATTTACTGAAAATTATGCCTTCTGAGACTCAAGCTTTCAGTCAATCATGAATTCTGTTCAGTAGAGGCAGTCTACTGCAGTAGGTATATCATTATAGCTTGATATTTTTTTCCAAATGTGTAAATGTCATATTTAATGACACAACAAAGCCAAAAATGTTGAATGAATTGAAGTAAAAATGAGACATTCAACTGATTAATTAAAGGGTAGGCTAAATGTATCTATAAAAAAATCACACCTTTTAATTATTCTGTCTTCTGTGTTCTGAGCACAGGTTTGCGTGTGTGTGCTTTATCTGAGAACAGAAGAAAACCACGAGAAGGGTATATTGTTTACTGTCATGGTAAACCCAAAGTTTTTCATGGTCCATTTCTCCTACTGGCTTATTTGTTCCTGGTTTTAGAAATTTGGAGTGCCATTTCAATAATCATTGGTGTTTTGAAACAGTGTCCTGATGTACTTTAAATAAAGACTGGGCTCTCTTTGCTGGATTTTATCTCAATTCTTTTCTCAACCATAGCACCCTCACATGAGGGGAAAAAACTGAAACATGTTTGATACCTGTGGAAGATGGAAAGAACTTTTTTTTGAAGCAAATCTAGAGGAGGGCCACAAAAATGATCAGAGGGCTGGAGCACCTCTCCTATGAAGACAGGCTGAGAGAGTTGGGGCTGTTCAGCCTGGAGAAGAGGATGTTCTGGGGAGACCTTATTGGGGCCTTCCAGTACCTCAAGGGGGCTATAAGAAAGATAGGGATAGACTTTTTAACAGACTTGTAGTGACAGGACAAGGGGTAATGGTTTTAAACTAAAAGAGGGTAGATTTAGACTAGATATAAGGAAGAAATCTTTTATAATGAGGGTGGTGAAAAACTGGAACAGGTTGCCCAGAGAGGTGGTGGATGCCCCATCCTTGGAAACATTCAAGGCCAAGTTGGATGGGGCTCTGAGCAACCTGATCTGGTTGGAGATGTCCCTGCTCCTTGCAGAGGGGTTGGACTAGATGACCTTTAAAGGTCTCTTCCAACCCAAACTATTCTATGATTCTATGATTCTACAGTGCGTGGTGGCAAAGACTCCGTTATTTGGGTGTCAGTCAGTAACCTGACACAGGAGTCAGTACAGCTGCCTTCATTTAACGTCCTTCAAATTTCATGAAACATGATAAATAATTAAGAATCTGTGTTAGTCTAAAAAAAAATAACCCTTTCCATACATATTTTCATTGTCTTTTTCATCCAAAACTGCATGAATTTCAATATTTGCAATAACTGCATTACACCAAGTTGTACAAACACTTCTAATGTCTTTTGAGATAAAGTATTGTTCAAAAAGATGTTGATGAGAGTCTCTGCCAAGGCTAAATTATATGCGCGATAACTTTTTTGTCCAGAGTTCATCTTACTGAGCAACCTAGGAGTTCTGAAAGTACTTGACTTGTTTATGTTAATAATGCTCTTTCTACTGCTTCTAGTATAAATTTTACTGTCAAGCATACACTTAAAATTTTACATTTCTCAGAAAATATTTTGTCAGGAGATCTTGAGAATTTATTTATGAACTACTTTCCACAGAGGAGTTAAATCTGACTGATATGCCCTGCCTCTCAGGATGCCATTAACTCTGTGACACTTCATAGCCTTTGTTAATCAAAATTGCTTTAGCTGACTTTTACTAAAACAGAGGGAAATACAGTCTTCCTTGTCAGTACAAGCTCAGGGTACACATATTTACATTTTCTAATGTTGAAGCTAATTTGGAAACTTCGTATATTTAGAAATTTCATATCTTTAAATTTCTCCCTTACTTTTTCCAGTGTATTCCAGCTACAGTTTCTCTCTCAGTCAAACTTGAAATCTTTTCTGTATATCTGTTAATTTCAAACTACAGAAAGGTAGCACTCAAATGAGTTTCACTGTTGTCTTGTTCTATCCTATTTCCAAAATAGTAGCACCTAAAATAATAACAAATCTCTATGAAATATGAAAATGTAGAAGTTAATTTAAATTTACTGCTCTGGAAGTGAAATCTGGCTACTGTGGAATATATTGCATTATCTCCATGCTTTGCTGACTGTCAGTTAGCTGTGTCTCAACAGCATATTCGCCATTGTCCAGACACCTAAATTGCATTCTGACAATAATCACAATAATCTCTGTTCTAATCTAGACAAAGTTCCCAGAGAGAATATCTTTTCCTAGGCCCATATATTAAAAAGAAAATCTCCTGTGCACTGCTTTGACATTTTATATTCGTTTTATAAGTAAACTAAAATTAAATGTTTCCCTGTCGTGGTTTTGTTAGTGAGGGGGGGCCTAAGGTGGTAGCTTCTGTAGGAAACTGCTAGAAGTCGCTCCCCTTTGTTCAGTGGACTTGGCCGGTCCTAGGGCGGACCTGCTGCTGGCCAAGGCCGAGCCGATTGGTAGCAGAATGTCCCGTGATAACGCCTCTGCGATAACGTATTTAAGAAGGGGAAAAACAGAAAAAAAAAAAGAGAGAGAAGAGAAGATGTGAAGAAGCTGAGCGGGGGCAGAGGCGCAGAGGGGGAGGCACAGGCCTCACGGGCCTTGCAGGCCTCACCCTCTGGCCTCTCGCCAGGCGGCCGACTGGGCCCAACTCGGTCCAGCCCGGCTGCAAGAAGTGGAGAGGAGATGAGAAGTGAATAAGATGATGTAAAAAAAGATCCTGAGAGACATCTACCAGCCTGTTGTGAGGAACGGCTGCAGATGCCAAGGTCAGTTCAGAAGGAGGGGGAGGAGTAATGCGGCTCCTGGCCAAGATTCCCCTGCAGCCTGTGGTGACGACCATGGTGGAGCAGGTTGTCCCCCTGCAGCCCATGGAGGTCCACGGAGGAGCAGAGATCCACTTGGAGCCCGTGAAGGACCCCGTACCGGGGGAGGTGGATGCCTGAAGGCAGCTGTGGCCCATGGAGGGCCCGCTGGGACAGCTGTTCTAGAGGGACTGCACCCGCAGAAGAGATGACCCACGCTGGAGCAGTTCCACGAAGGACTGTGGTGTAGGGGTGGGACCCCACGATGGAGCAGGGGAGGAATGCGAGGAGTTCTTCCCCCAACCATGAAGCAGCGGCGTGAAACAGCATGTGATGAACTGACTGCAACCCCCATTCCCTCTTCCCCCTCTGTGCCGCTCGGGGGCGGGGGGAAGGTGGTAGAGATAATGTTAAGCTCGGGAAGAGGGAGGGGTGGAGGGAGGTTATCTTGTTCTTTGTCTTATGATCCTGCTGTTTGTAGTAATAAATGAATAGTTTTCCCCAAGTCGAGTCTGTTTTGCCCGTGACGGTAACTTTAAGGATTTTCTCCCTATCCTTATCTCAAACTTCGAGCCGTTTTTTTCTTATATTATCTCTCCCTATTCTCTTGGAGGGTAGGCAGAGTGAGAGAGAGACTGCATAGTCTGGTCCCGATCGGGGCTGAACTATGACACCATGGGATGCAGTTGCATCTCGCTGCTTTATTTCCTAGAGCCAAAGACACAAATCTTTACCTTTTTTTTTTAAGTAAAAAAACCCCATACTCTGTTACACAATTTCAGGAAAGTTTACAGTATATAAGCCACAAACTTGGGCTAATGAAAAACATACAGTAAGCTACAAAGGAACTACTGGGAATTCTGTTAACCACTTATCAAAAGGCAATGGTTAAAAGAAGAAATGCTTAACTAGGCTTTCATGCTCAGAGAAGAAAGAAAGAAAAAAAAAAAAAAAACAACCAAAAAAACCTCACCACGCACCAACCCTCTCATGGTGAATTTTGGGTTATGGGTACTTCACAGCTCTCAATTCACCTGAATCACAACTTAGTAGTGTTATTAAACTTCACCAAAAAAACACAGAAAAAGGTACTGGAGTAAAAAAATGCTAGGTGATTTTGGTGAACTTGAAAGAAGTCTTGTAAATTTAGGAGTGATGTGTTACAAAGCACAGCAGCAGTCAAACAGTGCCAAAGCTCCGAGATCTTTGGCGATAGCAGTTCTGCTTTCCACCAGCTCTCACCAAGTAAAACCTTCACAGCACTGAAAAGTCAAGTCCATTCTTGGGGACCTCAGTGGCATTGTACGCAGCAGCTTTGACTCCCAGTTGCACCTCCCAGATCATTTGCAGAAACAGACAAGCGAGAAGAGTGTTTTGGAGTTGGATGACAAGACAATTCAATATCCAGCTCCTACATGACTGGTGGTGAAGTGATTTCCACTGGATTCATTTTCCTGTCCAGGACCAAAGTGTCAACTACTCCCATTGGGGTAGAGGCTCATGAATAACCCAAGGCAACTTGCAAATTTCAGTCCCAAGAACAGTACCACAGTGTTCAAAAACCTGTTACCAGTCATGGAAACACACCTCTTATCAGCAGGACAGGCGAGACCATCTCTTTTAATGTTTTAAGTCTTACTAAAAAAAAAAAAGTAACCTCTCAAGAATTGTGTCCTTAACAATAAAGCAATCAATTAAGCATCTTACAATTTTATAGAGCAGATGTTAAGTAAAGTAGCATGTGGCCTGGAAGGAAAAGAGGAGGGAGGAAAGAGAATTTCTTAAATGAAGTCTGAATTCCACCTAGAGGAAGACCCATCTGGCTGTCTTTAACTGGTTGCATTAAAGAAGGGACCAGCGATCCCAGTCACTCTGCGGAGCAGAATAAAAAGGCAAATCAGGGAGACAGTCCTTTCTAAAGCACTTACTCTTCAAAAGAAGAGATTAAAAATGTCTCAATAAAGACCACCATCAAGACGTAAACAACATTTGAAGGGTTCAGAGGCAGAAGCTCCCACTTTGTACACTGGCATAGGCATTTTTCAATAGTTTCTAGTAAAACAATTGAGGCAGTTGTTCCTGAGCTACGCAGAGAGGACACTGTCGTCTTTAAAAGCATCACAAGAAGTAAGATGGTCTTAAAGGTAAGGCATAGGAACTGGTCACAGGTTCAAGGACTACTGCTGCTGATTCATGACTGGGGGAGACCATGGTCTCCTTTGTACTTTAGGTCCCTCTCTGTAAAGCAGCCAGAGCACTTCCCAGGTCTCCAGTACACTAGAACCATTAATGAAGTGATTTGTATCGCAGCCAGGGCCCTAAACTCATCATTCTCAAGCCGAGAAAAATGATGCAAGGAACAATCATTTTCTAACCAGCATGGCTTGGCTGTTGATTCCTGTTAGAATTTAGTATTTTTAAAACCATTCCAGTAAAAAGGTTTCCTCTCCTACATCTCTATTGCATTAACTTGAAATGCCCTCGCTTTCAAAGCTAACAATAACACAGCTAAAGCCGTCTAAACCTTCCAGTGCTAACCCCAGCTCTCCAGGACATGAAGTGAAATTACAAAGTACACCAGACCAGCACAATGCTTTTTTTTGAGAAGTGCATAATTGAGGGTGAGAAACACAGGGGTAATTATTTCATCGAAAAAGAACTAAGCATAGCAGACAGGGGAATGGGATCGCAAGCAAGAGAGTGCTAGCTGAAAAAAAAGTACTTGTTTAATTCACTGAATTTGAGACATTCAGAGCACAAGAGGAGACTCAATTCTGGTATTCTTGACATCCCTGCCTAAAGCGCATATGGGGATCATCACAGCTGTCAAGCAGCTCTAACTCTTTTCCGAATCTCAGAAAAAGATGTAAATGTAAGACTGTCAGAGATACAATGTGCTGCTGCTGAAGGGTTTCCAATCCATTATGTGCTGCCTTTTATGTCTTGTCATAAGAAATAAAAGTACAAAAATTAAGTTAAAGGCATATTAAAAACAAAGAATGAGATTTTTCTCATTTTGCCCTTTAACCATTATGATTGTATCTTATTAGTAACTGCCTGGTGGGTAAGATGAATGCCATTTCAGTATTTCAACTGCCTCACGTGCTGTTCAGATTTCTCCTGATGTAACACAGGCAAGAACACTAACAGGTAGAAGTAATCTTTCCCTATTTTATCAAAGTTTGGCCCAATCAAAATGTAAGCAACCAGTACATAGGCTTTTCTGTGAAGTAGCCATATACAGATCAGTCATCCACCAAGATAAGCACCTTTCAAAACCACAAAATTAAATAGGGAGTAAGCTCACGGACTCCTAAACAAATGAACAGTCTGTTATAAGCAATTCATCACTCAGGCTAGACACTTCCCAAAAGCCAAGGCACCTCAAATGTAGCAGTAAGAGCAGGACAGAAAATTAAAAAGGGAGGTTGGTAAGAAGAACATGTAGTCAGGTTCTTCATCTCTTCCCCCAAATTAAGTTTTTTTTTGTGGATGAAGTGTAATCAAGTTGCTGGTTAATAAGCTTCTCTGAGGACGTAGTCAGAATCCTTTACTGAAAGTGTTCCTCAAGTATGAAGCAGCTTGCTTTTTGGGCAAACTAGATCATTAGGAGAGAAAGGAAAGTGAAAAAGGTTTTAAACTAAGGGCCTTGAGAAAAGCAAAGACTTTTTTCAAACATCAAGAAGTTGCCACATAAGAGAAAAAAAAAAAAATAGTTCTCATTAGAAGTTAGTCTGAAGAAGGCAACACTGTTAATGAAAATGCGGAGAAAACTCATCCATTTCTGGCCATCACTCCAAAGTCATCTGTCTTCTGTGCTTCCACGCCTAAGGCAGAAACGACGACTGCCGACTTCTTAAGAATTTCAGTGGATGGGGGAAGCAATACCTAAACACTGTGTGTCATAGCTCTCTACACATTCCTGAAACTATGCAAGAAACTTGGCAAAAAGCTTCTGAATAATCTCTTCCAAGACTTCTACTTAGGTTAACCACCACAACTGTGCTGAGCACAGCAGGCAGACCGAATCTGCAGCACTTGAAGGACTTGACTTGGAATCTACACACATCTAATCTGTTTAACCAAGCTCCAACTCCTCACACACATGCTGAAAAATAAGGAATTTCTGCTCCTTCTTCATATCCTGTCCAGTAGCCAAAAGAGATATCCTCAGGACATGCTTTTATTGAGAAGCAGTGAAAGAAAGAAAAATTGGACTTGCTTCCTGGCAAGTTTACACAAACAAAAACTCCTACCACTGTTGGCTGCTGCTGCTGGTCTTGCAAAGAAAAGTAATCCATCACTCAAGATCAATGGTTTCAAGGTGCAGAATTATATAATAGAAACAAACTAAATTTATAAAAATCAGAGTTTTCATAATTTTATTTATACTATTAACTAGAGAGAAAGCATACACATTGTATACGTCATACAGTCAATACATTTGCATTTTTTCTACTATAAATTCTCTATACAAAATCATTGCCAATTGATACGGTCATTGATGGCATAGGGCTTAAAATAACCAAGAGGTATAAAAACAGGTTTGCCATCTTGCCCTGAGTGGAAATGGTGAACAGATACAAAAACTGGATCCTAAATATTGATGTGATATTATACATGATTTAATGGTATATGCAAGTAAAAAGAGTCATGCAACTTTTTAAAAATACCTGCCAAGTTTTACTTGAGTAAAATCACGGAAGTCAGTGGTAGTTATGAAAATATGTTCTTGCCATTAGGTACTCACTACACAATTTCAGTGGCAACTTTGCAGACTGGGTGTTTCATGTTATATTTAAATTGAGTGCCAGCACTGAAAGTATCCATTTCCTTTAGTGTTTTAAAGCTCACATGTCTATATAAATAAAAATCTAAGATATCTTTTTTTAAAAACTAGTGAAGGAAAAGCCACATTTCTTTTCCTCACTATTTTTAATCAATGCCAACAATGTTATGTCTCATCTCTCACTTTTTGGCAGTTTCTACGTTTTAATCTGGAAAAATAACAAGATAGTCAACAAATAAAGAAGTCTTCTGTCAACTATTGTTCCCTAAAAAGAACATCACAAATCAGTTGGAATTTTAAAGTTGCTATAAGGTAAATATTTATAATTATTAGAAGGAATTTTCAGATATAAATATATATAATGTCTATTCTGCATACAAAAGGCTCCTGTGAGGCTTATCACCAAGATGCCATAATAGAGAAGGAAAGGTTCAAAGAGAACAAATCCAATACTGTGAAGTCTCTATAAGGCATTCACCTTTCACTTTAAGCCCTGACAATTAAGTTCTGAAAATAACTGAAATCCAAATTCTGCACGTTCAGTTTCTTTCTGCTAAGAGCAAGGCGGCAAACACATTTTTAAAACCTGGGTTTAGAAGATTAAGCAGAACAAAAGTAAAATATATCTTCAAGTTATAAACAAAATTCTATTTTACAATCCATCATCCTCACAATATAATGGCCCATGGCAGTGCAGCAGACGGATCTCAGTCTAAAGGTTGTGGGTCTGCAATAGGCATGGTATGAAGTACTTCATCTAGAAGCTGAAGGGCACGGTGTAAGTGAATTTCAATCCAGCACGGTGTCTCTTTGATGCTCTGTCTTGGGTAATCAGGTCCCCAACCTTTTACAAAACTCATCCTGAGTATGCATAAGCGGCGAAGGTCATCTACACCAATTCCAGCAGCAGCTGACAAACCTAAACAGGAGAGGTTTCAAGTAAGTTATTATTATCAGAATTATCAAGATTGGAAAAGACCTAAAAGATCATCCAGTCCAACCATCACCAATACTTCTCAGCTAAATCATATCCCTCAACACAACATCCAAATGTTTCTTGAACACCCCCATGGTCGGTGACTCCACCACCTCCCTGGGCAGTGCATTCCAGTGCCTGACTACCCTTTCTGAGAAGTAATATTTCCTAATGTCCAGCCTGAATCTCCCCTGGTGCAGCTTGAAACCATTGCCTCTAGTTCTATCACTGTCTACACGAGAGAAAAGGCCGACCCCTAGCTCACTACAACCTCCCTTCAGGAAGTTATAGAGAGCTATAAGGTCTCCCCTGAGCCTCCTCTTCTCCAGACTGAACAATCCCAGCTCCCTCAGCCGCTCCTCATAAGGCCTGTGCTCCAGACCCCTCACCAGCTTCGTAGCCCTCCTCTGAATGCGTTCCAGGGCCTCAGTCACACTGTGACTGTTCACAGTCACACTCTTTTATCATCTGTTCATGTGTTCACAGTCACACTCTTTTATCATCTGTTTGTTTAACCATTCCTCTTTGCTTGGCTCACTCTTCTTGTACAATTCCTTCTCACGACAGCCAAGGTCAATCAATAGTTCTAGGTCTCTGCTATAATGAACATAGCAATTATTTTGTGTTTCTTCCAATTAATTTTTTTCATCATTCTGCAATCTTGAGAGTACTGAAATTTAAAACTCCTTATAATAAAGCAGACATGATGAAACCTAATGTCTTATGCAATACAATGCATGTAAACTTTATTTAGAAAATATGGTAAAAAAATACTTATTCTTGAGGTTTGCCAAATGCTGCTGTTTCAGCATAAGAATTTAAGACTGACCACCTGCAGGAAGCTGGATTAACAAAATACACTACTTATATCTAATAAAATAAAAAGACGAATACAGTTGGCAAACTTCAAAATCACAAGTATGCCTAAGACAGAAGTTAAATATATTCCCCTAAATGCCTTCAGCACTTTGTAGGATAGCTGGAAAGAGCCATGTGGCAATATAAGGAATCTAGAAAACACTATAGCACATAAAGCAGCCCGAGACATGCAAGTACTTGCACTTTTAAAAGTACTTAAATGTTATTTCAAGTATCTAGAATTTAGCAACTAAGAAAACTCTAACCTAGAATAACTTAAAAAAAATTAAAAATAAAAAATTGAAAAGAAAAAGAAAAAGACACTCTCTTCTTCCTCTTCTCAAGAATCTTAGTATTAAGTTTCCCTAAATCTAGTCAAGGACTTCATTGCTCAGTAATCCCCATTGTTTTGAGTAATATTTTTATGAGCTTAGATCTCAAAGATCATTTTTCAAGTATCTCGGTCTAAAGTAACAGGCTTATGCCATTTGACCTTGTATATGAATGTTTTCTGCTGTACTGCATATCCAACATCCCCTGAAAACTACAGAGTGAAAACTGGTGTGTGGAGCAGGTACAAAGTGAATGAATACAGACTTACCACAATGCCAATCCAGCCCCACCTCACCCTAATCCTGCTACCGCATTCCAAGTTCATTTGTACTGCTGCAGGGGCAACGGGTGGATGGCTAGGGGCATGCTGTTATGAGGGAGAGCCGTGTTATTGGTTTTCAGGTAAGGAAAAAAAGCAGACCAAGTAGTTAATGTACTTACTAATGGCTGGGGCTATTCCACCTACTGATCCTGGTCCAGGGATGTTTCCAGCTACTGCTGCAGCTTGAGCAGCAGCAGCAGCTTGGGCAGTGGCAGCCTGCTGTTGCATCTGACGATGACATTGACGTAAATCAAACACCTTTAAAAAAAAAAATTAAAAAAAAAAAGAAATACTGAACTATGTAGACTTACCAAAAACAAAGAAGGAAAGAATTCCTCAACTCCCATCCCCAATAATCTGGGCCTCTGTGCTCTCCCAAAACAACATCTACAGTCTCACCATGCACTTGGGTAAAAGCAAACCTTCCCCAACTAGCTTAATTTCTAACAGAAATAATCCATTAAAGCTTAAGAGACTCTTTTCATATGACATTACCACCACTGGCAATACAGAACCTGGCTGAGCTGACCAAGCTAAAGCAGCACCCTGTGAGGAAATGACTGCAGGATCAAAATCTGAAGGATGCTACAGGCTGATAAAATCCCATCTTTTTAGTTAAATCTCAGAATTTCCAGAAAATAAGCATATAAATAACCTATGTTACAAATTTTAGTAGCAATTAATTTAAAATTGTAAGGCTAAAAATACAAAAAACTGCTACCAAGATTGTTTGTGACAATATACAAAGTTAGTTACTGTCGTAGTATCTAGATGATACTTTCAGTTCAGAATCATTTTAAAAAAGTCATCTTAAGTGACTTGTCAAAAGGAAAGTTTTAAGTTTTTTAAAGTATAATCAAAAGCAAAGTTACATTTATTTCAGTGTCTCATAGCTTCCCTAACATTGACAAGAATCCAAACGTATGCCATTGCCCCCACAATTTTCACCTAGGAACATCAAACCAACCTTTATATATGCACTTGGGTAAATCTTGTGAACAGCATCCCCTGGTGCACGGCCTGCTTCTCTATCCAGGTAGTAACTCTGAACAAAGACTGCGTGGTCACTGAGGCATCGAACCCACACGTCACCTTCTCCTTTGCACTCCAACTGCACCCCTTTACCTATGTGCAACCTTAAAAAGAAAAACAGCTCCAATGCACCTGTGTATACATACTATAAATCCAACCTTAGCAAATAAACCACAAAATTCTCCAGCTCTCAGTCATCCGTGATACCTTAATTTACACTCCACTCATACCTAAGATAATAACTACAATTTCAAGTATAAGTTAGTATATAGTTACACAAAACCTGTAAAGTAAAAAAAAAAAACTGTAATGCCACGTAAAGATCTATGGGAAACACAGGATGCAAAAGCAATGATATTCAAGCAGCAACTAATGCACTCACTGACAATATGGATACCAAGCGCATTCAGTTCTGTTTGGAAGTGAAAAACCCCACAAGTCTTTTTAGTATAGAAAGTTACTCAAGTACATACACAAAGCCACACTGCAATGCAGCACTGTATGTTCATTTAGATCACATTACAGCAATCCAGAATTTTGATTGTCACAAAGTAAAATTTCTGAAGACATGGAGTAATTTTCTTCCTTTTCACTTCAGAGAAAAAAAAACAAAACAAAACAAACCAACTTGCAAGACTGCTTCGGTTCTCTATGCTTCCACATCAAAGTCTAGTACATGCATGGTGAGAATGAATGAAAATCCAACTAGCTCTCCATCAACCTTCCTTTGCTCCTTTGACAAATCTATATATTGCAGTTATTCTCACATCACTCTGTGGTGCGGAGAGCTAATATTCAGCTTGCATACATAATAGCATGAGTTGCTAATTTTATCCTTGAAGGCACAGCCTTTGAAAGCAATGAAAAACAATGTGATACTGCAAAGCACCGAGGGTCTTTGTCACACAGTTAACATTTTGAATGCATTACAGTAGTGGCCTAGAAAGATAGACTCTGCAATAGATAATTCAGTGAAAAGAAACATACCATACTTGTCATTTCAAAATGGAGGTACATGCTGAAGCCAAAACAAAATATTATCAAATACTACAGAAAGCTGGAGCTTTTGGGATCTGCAGAATACCTTGCTCTCTCAATGGCTTCTGTTCTATGCACGTTGGAAAGCTGGCCCAGGCAAAAACGGTCTCCTCCAGAAGGATCCACATATCCATCAACGGTAACAATCGGACAGCTTGAAGGGACCTTAAATGTTTCCCCAACTTGCACATCCATTTCAAAATATGCGATTGAACACCAATATTCTGGAGCTAAAGGATATACACAATTAACTGACTGAAAGGCACAAAAAAACCCCTATAAACTCATTCCAGACAATCAATTAAGTCTTCTGCAATTGCATTTGTCATTCAGAGTAAGAGTTCAGATAGACAAAGGCATCTCTGCTAGCACAGAAAAATACTACCTACTGCAACAAACATGGGCTTGTCATTTTTATTTGAGCACACGTCAATGCTAGGGATTTTTGTAGTTTAAGATCTTACAAGTCTTTGCACAGTTTATAATTCCAGTTAAATTCTGTAAACCATCTGCATTCCTGCACCTTATGACTATAGCTTGATTTTGCCCTCTTTTAGCATAAAGAAGTAATACATATATGCCTATTCATGGCTAGGCTGATAGAAACTAACTCTCAAATAGATCTAGCTTAAAATATAAGAGTTAGTACCTCCTAGGTGAAGTCAGTTTTCTCTATCCTCCCTGCAAAGCAAACCAGATTTGGAAAGCAGGGCAATGGGGGAAAAACATCAAAGATCACATACAGATTTTTGTCTGCACACAAGAAAGTCAGGCATGGGATAAAACAAGGAAGTATTAAGCAAGGGAGCAGAACAAAATGGCATGTTTTAATAGCAAAGAGGTGCCTTTTAACTCATATTATTTAAAAAATAAAAACTGACTACAAAGGAAAGATGGTACTTGGAAGAAGCTACCATGTCAGGAAAGGAAACCTTGACTCCCTAGAGTATGCTACTGAAACCCAAACACTCAAGCAAACGAGGAAACCTCACAAAGCACACAAAGTGATTTTGTATGTGTGTATGTCCTGGTTTCAGCAGGGATGGAGTTAATTTTCTTCTCAGTAGCCAGTGTGTTTTGGATTTTGTGTGTGAAGAATGTTGATAAAAACATTCTGATGATACGAGTTGTTGTGAATGAGACCAAGGACACTGTCTGGCTTTCCAAGTCTCGTTAACGTGCAGATGCGGGAAGCTGGGCAAAAGACAGACAGAATAATTGATCCAAACTGGCCAAAGAGAGTATTCCATGCCATAAACGTCATGCTCAGTATATAAGTGGGGGTTGCCCATGGGAGGGGGCATCATTTTCAGTTATTCCTTTTCTTGTCGGGTATCCGTTCGGGCACCTTTGGCATCCTTTTCTTCTCTCTTGCTTGCTGGCATCGTTCCCTCTACCTTGCTAGCTTGCTCTCCCCCTTGCTTGCTGCTCGGTGTTGTTCCTGTGATCGCTGCTCAGGACGGGCTGCGTCGGTCGTTCGGACATCGGGTGGTGAGAAATTGTACATTGTTCATTTTGTATATTTTGTATATATTAATATCCTTATATCCTGTTAGCTTTGTAGTTTTTAGTATTTTCAGTAAACTGTTTTTATCTCAACCCACGAGTTTTCCTTTCTTCCCAATTTCTCTCCCCTGTCCCACTAGGTAGGGGCAGGGTGAATAAAAAACTGTGTGGTGATCCGGGCTAAACCACCACAGTCTTTTTGGCGCCCAACGTGGGGCTCGAAGGGGCCTCACTAGATCAGTCGTGAGATCATCGGACCTTAGTCTGAGGATCCAAGGTTCAAGCCCCGGTCAGTCCCGAAGGGTTGAGATAAGGACAGGTTTGAATACTGTGTTGAAAACAGATTTGTTACAAGTGTTCATTAAGCCGGTTTGGTCATCGGTGGGCACAATGTTGTTTTATTTGTTCTCGCAGTTGTTTTTAGAGCTGTACTGGATAGCACCCTACTTGCCGTATTTTCTGTTTGTCGGTGTTTGTACACGCTTTATCAATGATGTGTGTTGGATCAAAGGTATCGTTCTGCTGTGCTATGCGGCACTGATTTGTCTAGTGAGATTGCTGGTAACAGGACCATTTTCATATCTGTACTCAATGGCGGCGGGCAGTGTGCAGAGCGAGGAGGCAGAGGCAGCTCCACCCGGGTATTTCGGGAGCCATCTTGTGGGTGTTGTTTGGAACTATACCTGTTGTTTTGTTCCGGGAAGCCAGGCCGCGGGTGGAACATCTGTTTACAGCTTTCCCCACCTCACCAAGCTAATTTCAACAGCTTTTGAGAATTTTGAATACCCTTTTTATACCCCTACCACCATGTTCATGGTGACAAGTCTCTTGCAGCTATCTCAGATCTTGATATTGATGAAGTTTAAACAGTTTTTTAAAAGTATTATGGCTCCTCCAATCCCCGCAACAGACACTGTGGCTACTCAAACTGCTGCTACAAATACTGCAGCTACTTCGGCCGCTACGGCAGGTGCTGCAGCTACCCCAGCCCCTGCTACAGGCACTGCGATTGCTTCAGCCCCCATGCCAGACACTGTGGCTACTCAAACCTCGGCAAGCAGTACCAAAGAGAAACCGAAAAACCAATCATCTACACCAGTATCAGTTGCCCCTGTACATAAGAAATACACCAAAAAATCAGTTCGCATAGTGAAAGATGATGATGAACCAGGCCCATCACATGATCAGGGAGACACAGAAGGGGAGGTAGTCACCCGATCCCTATCCCTGAGTGAGCTGCGAGATATGCGAAAAGATTTCAGCCGTAATCAAGGTGAGCAACTTGTCACCTGGTTGCTCCGATGCTGGGACAGAGGGGCCAGTAGCCTGGAATTAGAAGGCAGGGAAGCCAGGCAGCTGGGATCTCTGTCTAGGGAAGCAGCCATTGACAGGGCGATTGGAAGAGAGTCAGCAGCCTGCAGCCTCTGGAGGCGACTCCTGTCAGGTGTGAGGGACAGGTATTTCTTTAAGGAAGATATTGTATGCCACCCAAGCAAGTGGACCACCATGGAGAGAGGTATCCAGTTTCTGAGAGAATTAGCTGTTCGGGAGCTGATTTATCATAACCTGGATGACCCACGGACATCCGTAGATCCAGATGAAATTGAATGTACCCGACCCATGTGGCGGAAATTTGTACAGAGTGCACCATCATCGTATGCCAACTCATTGGCAGCAATGAGTTGGAAAGATGATGAGATGCCACCAGTACGTGCAGTGGCTAACCAGCTCCGACAATATGAAGACAATCTCTCTTCCCCGATGCGGGCCTGTGTCTCAGCTATAGAAAGACTGACTGAGAAATCTGAAAGCCAGTTTGAAAAACTGTTAGAAAAACTATCTGAGGTGTGTGAGAAACTCGAAGATTCTTGCTCCCCACCTGCACGGACTAATATCTCAGCTATTAGAAGAAGACCTCATCCTCCTCCTGCTCAAGGGAGACGGTACACCCGACGAGATGACCTATGGTTTACCTTGCGTGACCAAGGAGAGGATATGAGGAAGTGGGATGGAAAGCCTACCTCGGCCCTAGAGGCACGTGTACGTGAGTTGCGAGGTAAAACAATCACAAAGGGAGGTTCTTCCAGGCAATTTGCTGCTCCAGTCTCCAGTGGGCAGTTCCCCAGACAGCGTAGAAGGGCTGATCTCACCTCTGATCCTACGGAAGGAACTTCTGATTCATATTCACAGAAAGTGAATAGAAAATATTACAAACAGGACTAGAGGGGCCCTGCCTCCAGCCAGGCGGAGGAGAGGGACAACAGAGTTTATTGGACTGTATGGATTAAATGGCCTGGCACATCAGACCCACAAAGGTATAAAGCTCTAGTAGACACTGGTGCACAGTGTACTCTAATACCATCAAGCTATAAAGGGGCACAACCCATTTGTATTTCTGGAGTGACAGGAGGATCCCAAGAGCTGACTGTATTGGAGGCTGAAGTAAGTTTGACTGGGAATGAGTGGCAAAAGCACCCCATAGTGACTGGCCCAGATGCTCCATGCATTCTTGGTATAGATTACCTCAGGAGTGGGTATTTCAAAGACCCAAAAGGGCACCGGTGGGCTTTTGGTATAGCCACCGTGGAGACAAATAAACAGCTGTCCATCTTGCCCAGACTTTCAAAGGACCCTTCCGTTGTGGGAAAGCTGAAGGTTGAAGAACAAAAGGTACCAATTGCTACTACCACGGTGCACCGGCGGCAATATCGCACCAACCGAGACTCCATAATCCCCATCCTCAAGCTGATTCGTCGACTGGAGAGCCAGGGAGTGATCAGCAAGTCCCGCTCACCCTTTAACAGTCCCATATGGCCAGTGCGAAAATCTAATGGAGAATGGAGACTAACAATGGACTATCGTGGCCTAAATGAGGTTACACCACCAATGAGTGCTGCCGTGCCAGACATGCTAGAACTTCAGTATGAACTGGAGTCAAAAGCAGCCAAGTGGTATGCCACCATCGATATTGCCAATGCGTTCTTCTCCATTCCTCTGGCACCAGAATGCAGGCCACAGTTTGCTTTCACTTGGAGGGGTGTCCAGTACACCTGGAATCGACTGCCCCAGGGGTGGAAACACAGCCCCACCATTTGCCATGGACTGATCCAGACTGTATTAGAAAAGGGTGGAGCTCCAGAACATCTGCAATACATTGATGACATCATCGTATGGGGCAACACAGCAGAAGAAGTTTTTGAGAAAGGGGAGAAAATAATCCAAATCCTTCTGAAAGCCGGTTTTGCAATAAAACAAAGCAAAGTCAAGGGGCCTGCACAAGAGATCCAGTTTTTAGGAGTAAAGTGGCAAGATGGACGTCGTCATATTCCAATGGATGTGGTCAACAAAATAACAGCTATGGCTCCACCAGCTAACAAAAAGGAAACACAAGCCTTTTTAGGTGTTGTGGGTTTCTGGAGAATGCATATTCCAAATTACAGTATGATTGTAAGCCCTCTCTATGAAGTGACTCGAAAGAAGAATGATTTTAAATGGGGCCCTGAACAACGACAAGCCTTTGAACAAATTAAACAGGAGATTGTTCATGCAGTAGCCCTTGGGCCAGTCCGGACAGGACAAGATGTGAAAAACATCCTCTACACCGCAGCTGGGGAGAATGGCCCTACCTGGAGTCTTTGGCAGAGAACATCAGGAGAGACTCGAGGTCGACCCCTAGGCTTTTGGAGCCGGGGATATAGAGGATCTGAGGCTCGCTATACTCCAACTGAAAAAGAGATACTGGCAGCATACGAAGGAGTTCGAGCTGCTTCAGAAGTGATTGGTACTGAAGCACAGCTCCTCCTGGCACCACGATTGCCAGTGCTGGGCTGGATGTTCAAAGGGAAGGTCCCCTCTACACATCATGCAACTGATGCCACGTGGAGTAAATGGGTCGCACTGATCACACAGCGAGCCCGAATAGGAAACCCCAATCGCCCAGGAATCTTAGAAGTAATCACAGATTGGCCAGAAGGCAAAGATTTTGGAATGCCGCCAGAGGAAGAGGTGACACGTGCTGAAGAAGCCCCACCATACAACAACCTCCCAGAAAATGAGAGGCGATATGCTTTGTTCACTGATGGATCCTGTCGTATTGTAGGAAAACATCGAAAGTGGAAAGCTGCTGTGTGGAGTCCTACACGACGAGTGGCAGAAGCCACTGAAGGCCAAGGTGAATCAAGTCAGTTTGCAGAGGTGAAAGCCATCCAGCTGGCTTTAGACATTGCTGAACGGGAAAAATGGCCAAAGCTCTATCTCTACACTGACTCATGGATGGTGGCAAATGCCCTGTGGGGGTGGTTAAAGCAATGGAAACAGAGCAACTGGCAGCGCAGAGGCAAACCCATCTGGGCTGCTGCACTGTGGCAAGATATTGCTGCCCGGTTAGAGAAGCTTGTTGTAAAAGTACGTCATGTAGATGCTCACATACCCAAGAGTCGAGCCACTGAAGAACATCAAAACAACCAGCAAGTGGATCAGGCTGCTAAGATTAAAGTTTCCCAAGTGGACTTAGACTGGCAACACAGAGGTGAACTATTTTTAGCTCGGTGGGCCCATGACACCTCAGGTCATCAAGGAAGAGACGCAACATACAAATGGGCTCGTGATCGAGGGGTGGATTTAACCATGGACACTATTGCACAGGTTATCCACGACTGTGAGACATGCGCTGCAATTAAGCAAGCCAAGCGGTTAAAGCCTCTTTGGTATGGAGGACGATGGATGAAATACAAATATGGAGAGGCCTGGCAGATTGATTACATCACACTCCCACAAACTCGCCAAGGCAAGCGCTATGTGCTTACAATGGTAGAAGCAACCACTGGGTGGCTAGAGACATATTCTGTACCCCATGCCACCGCCCGAAACACCATCTTGGGCCTTGAGAAGCAAGTTCTCTGGCGACATGGCACTCCAGACAGAATAGAGTCAGACAATGGGACTCATTTCCGAAACAACCTCATAGATACCTGGGCCAAAGAGCATGGCATTGAGTGGGTATATCACATCCCCTATCACGCACCAGCCTCTGGAAAGATTGAACGGTACAATGGACTGCTGAAAACTACACTGAAAGCAATGGGTGGTGGAACCTTCAAAAACTGGGACAAACATTTAGCAAAAGCCACTTGGTTAGTCAACACTCGGGGATCCATCAATCGAGCTGGCCCTGCCCAATCTGAACTTTTACATACTGTAGATGGTGATAAAGTTCCTGTGGTGCATGTAAGGAATATGTTGGGGAAAACAGTCTGGGTTATTCCTCCTCTGGGCAAAGGCAAACCCATTCGTGGGATTGCTTTCGCTCAAGGACCTGGATGTACTTGGTGGGTGATGCGGGAGGATGGGGAAGTCCGATGTGTACCTCAAGGAGATTTGATTCTAGGTGAAAACAGCCAATAATTTGAACTGTATATAATCATGTCTGTAGTTCTTTTATGTTCTATCAGAGGTAGTGCAGCAAGAATCACACTCAACAGTGAAGAACAAGCTTTGATGAAACCGAGCGATGTGCAGCAGTGATGGAGTCAGAACTGGTGACCAACAACTTCCTCGAGATCAACATCTTCAACTCGCAGACCATGGACGTGATACACCAGCCGCGCCAGAGGTACCAGCTACGAGTTTCAGATGCAGTATGTAACAACTTCACACTACATACCATCTCTCCTGCCCTGAGAGACTGCTATCACAGATGGGGCCCAAAGTCATGGACTAAATTAACTCAACAGACTTTGGAGGGATAGCTCATAGATTGAGATAGTGATATCTGTGTGTATATCTATAAGCATGACGTAAATGGTATGGAATAAGGGGTGGATACTGTCCTGGTTTCAGCAGGGATGGAGTTAATTTTCTTCTCAGTAGCCAGTGTGTTTTGGATTTTGTGTGTGAAGAATGTTGATAAAAACATTCTGATGATACGAGTTGTTGTGAATGAGACCAAGGACACTGTCTGGCTTTCCAAGTCTCGTTAACGTGCAGATGCGGGAAGCTGGGCAAAAGACAGACAGAATAATTGATCCAAACTGGCCAAAGAGAGTATTCCATGCCATAAACGTCATGCTCAGTATATAAGTGGGGGTTGCCCATGGGAGGGGGCATCATTTTCAGTTATTCCTTTTCTTGTCGGGTATCCGTTCGGGCACCTTTGGCATCCTTTTCTTCTCTCTTGCTTGCTGGCATCGTTCCCTCTACCTTGCTAGCTTGCTCTCCCCCTTGCTTGCTGCTCGGTGTTGTTCCTGTGATCGCTGCTCAGGACGGGCTGCGTCGGTCGTTCGGACATCGGGTGGTGAGAAATTGTACATTGTTCATTTTGTATATTTTGTATATATTAATATCCTTATATCCTGTTAGCTTTGTAGTTTTTAGTATTTTCAGTAAACTGTTTTTATCTCAACCCACGAGTTTTCCTTTCTTCCCAATTTCTCTCCCCTGTCCCACTAGGTAGGGGCAGGGTGAATAAAAAACTGTGTGGTGATCCGGGCTAAACCACCACAGTGTATCTGCTGCTTGTGTGCTACCTGGGAGCAACTGGCTTGTCAAGCCTTCTGCACAGTTTGTTGTGCATGCTTTCAGTGTTAAGTTTCTCTCTACAGACACACTAAAACCTGAAGTTGCCCTAAGCTTCAGTCACTGGGGATTTTGGGGACTCAGCACCCTTGCTGACCGTAAGGGCCCATTTCCACAAAAGGGTAACACAGTCAGCACTTAAGCAGCTTGTTGGGTAGGGCAAAGAAAATCAGGACTGCAGTGTGCTCAGAAGAGGGGAAGCAGAAGAGCTAACATGATAGGACCTAAACACAGCAGCCTGATAAGCCAACAGGATAAAGGGCTCTCCCAGTGCCCTAAGTGGTACTCGTTCATTACAAACTGCAGCACCCAACAGCACACCTACTTATATTAAGAAACTGTTGTTCTGTTTTTATTAGAAAAGAATAAACCGAGGTGCATGAATTCCCTTAAGTCTTTTTATCTTCAAATAAATACTCACGTCTCTGAGGACTGAATAGGGTGAAATCAATAGGTGAATCAATAGGGTGAAAGAGATATACTAAATAATATGAAATATGATTTAGCTACTGTTAACTTCAGCCAGCAACTATCAACAGTTGTATTTCGGGTACTGATTTAGTCACCTGCCAATGAATAAACAAGTTAAACTTTTAGGCTTTTCAACTATGCAGCTCTCTCTGTGCAGGCAACAGCTTTACTGTTGTTAAAAACAGAATATCACCTTGCACCTGCAACTGAGCTAGCTTGTGCCACAAGACAAGACCTCTTTGGTTCCATGAACTGCTACCATTAATGAAAACTCTCGAAAAAAGCAAGCTTGTATGTAAAGGTCCAAAAAGGAACTTCAGCACCAAAAGCTAAGAAAGGCAATACTGATCTTTCAGGGTATCTGGCTGTGATGATGAACTTCCAGATCATGGATGCAAGAGGGCTTTGGCATGACCTAAACTCCATTGTGTTTCCAAGCAGGCAAAAAGTACAACTTCAGGTACCCTGCAAAGTTCAGACACCTCCAGGGTAGGAACCAGCTCAGTGTGGGTTTGAGGATTGCAATTTTTGACTTGGGCATCTAAATGAAATTCAGTTCACAGAGCACATCACTATTTCAAAACAGAGGTCTGAATTCAAAAGAAGACATCACAAAATGGCTGTTCTTGTTCTTTCCTCCCTTTTTGAATGTATCTCTCAACAATTTTGGAGTATTTGAAAAAAAAGACTCAAACCAGAAAATTATGAGTTTATGAGTTTCCGTAATACTTAGCATTATATGTTAGATTTTACTCACCAGGATGATTTGATATAGGAGGCTGGAATGCAAGTTCATTGTGAACTGGCCCTTTAAAAGAAAACATGCAATTTGTTTTACATAAGAAAATCTTATTTTTTCTTAACTTCTTTTCCTAGAAAAAAGACTTGTGAGGATGCCAGATGTTCTAAACCACAGTAATTTCTGAATCAATTGGCCAAATCTGACAGGGGAGAAAAATGCCCACAGAAGAATTACACTTAGGGATTTCCTAAAAATTCAGAAGTTGAGTAAAGAGCTCCATTAGTATCCCAGGAGGAAAGGCTGCATGCTGCTTAAGCCAGACTCAGTTCCAGGAGAGAGCAGAAACCAGATGTAGCACGGAGATGGAACAGAAATAGGACTTAGGCTTCACATCTGCCCCCAAAGAGGGCAAGGGGAGAATCATTGTATAGAGGCATGTGATATTGTTGTAGTTTAGTCTCAATCAGGACCAGACTATGCAGTGTCTCTCTCACTCCCCCCCACCCTCCAAGAGAACAGGGAGAGATAATATAAGGAAAAAGGCTCAAGGTTTGAGATAAGGACAGGGAGAAATCCTTAAAGTTACCATTACAGGCAAAACAGACTTGACTTGGGGAAAACTATTAATTTATTTTCTAAAATCAAAGCAGGATAATGAGACAGGGAACAAGATAACCTCCCCCCACCCCTCCCTCTTCCCGGGCTTAACATTATCTCGACCTCCTTCCTCCTCACCAAGCGGCACAGTGGGGAAGAGGGAATGGGGGTTACAGTCAGTTCATCACACGTTGTTTTACACTGCTGCTTCCTCCTCAGGGGAAGAACTCCTCACATTCCTCCCCTGCTCCAGCGTGGGGTCCCTCCCACAGGCTGCAGTCCTTCAAACTGCTCCGGCACGGGTCATTTCTTCATCATAGTACAGTCCCTCCAGAATGGCTGCCCCAGCGTGGGCCCTCCACAGGCCACAGCCACATTCAGGCATCCGCCTGCCCCTGTGTGGGGTCCTCCACGGGCTGCAGGTGGATCTCTGCTCCTCTGTGGGCCTCCATGGGCTCCAGGGGGACAGCCTGCTTCACCATGGTCATCACCACAGGCTGCAGGGGAATCTTGGCCAGGAGCTGCATTACTCCTCCCCCTCCTTCTTCACTTACCTTGGCATCTGCAGCCATTTCTCTCACAAGAAATTCTTCACAACAGGCAGGCAGACACCTCTCAGGTTCTCTTCACATCTCATCTCCTCTCCACTTCTTGCAGCTGGGCTGGGCCAAGTCAGGCCCAGTTGGCTGCCTGGCAGGAGGCCAGAGGGTGAGGGCTGCAAGGCCCACAAGGCTCATGCCTCCCCCTCTCTGCCCCTGCTCAGCTTTTTCACATCATCTCTTTTTTTTTTTTTTTTTTTCTTCTTCTTCCTCCTGTTTTTCCCCTTCTTAACTATGTTATCACAGAGGCGTTATCAGGGAACATTCTGCTACCAATTGTCTCGGCCTTGGCCAGCAGCGGGTCCGCCCTAGGCCCGGCCGAGTCCACTGAACGAAGGGGAACAACTTCTAGCAGCTTCTTACAGAAGCTGCCACTGTAGCCTCCCCTCACTAAATAAAACCAGAACAGATAGATATATCTGTCAGAAACTACACTTCATTAGTTTCATGAATCACAGAACAAGTTGCTCAGCATGCTGTGGACTTGACCATAAGAAACACTCCCTGAAGATGGAAAAAAAGCCCTAGAGAACTAATTCTCTAAAGAAAAAAAAAATCTTGAATATGGTCTTAGTATCAGTCAGTTTATTCTCTCAACTAAACTAGGTCCCTTACAGGCAGCAGAGAACAAGGAGGAAAGACTTAAACATAGTATTATAAGTAACAGCAGCTTTTGCAACAAGATGTCAGAACAGGCACAACATTGGCAGGTGTCAAAACATGCAACTTTCTGAAGTGAGAAATGGCAGTAGCCAAGAAAGGCTCTATGTGGTATCACCAGCCAGTTACAAATATTAATTATGGAAAGATACATGCACTGAGAAAAATGTATAGAGTATCTACAGCACCACTAAAGTTTTTACATCCTGGTATTTCTGAGAAATTAGATGATAAATTAAGTAGGATCCTAACAGAACAAAATAATGAAACTTAATGATTGTATCTAAACCACAATTTTCTTGATAGAGAAGTTGAAAAATCATCCCAACATTAACTTACAGAATATTCTCCCTTCTACTAACAATGACTTCGGCAAACACGTGATCTAGTTAAGTACTATATTACAAAAATAAAGAACTGTTCTAGCTTTTTGCCACAAAATTTAGAAAATCTTTAATTTGGGTGGAGATTTTTTGCACGATACTCTTATAATGCATATACTGTGCTAGACACATACACTAGAAGTTTGATCACTTTTTTTTTTCCTTCTCATCTCCTGTACCTTAGAACAAGAGGTTGTGGTCCTATTTTGTAGATGACAAAGATTTTCAAGTTTGTGTGCCAAATGTACTCATGAATCAGACTGTGGCAAGAGCACTTCATTGACAAGTACTTTACTGCACAAACTTACACAAAGTTCTTTTAAACTGGCTAGTGTACATGAACACACGTCTTCCAAAGCTTAATGTAGATTGTTACATCATTAAGACATGGCTTCAAAATTTCTAGAAAATAAAAACAGCCAGGAACTTACAAGTTTTGAAAGAAAAATACCCCAGCAACACATTCTGAATCAATTTCCTTTCCTGCAAAGCAAATATTTACTACAAGATTGCAAAGCTTTAAAAACAGAGGTTTAGAAAGGAAATGCTAGTTTTGTTAGGCACAGCAAGACATCTATAATATAGATGGTATCACTATAGCGATCTGAATTTCTAATCTCTGCTGCTTTAACAGAGGAAAGTCCGTCAATCTCTTATATTTAACTGTCAGAATATACTAAACACAGTAATGGTAGCTCTTACAATGAAAAAAGAGGATTTGAGGGTAAAGAATAATCACAAGTGAGCCCCCACCATTCAACAAAACTGAAAACAAAGTTAGCGATTTGAAAATCTGCACTGCTTACAGTAGTGTCCAGGATGCACAGGTGGATGATGCTGAAGATGGCCATTCTGGTGATGAGGTATGGTAGGTGTGTAGGCTGCTGTCCGACTTCCAGTCCAAGTTGTAGTACTATCTAGAAAAAGAAAGGAGTGGTTGTTTTTTAAGGGAGTTTTTCCACATCTCACGTCTAATCCTCTATTTCTCCTGAACATTTGGAAACTGGTTTTAGAAAACTAAGAAGAGTGCACATATGTATATACTCACTGTGATGGTAAGTAGTTGGCTGAGCTGTAAACCCATTCTGCTGAGTTCCTGGCTGAGGCCCTGAAGCAATCTGTAAGAGTCCATCACTATGGCTACCTGTCAATATACTGGTAGGTTGACCTGGTAAAAGAACACACTACCTATTCATGAAGGTTCCAAAATTTTAATTAAGAATAGCTCAGCACTACTGGGTAGGAAAATACACCCAACTAAGGGCACTGCAATACACAGTTCCTACAAATTTGGTTTCAGTATTTTTTTCCACCCACCAGAGCATCTTAGGAAACTTGAAGCAAGATGCTCTGCATCAGCTAATTTTGACTCTGACACCCTTAATGTTGCTTATTTTCAGCATGTTATAACTACTGTTCCTAAGGAGGACACTCACTTAAATTCACACTCCTCCAAAACATACTGAACAGTATTGTATTTTTTTAAATAGTGCTTGAATAGAGCTGCATACATCACTGGACGCCTCCTTGAGAAAGTTGCTGGGTTTTTTTTCTCCCAAATAAATATTTCAAGATTTGTCTAAGCTTTAAAGTTAAACTACAGATATTTCAGAACAGGTTAACAGAATTTTATTTTAAAAGGCTTCAGCTCAGCCATTGACACTAAACTGATCAGTAGTTTCACAAGTACACTTGCACTCTCAGATTGATGTGGCTAGCAGAATTTAACACATGGAAAACTTGAACTAAAACCTAAAAACGAGCTTTTTCCCCTGTCCACTTGGCTCCAACAATTATAGCACTGATGAGAAAAAGTTATGACTATAAACTGTTGTACAAAGGCAATATAATTAAACTGCCTATCCTTTTTTCTCTGCTGGAGACAAATACAGATATTGTATCTCAGCTTGGCAAAACCATCATTAGTTTTAGCAAAAAAGTCATCAGCTAAAATTAAAGAACATTATCAAAACATCATGCCACCATAACTCAAATTTAGTAACAAGAAATACATTATATTCACACATCTTTGATATCAAAGCAACAAAGAGTATGTGAAACTCCTCCAAACTTCATGGTTTCCCTGCATTAGGGCTGCAGGACACTGCGTGCATGTTAACTGTTTTACTGTCCTGCTGGAGTGAAGTGTGAGGTTTGATGCTGGTAAACCACACTCTTCCACTTGTACCAAATACACACAGAAAAGTAAGAAAAACTTCAACGCAGCACTCCGACGGACTCATAAATATATTAACTAGGGCTGTCACTTTGGTAGTACAGTGGGCCATCATAAAAATAATCAAGTTAAAACTGGAAGACTCTGTCAGCTGTGGAACACTACAGAATTGTGTGAAAACCTCTCGATACTGCCACCTTACTGTAGATCCATTTGTTGTCCTGTTTGCTGTTGTAATAAAATAAAAAATTTTTTCCATTCCTACAGCAATTATTCCAGTAATAGTCATAATGTTTTTTTCAGTGGTCATTTGTTTTAACATTGTATCACTGAACCTTTGTCATATCCAAAACAGTCTTGTAACACATAATGTCAGTCTCATTGAAAAAAAGACTAGGTCACCAGGAAAAGTTACTCAAATTATGCCCCAAGTTAAAACCTTTTGTTAACACTTATGAGACTGCCTAGATCATATTGCCACACACTTTATCAGTGTAGTGTGGCAGCAGCACAGTTCCAATGCAAGATCTACTTTGGCAAAAATCAGTGGTTATCTTTGAGCTTTCACATTTTCACAGTTTAGTATTTCATATAACCTCAATGATCTTACTTGTTGAAGCCACAGGTATGTTGGGAAAATTAGTGGTGCTGGTAGTGCTAGCCTCAGTAGGAGCTAACATGGCTGGGGTGCTATAAGGCTCTGTAGATGCCCTGTTACTTGGTGGATGCTGGATGGTTTGGACTGAATGGCCTTCAGCAGAAGACAATGACGGCTGTCCCTCGTAGTCGTGAACGTATTCATCTTTCACCAACATGCTTGATGGAGCTGTGAAGAAGCAAACGGTTAAACATGCAAAGCAAATCTATTTTCAGGATTTAACTACAAACTGCACTACTACTATCAAGCAACAACAATGCTATTAAAACTACTAGGGGGGAGGATTTAACCTACATAAACATTGCTGCTAAAGCACTCCTCTAAATTACAAATAAACACTTCCAGTCAGCAGCAGGAAATTTTGAAGCATAACTGGATGGAAAAAGCAAACTGTTTTTCCTTACTGCTATCAAACAAGCAGTTTAGTCCCACAGTAGGAGGCTTCAACAGCATTTTGTTTTCTAGTCCATCACTGTGTGATTGGATATGGTTAATAAAAGGGAAAAACATGCTTTTTGTCAAACACCTAAATGTAGTAGCTCACAAACCAATTCCTAGTACACAAGAACATAAAGCTCCTATGAAAAATGTAATTAATGAACACAGCATATAAAAAACTTCATGCATCAGTAATTTCAAGCAGTAATTTCAAATTGACTAGAAACATCAAATTCACATTCAAAGACAATATAACACTATTCTATATTTAACAATGTAGTGACCAATTCAGAATATTTCACATACAGCGTAAGGAAATTACTACCATCGCTACTACAATAATTTATTCCTATATACCCTATTGAGCATGTTCAAGTAAAACTCTTACACTATGTTAGCTCCTATGCTCATTTTTAAAGCAGTCAAATATATTAAAATCTGACAGTAATTCTCTGTTTCCTGCTGCAAAAACAGTAGCATGACAAGGAAACACTTATTAAGTATTGAACTGCTGGCTAATAAGCTTTGATTCTGTACAAAAGGATAATTTTTCAGAAGACACAGGTAACAATGCAAATTAGCAGAGATGAGCACACAAGTTAAAGCTTGTGAAGTCAACAGTTTGTTGGGATTGTTTGGGGTTTTTAAAGTCATTTTTGCTTGAATACTTCTAATAATGTCCTAAAAACATTAGATTACCCAAATTTCCTTCTCTTACGAATTTCTTCTGGAAGGAAAAAAAAAAAAAAAAAAAAAAAAAAAAAAAAATCAGTTTTGAAATAAAACAGTTACCAGCTGCACAATCTCAGATTTCTGAAAAACATTTGACATTTAATGTCCAATTTCTCTCAAGTTTCAGGGAGAGCAAGAATATTAGACTGTTTCATTCACTTGCATATTACTTGCAGAATTTCTATTATTTTCTTGTTAAACTACTTATTAAATCATAAGCATCTAGTATTCCCAATTCAATTAATTAGTACATCATACAGGTGGACAAGTTTTGGGGTCTTTGTTGTTTTGTTTAATTAGCAGCATTCAACAGTGAAGTTTTTGTTTTTCTTTTTTTTGTTGGGGTTTATAAGTTGCAGGCAATGAAAACAGAACACACCTACAAGTTGAGCTGAAGTCTCAATTTAAAAAGCTTATCAAGAGTTGCCTCTCATATGCTACTTAGCTGGTTTTCCAAAACCAGAGACAAATGCATTTCCATCTGCTCTCTACCCTCCCTCACAAGGAGATACACAGGAATAAGCTGCGTACATACTGAAGAGTTAAATACAGTTTGTGCCCATAGAAATGCAACGGTAAACAGAACTACTTACCAGAACTCTGTAGTGTCAGTCCCGAGAGATCTTTAAAAAGAAGAAAAAAGAAAAAGAGGTGTGGAGGATTACATACACAGAAATCTCCAAAAATGTTTGAACATTAAGTTTATAAGCCTTTACAAATTAGTGCTACAGACTCTACATATCATACCCCCTCCATCACAACAAGTCTCAATGCTAAGTTATTCCTAGGATACACATTAACTAAGAACTGTGTGTAAAGCCAACAGAAAGGCTTAAACAAAAGCCACAAACTGTTCTTTCAAATTTGGAAGAAAGGTAAAACAATAATTCCATTAAGAAGATGGACAAGAGCATATGAGAGTAATTTATAATTAGATCATTAAAAGTTAATGTTTCTAATTTAGGCCTGTATTTTCTACACTCAAAAGGAAAACATTTTACATTTTATTCCCACTGTTCCATTTTAAACCAAGAGTCTACTTACCGATGCCAGGCGATACTACACGCTCATAATGGTAAGGATTTACACAGACACTGTCACATTTTAAGTCAAAAGCATACTGACAATATTTAACATGCTTGAGTTCATTTTTATGAAGATCAGGCCACCTCCAAAGACGAGCGTAAATCACATGAGGGAATCCCTTGCGACCAGCCACCTAAAAAGTTAGACACAAAAGTTGACTGGGAAAGTAGTAAGACATTTTGCTTTACTTAGTGAGAAGCAAAGCTGAAAGAGGACAAACAACATAACCTCTCTCCATCATCAAAACATGGAGAGGAAAAGAAAGAAAAAAAAAAAAAAAAAAAAAAAAAAGAGTGGTTTACAGTTTACCCAAGTTCTGTACTCAACAGAAATAAATTTCTACTAGGTTTTTGCTACAGTTAAGTCAACACTGTGATTCTTAAGAAAAAATACTGGATACAAAATGACAGAAGCAGAATTTGTGCTTAACGTAGTATGTATGGTCACCTTCCCCACCATGGATGATGAAGGACCTTTGCCCCAGAAGAAGAGAAACTAAGCTATACTATAAGGAATTTACAAGTAGAAGAATGCCAATCCATTATACTGGAAAAAAAAAATTAAAAAATGCTTCTAGGGTAGACAGAAAGCTAGCCAGCAAACATGACATCTGTCCTGGAACAAGGAAATCGCAACCCAAGCTGTACAGGTACTGAGTACTGACGATATAAGGCTAACATAAATCCTTAGCAAGGGATCATAGGTCTTTCTTCACACTGCTGACCAACACAGAGCTAACAGAAGCTTGTAGTGAAAATACCAGGATAAACAGCCAAATTTGTTACGTGACCCTGCTTTTTACTGCCACACACACACTCATTTAGAATGGCTGATCCCACGCGTTCTGCTCCTTTTGGAAAAAAAAAATAATCAACTACTGCAGCAGTCCAGAGCTCCAGCCACAAAACATGCCTACAAACGGAGGCAAGGGGGGATGCAAGAGAAGAGCTACTCTTCCTCAACACTCTAGGATTCTGCGTCACTCACTTTTGCTCCAGCTTCACTAGGAGGAAAACATCTGATTTTCACTTGTACTAACCTGAAGCCTCCCATCCAGCGTTCTCTGTATTGTAACACACTTGCTAGGATGAGCTCCATTTGTGGTTATAGCTGTAATCAAAGAATCCAATTCATCTTTTTTCTCCTTTAGCTTTTTAACTAAACTTTCAATTGCGCGTTTTGCAAAAGTTTCACTCTCTCCACCTTGTCGATGGCACATCAAGCTGTGAACAATGCTCAGACAAGCATCATTACTTGTTGGTGTGTTAGTAATAGACATATTGTCCATTTGTCACAGCTTTTTCTTTCAGATCAAATGTCAGTTTTGGGGGCTGTTATGATTTTCAAGCTGATGAACAAGAGATGATCCAAGTTAAGTGTTAGATGTACTGTCTCTTGGTAAAACCTAGGAGGAAAAAAATATCTACATTAGAATTGTTTTTAACAAATTGCAGATCATATTTCTAAGGAAGTCTGTGGCTTTTTACTTCTTATTTTCAAGCTAAGTGCAGGATATTAAAAGTACGTTAAAAACTGCATTGCTTGTCCTATGATAGCTAAAACATGCTTAAGACACTGCTTGCACAGTTTTAGATATAAGATTTTTTTTTCCCCCTAGTAACAATATTTAAACAAAGATTATAGTTTATATACATGTACACATAGTATGTACATATAGAAAGGTAGGGATTATTAGATAAACAGGCTCTGAATCAGGAAAAGGAGAACAGTGACAATGATTTCCTATGTTTTATACTGGTAGGATGAAACGAAGTGAAAATACTGACTGGGAATCAAGGGGCGCTGATTTAAACAAAATTTGAATAGTCAAGAAGTATGAATGCACACCAAATCATCTGTCATCTTTATTTAATAATCCTGTTCAAATAGTTCAGCTATGTTCTGACCTCAAACTAACTCTATTTCTCTTTGCTAATCAGAAAGGCAAAAACTATACCTGGCCATTAGCTTAATACACAGTTATGTAAATTAGTATTGCATCTATCTTTATATATGAAAATCCCAATTGGCACATTTGTCTTTACTTGTTTGGATCCAGCTTCTTCTGGATCAAGAGAAATCAACTGAAGTCACTAAAAAAGCACTTCTAAGTTGCCTCAAACAAAGCTGCCTTAATCACACTAAATATAAGTTAAGGAGTAAGTCTGTCCTAACACATTTGGCCTTTAAACTCCATTTGTTAAGACCCTACAAGTGGTTCCTGGTCATGAAGTCATTCTTCTCAAAGCCAGCAGACCTCATCCTTTTGAAGTTTCCTTTAATTCACAAATTAGAAGAGCTGGTCTGATTTTCTCAATTCTGAATAAGCTACTTCCTACACTTTATCTTGCTTTATCCAGAAACATAGGACAGCAGGGTTTGTGCACTCACAGAAAAAGAGGACAACATTATTGTCAAAAAGCTACTCTGGTTCTTTAAGCAGCTATAGCTTCAGGTAGTCATCCACTAACATCATTCTACCAACTACGTGGTCTGACTTTCTTAAGACAGTAGCAGCAAATACATATAAGTGATTTTACTACATCTACATTTTCTGAGTAAGCTTAAAATATAAGGCTTTCTGAAACTAACACATTGTTCTCAGCAATGTACATAAAATATATTTGATTTCAATAGTTCAGGAAAAAGGTTTGTTCACATTATCTGAGGAACACATCCAGTCAAAGATCTGTTACTGCACTGGAATTTTCCATGTTATTAAAGGTACAGTAGTAGCAGCTATTTATTGAAAACAAACGTGTTGCACAAAAATAAGAGTGGGATGTTAATTTAAAAAGTTAACACATCACACAAATTACAGTGTGAATGCATGGTTTCCCTTCTTGTAAAAGGAATATTGTAACAGAAATCCAGCAGAATTATAAAAGGAAACAAAGTCAGTCTTCCCTATTTAATATTTTCTCTAATTTCAACTTCAATACAGCATACTTTGGTATACTTGGAAAAAACACATCGCAAATCCTTCCCCCTGCTCCATTTTCAGTAGTTTTCTTCTTTTGTAAGGATGCTTTTGGACCTAATTTCTCCCAAAGGAAAACAATTACCTAAAAGTTTGAGTAACATCATTTTTCCTAGCTATTCAAGTTTCTCCCTCTACGCTAGGTTTTTTTGTGCTTCAACTCAATAAACCTCTTAAAAGTCAAGCTTAACCTGCCAGTCATTCTCCATGCCAACCGGCACTTGCATAAATCCATAAAAGTTTGCCAGCTAAAACAGAACAGAACATCGTTTTCTTTAAATATAAAACAGCATCCCAGATAGATATATATAAGTAATCATAAATCAGTGACTCAGTCGCCGAGGCAACAGCTTCGGAGTCGACACGATCCGCAGCGAGGGGATTCCCGAACCGGGGAAGCTCAGGGAGGAGCCGAGAGAGGCGCCACGAGCCCTCAGGAGCCCGCTGCTCGCGCGAGAGCGGCTGACGAGACGTAGGCAGAGCCAGAGGGCACCGGCGGTCCAGCCCCTCTCCACGTATAAAGCAGGCCCTAGGGAGCGCCAGCGACCAGGACGGGCAAAGAGAGCGTGGCGCCGACCCAGGGCGTTTATTGTACCCGACTCTCAGGGCAACATGGCAAACACTTGCCTGAGAGCAAAGGCTACAGCTCCAGCCGGGAGGCCTGCACCGGCACCCCCTGCGGCAGTTGATGCCTCCGTGCAGACGGAGCAGCCGAGGGGGGAGGCTGCAGTGCAGACCTCGGGCTGCAGGCAGTGCCTGGACCCTACTCTCGGGGCAGGGGCAGGCGGCAGCCCTGCCTGCAGAAGGTGTGCCCAGGTGGAGCAGCTCCTGCAGCAGGTGGCTGAGCTGCAGGAGGCAGTCAGGAGGCTGCGGGACATCAGGGAGGCTGAGAGGGAGCTGGATACTTGGTTCCAGGCAGTCTGCCTGTAAGTAAGTAAGACCCAGCACCTCGGGGGAGGCACTGGAGCCATGCAAGGTAGCCCAAGCAGCTCACGTGATAACCAGTGCTACCAAGAAAAGGAGACGAGTGGTAGCAGTGGGTGACTCCCTCCTGAGAGGTATGGAGGCACCTGTCTGCCAACCTGATGCGCTCTCTTGGGGAGGTGTGCTGTCTCCCAGGGGCTCATATCAGGGATGTCACCAAAAGAATAAACAAGCCTCATATGGCCCACAGACTACTATCCACTACTGGTGCTTCATGTGGGTGCCAGCAACACAGCCAGCAGCAGCCTGAGAAGCATCAAAAGGGACTTAAGGGCCCTAGGAGTAATAGTCAAGGACTCTGGGGCACAGGTGGTCTTCTCGTCAATCCTCCAGGTCAATGGGCAGGGACCTGAAAGGGCCAGATGAATCTGGCAGGTAAACTCATGGCTCAAAGAGTGGTGCTACAGCTAGGGCTTTGGCTGCTTAGACCATGGGACTTGCTTTGAGAAGCATGGTCTACTGGGGGCAGGCAGAGTAAACCTAACTGACAAGGGGAAGAGTGTGCTTGGCCAAAGACTTGCCAGGCTTGTCAGGAGGGCTTTAAACTAGTGTTGCTGAAAGAGGGGGAGCACAGTCCAGCCCACCACTGTCAGTATGGCACCAGCACCAAGTACCCAGAAGCCGGGGAAGGATCACAGGTAAGTGCGAGAGAACTTAAACTGCAGACTAAAAGAACTCCTATTGCTCCAGCCACCAAGTCAGCTTTGTCAGGGGCCCAGCTGAAGTGTCTCTATACCAATGCACGCAGCATGGGGAATAAACAGGAAGAGCTGGAGCTGCGTGCACACGAGCAGGGCTACGAACTCGTTGGCATCACGGAGACATGGTGAGACGACTCCTATGACTGGAGCATTGGCATGGAGAGGTATAGGCTTTTTAGGAAGGACAGGCAGGGGAGAAGAGGAAGGGGTGTTGCTCTCTATGTCAGCAACCAGCTGGAGTGCATGGAGCTCCACCTGGGGATGGAGGAGGAGCTGACAGAGAGCTTATGGGTCAGGATTAAAGGGAGGGCAGGGACAGGGGACATTACAGTGGGGGTGTGTTACAGGCCACCTGGCCAGGAAGACAGAGCAGACAAGGCTCTCTACAGGCAGCTAGGAGCAGCCTCGCAGTCGCAAGCTCTGGTCCTCATGGGGGATTACAACCACCCTGACATCTGTTGGAGAGCACAGGCAGTCCAGGAGGTTCCTGGAATGCGTGGATGACAACTTCCTCCTGCAGGTGATAGAGGAGCTGACAAGGAGGGGTGCCATGTTCGACCTTGTGCTCACCAACAGGGAGGGGCTGGTGGGGGATGTGAAACTAAAGGACAGCCTGGCTGCAGTGACCACAACACAGTGGAGTTCAAGATCCATGGGGCAGCAAGGAAACTATGCAGCAAGCTCTCTGCCCTGGACTGCAGGAGGGCAGACTTCGGCCTCTTCAGGGATCTGATGGGCAAAGTGCCATGGGAGGCAGCCCTGGAGGCAAGAGGGGCCCAGGAAAGTTGTTCCATATTCAAGGAGCACCTCCTCCAAGCTCAGCAGAGGTGCATCCCAATGAAGAACAAGTCAGGCAAAAAGGCCAGGAGGCCCACATGGATGAGCAAGGAGCTCCTGGACCAACTGAAAGTAAAAAAGGAAGCCTATAGAGAATGGAAGAGGGGACAGGTAGCCTGGGAGGACTACAAAGAGGCTGTGCAAGTGGCCAGGGATCAGGTGAGGGAGGCTAAAGCCCTGACAGAACTGAATCTGGCCACGGATGTAAAAAACAACAAGAAAGGCTTCTATAGGTATATAGGGGGGGGAAAAGGAGGTCCAAGGAGAATGTAGGCCCCCTCTGGAAGGAAACAGGTGCTCTGGAAGGAAACAGGTGTCCTGGTTACCCAGGACATGGAGAAGGCTGAGGTACTCAGTGACTTTTTTGCCTCAGTCTTCACCCAGAAGGGCTCTTGTCTCACCACCCAAGCTGTGGCAGGCACAAGCAGGGACTGCGAGGATGAAGAACCACCCACTGTACTCAAAGAGCAGGTTCGGGAACATCTGAGGAACTTGAAGGTGCACAAGTCCATGGGACCTGATGACATCCATCCGCGGGTCCTCAGGGAACTGGCAGATGAAGTTGCCAAGCCACTGGCCATCGTATTTGAGAAATCGTGGTGGTCCGGTGAGGTTCCCGATGACTGGAAGAGAGGGAACATAACCCCAATTTTTAAAAAGGGGAACAAGGAAGACCTGGGCAACTACAGGCCAGTCAGCCTCACCTCTGTGCCTGGCAAGGTCATGGAGCAGATTCTCCTGGAAACCATGCTAAGGCACATGGAGAGCAAGGAGGTGGTTGGTGACAGCCAACATGGCTTCACCAAGGGCAGATCGTGCTTGACCAATTTGGTGGCCTTCTATGACGGGGTGACAGCATCGGTGAACAAGGGACGAGCAACGGATATCATCTACCTGGACTTGTGCAAAGCTTTTGACACTGTCCCGCACAACACCCTTCTCTCTAAACTGGAGAGACACGGGTTTGATGGACGGACCACTCAGTAGATAAGGAGTTGGCTGGATGTCCACACTCAGAGAGCGGTGGTCAATGGCTCAATGTCCAAGTGGAGACTGGTCATGAGTGGCGTCCCTCAGGGGTCCATGTTGGGCCTGGCCCTGTTCAACATCTTTGTTGGCGACATGGACAGTGGGATAGAGTGCACCCTCAGCAAGTTTCCCAACACCACCAAGCTGTGTGGTGCTGTTGACATGCTGGAGGGGAGGGATGCCATCCAGAGGGACCTTGACAGGCTGGAGAGGTGGGCCCATGCCAACCTCATGAAGTTCAACCAGGCCAAGTGCAAGGTCCTGCACCTGGGTCATGGCAATCCCAGGCACAAATACAGGCTGGGTGGAGAATGGATTGAGAGCAGCCCTGAGGAGAAGGACTTGGGAGTGCTGGTGGATGAGAAGCTTAACATGAGCAGGCAATGCGCCCTTGCGGCCCAGAAGGCCAACCGCATCCTGGGCTGCATCAAGAGGAGCATGGCCAGCAGGTCGAGGGAGGTGATTCTGCCCCTCTACTCTGCCCTGGTGAGACCCCACCTGGAGTACTGTGTCCCGTTCTGGAGCCCTCAACATAAGAAGGACATGGACCAGTTGGAGAAGGTCCAGAGGAAGGCCACAAAGATGATCAGAGGGCTGGAGCACCTCTCCTATGAGGACAGGCTGAGAGAGTTGGGGCTGTTCAGCCTGGAGAAGAGGAGGCTCCGGGGAGACCTGATAGCAGTCTTCCAGTACCTCAAGGGGGCCTACAGGAAAGATGGGGAGAGGCTGTTCAGTAGGGCCTGTTGTGACAAGACTAGGGATAATGGTTTTAATATCTAATCTAAATCTACCTCCCTCTATTTTGAGAAGATTTTGTTGTTGGTTTTTTTTTATTATTTGTTTGTTTTTACAATGAGGGTGGTAGAACACTGGAACAGGTTGCCCAGAGAGGTGGTGGATGCCCTGTCCCTGGAAACATTCAAGGCCAGGCTGGATGAGGCTCTGAGCAACCTGATCTAGTCAGGGATGTCCCTGCTCCTTGCAGGGGGGTTGGACTAGATGACCTTTGAAGGTCCCTTCCAACCCTAACCATTCTATGATTCTATGACTGGATGAAGCAATTAGCCAAAAGAGCTTTAAATAAAGGGATGCTTGAAATTAGACATACACCTATATCTTCCACATTCCTAAAACTATGAATGAGAATTTTGCTTGCTGACTTTCAGAAGCCTAAGATCAAGTAAATAAATCCTTATTGAAGTGTAATCATCTTCAGAAATATAGAGTCATCCCTCAGCTGCCACTGCATTCAATAGGAGCTTTTGACTGTTCAGCACTTTTGGAAGCCAAGTCACTTGTTTAACACTTTGAATACTATTACACACTGCTGGTGCGTGACTGCAGGGTAATTCAGGAGCCTCTCTTTAGAGGTCCCCTCTACAGTAATCCTGTATTTTATCTCACCATTTCCATTTCCAGAAAAAGGAGATGAGGTCAGTGGCTGTCAACCTGGCACACATTGATAAATGCTGTGACATATTTCTACTTAAGTAGCAGAAGCATTAGTGTATTTCACATACAAGCCCAGTTTTTACATTCCACAACTCTAGTTTCTCACAAAATAGCTCTACAAGCCTATCTTTGACTGAGTCACACATTCAAGAGGTGCCTTAACACCTTCTTACTATATTACTTCCATATGTGGAAATAAAAGCAAAATGCAATCTTAATGTGTTTTTTTTTTTTTAGAAGATAGCCTTTGAAGATGAAGTTCCAGCATGCCCTCAGACATCAAGTGCTAGATGTTCTGCAAAACAACAGTATGCTTGTGTGATTTAACGTTTACTTCATGTGAGCATAAAACTTCAAATTTGTTCCTTCACACGCTCCCCACCGAAGGAGGTGACCCCACACTACAGCTCAAGCTTCGATTTAAAGTGGAATAAGTAGGACCAAATATATTGAGCAAAAATCTTACTTTCCTCTACCCAGGAATTTCATGGAAACAGCAATGGGCAAGAGAGTGCTTTGAGAGAAAAAGAGCAGAGAGAAGAGACAGGGAGTACAAGAAAAGCAGCAGCAGGAGACATGACACCCTTGTAGTGAAACTCTCAGCTTCATCTATCAAGGAACAAAAAGGTATTTCTCTCCCTTTTGCTGTAGTGCAATACAAGCAGAACACAGAAGCCAAAAAAAAAAAAAAAAATGGGTCAAGCTAACATAAATGTTAACAAGTTACAAGTTAGAGAAGTACCTCATTGTGTTACAGAAAGTAATTTATGTCAACGACTAAGTATTAACAGGCATGTTACAAAACAAGTGAACAACAACTAGTGTTCTACAATAGTCTAAGTATTGGAACAAGAGTAAGATCCTCTGGATAGGAAATATACCTGAAAGACAAAAACGATTGCCAGGTAATTAAAAACCCCTCTAATGATCTGTAGCAAATAAGCTACTATTTCACTGTTAAGTAACCATTAACTGAAATTCTTCCTTCAAGACTGATGCAGACTTGAACAAATATCATAATTCTTTCATACGTCCTACTTTCCCATGGCTGCCTTGATGAAGGATGATGGATCTTTTTAGCCTGTGCAGTGTAATTCAAAACATGAAGCAGCTGTCTAAATTTACAAATGCAACACTGGTGCCACATGCCTCGTTTTCATGTCTGTGGATAATTCTGCCAGAAATGGTTACCTGAACAATTAAAATACTCTAAACATAGGCACCTATAATAGTATGCTACCTCATATAACTAAAACCAAATATATTATTGACTTATCTACATGGAAGTAACATTACTGAGCTCTCACACTAGTGCCCTCATTGCGCTTATTTATCTTATGCGCAGGAAAGCAAAATAAGCACCATACTAACTCAAACTATTCCACTGTTCTCAGATCAACTGCTACATTCTCTCTCTCAAAACAGCGATCATTTTACTAGCATGACTAGAAAACAGAGACCAAGTTTAGTGTTCAGCATCTTCTGCAAAAGCTATCTCAGAGTTCCAGGAGAGCATTCCCATTTGTGGAAGCAAGGTGCTCCTGATCAACTGGACAAAATGGAGCAAAGTACAAAAAGCAGATGAGATCTCACCCAAAGGGATAATCAATGCATTTATTAAACAGAAAATTAATATTCCACCTTGTTTGTCAGTATCTCTTCAGCTGCACCAGCAAAATAATATTATAAGTTAGCATGGCTTAAGAACAAGTGCTTTTAGGTGCCAAAAACCAAGGGTAACAAAAACAGAGTGACCCATGACTTCCAAATAATTGCAACAACTCTTCAGGCAGCATACTAGGAATTTAAGAGATACAATCATTTGGAAGGCTTCACACAAGGCCTGAGAGTTGCTGAGGTATATTTCAGCTTGAAACTCTTCATCAAAAAAAGCGTGCAGACGCATACAGAACACACATGGTCTGAAGAAGGTACAAGGGATTTTAGGAAGAGGAGAAAGTTTTTCTGCTTTTGATGGTTAGAAAAAACACACGAACTTGATTTCCTTGATTTTAGAGAGGTATTACTACAGTCGTACAGAAACTCAACTGAGATGTAGGGGCAGAGGTTGCTAAAAAATATGAAGACTTCACCTAAACACCTGTCAGTGTGCCCCAGCACTTCAGGTAAGCAAATTTTGCAACTTATCTGAAAAATCCCTTCAAATCCCTTCCTTCAAGCAATTCCCCTTTCCAATTCTCCAACGTGGTTGAAATTTGCTGAGAAGTTACAAATCCAGACTTCTTAAAGAGAAATCACATTCTTTTTCTACATATGAAGAACAACCTTAAATGAATACTTTTTATACTCACAAGTCACTTATCTTCCCCCTCTCCTCCTACAAAAGCCACACTTTGCAATTTGAGGAGAGGGATCAACCCCAAACAAGAAAAGGAAATAATACGCTTATGCAGACAAACCAGGTGGTTATGGATAGAGCTTGAAGTCAGGGACATAACCCAAAGAATACGAACCAGGCAATCAGCGATCCAATAGCTTGGGCAAGACGGTTAATCCAGGCCCGACACTGATATGATACACTACCCTATTCATTTACAGTAGGGCTTAAGCCAATCGCAGCTGCAGAGAGATCAAATTCACCAAGAAACTCAGTCTAAAAATGTGACAGTCCAAATGCCACTGGATAATTACTTTAAGATACGGGCAAAAGGCCAAAACCCCCTCCATGTCACTTTCTTAAGATGTATTTTATTTGTTAAGTTTCTACAGCAAACTAGATCTTTTCCAAACAAGAAACAACTTGAGACTCTTGGAGACTTCATTGTTTGCAGGACAAATTGAGAAGTAGTCAGGAGCAATGAAGTAACACTTTGTTTTGAAAACTAAGATGCTAGGAATCGTGAAGTGCTGCATTTAAAGAAAAAAAAAAAGTTTAAAAATATAGTATAGCCTTGGCACAACTGGAAAAATAGTTCCTGCAGGTGTCAGGGCAGCAACGGCCCTTTGAAAAGGTCTTGATGGAAAAAGGGGAGTAAAGTCTTGCAGATCAGCTCAGGAAAGAGGTCCTAGATACAGACATGGTGCTGAAGGTCCAGAGATGCTGGTGGGGAAGGCTGATAAACATGGCAAATGAGGGAGGCAGGGGAACACATGTACAGCATGCACCAACACATCAGAAGTGAATGAAGAATGCAAGATGGATATGCAACCACATGCACAAGAAGCCCAAAATAAACAGTTGTGATGGAAATCCAACCAGTCTGCAAATTTAAAATCAAAGAAAAAAAAAAAAAATTTACACATGCTAAGTATCAGATTACACATTTGGGGCTCAGGAAGCCTTTAAAAGCAAGGCAGAGAGAGATTTGCCGTCTTTTTGTACTCACTGATCAGCCCTGTGTCACCTTAGAACATTTCAAATTATCATCAATACATGATCACTGCAGGTCCCTTCCAACAGACCTATTCTATTCTAAATAATATGAACACAGGTTTTTAGTGACAGTTACGCAAAAATGCTCTATGATGCATGTAAATATCTAAGCCTGAGAATTTTTAGTACTGGTATGTCCATGTAACGGCTGTTGTTAGAAACATGTACAGGGATGCTAAAGACTAATGTAAGGCAAGTAAGCGTGTCTAACGGCATTCACTAGGTACAATATAGCATTTCTATCTACACTATAAATCTTAAGATAACTTGGCCATTATCCTTTTTAACATACTGTAGAAGGGTCTAAGCAAGTCAGCAAATTTGCTAGGCAGAACATCCTTTGTGATGAGCCATGACTTAAGTGAATATTACCACTATCATCTTAAAAAAAAAAGTCCTAAAATCTGAGCATCCAAATAAAAAAAAAAAAAAAAAAGTATATTGCAGTAACAAAGAAAGAGCACAGTCACGTATGATGTCAAAGGGAAAGATGTACAGCCTGCAATTCTGGAAAGTCATATACTGGGGCAAGTAGGGAAATGAATTAACACAAAAAAATATCCTAACGACCAGAAAAATATTTCCAAGTTGCAAATATGAAGGTAATTTTTTGAAAAATATATTTAAGCAAAAATAAGAATTGTTTGCTTGAAGCTACCACTGATGCTCTGGGAGCATGATTTACTAGTAACAGTCATCCCAGTCACAGATTTCCAGCATTTTAATACCAGGCAGCAATACAATGTTAATGAACAGGCTAATTAGAATAGCGTACAAATTGACATCTTGCTAGAACATTTCACATGAATAAAGGACAAGAAAGGCTCCTGCATAAGCTGTTGCCTCCAAAATTAGACAGATGTCAGAAAAGCAGCATACACATTTGATAGCTTTTAACCACCAAAACATTACTATAGAGTTTTGCTGTTTAATAATGCAGTGGTAGAAGTTTTATGATAAACATTATAAAGTAAAATCCATAAACCAATAAAACAAAAGGTAGCTCATGATTTGATGAATATATGAATAAGTGATTAAACTGCAGATACTTTCCAGCACATTAGACTATTATCTACTTGCCCAAAGGGTGAACAGGAACAAAATGTCTGTAGACATAAGAACAATTAGCATTAAAGAGCAAGAGAAAGAATACTGAGAAGATAGCACACTCACACTGTTCTGTACAGTAAGAGCTAACATTCCCCAGAATATAATTTTTGTGCAGGTATCTGAATCATCAGTATCAATTCTGCTCATCTCACTGTCAGTAGCTACAAAAATTTAAGACACATGACAGCATAAAAGGCACTGGAGAAGACTTAAGGCAACTCTGAGTGGCAACTCTTTCATCTTAACATAAATCTATGGTTAAAGAAGTATGAGCAGCCGTTTCTTTGTGGAAGAAACTGATCTGATGTAGCTGCCCAACTGCAGCCCTCAGCATCTTTACTCCTCTCAGCTTCCACCTGTGCACTTCGACTGCTTTCAAAAGCACTTTACAAATGCAACAGACTGATCCTGTGAATGGAGCAAACATTTCTGCTGCACAATGTTCCAGGATTTTTATCTCGTTCAAGAAACTAACACAACAGTAAAAAAACCCCATTCTAATCCTTATCTTGCCTTTGAAAGCATGGGGGGCAGGAGACAATGAAAAAAGTAGCACTACTATGCTGATGTGACTACATACGCACACATTTTAAACCCCAGAAAGTTGCCTTTTTCATTTTGGTTCCCTTTCCCTCTCTCTACTTTTTCTTTTCGAGAAAGCATACAGCTGAAAAAGAACTCCTCTTTTCAATACAGGCTTCTGTAGGGTCAGAGAAGGAAGACCACTGTATGTTACAGCACCAGACTGGAAAGAGTAGTAAACTCTTCTACAACTGGATCTATTTCCACAACACAGATCTAGGCACCTCACACCACCTCACCTCTGAGAGGGCACCCTTGGTGTCCCACAGAGCAAGATGCCATCCCCTCCTCATCCCAGCACCTGGGGGTAAGGAGGGGATGAAAACCTGGGAACGGCAGGAGAGATCATGCTCAGAAAGGGGCAAGCAGTGGAAGCCCTTGCTGTAGAACAACAGAGCAAACCTGAACTGAACTCTTCCTCAGAGTATCCTGCAAGACCCATCTTGCAGAAGGCTTCCTTCAACAAGGACAAATAGTAATTTGTCAAAACCTCACCAACAGAGGAACAATTGTGGCTACACCAAGCAATAAAAGGAAGATTCAAACCTTGCTCAGGCAGAAGTGGTGTGATTTTTCACTTGTACAGAATTTTTTTTTATACCCTAGCAACGGGTGTATTAGATAAAATCTGTTCTTTATTGTAATCTGCACAGGGATAATGTTCTCTGCATTTGTTTGAGCTTAAAAAAAAAAAAAAAAAAAAAATCACCACCTCTGGGCAAAGCAAGCATGGAAAATTCCAGCCCCAACCAAAAGTAGAGTTTTTCACAAGGTTAACAACATAGGAAAACGGAGTCCTAAAATTCCAGCAGGACCTTAACAACAGTACAGCAAAGGCTGCTCCTCACCAGGACCCACCAATCTGCTCTCAGCACCTTTGTTCTTCACTCAATCTGTTGATACCGCTCAAAACTCACATCCTTATTGTGTTCCCTGTGCTTGAATGCATTATGTAAAGAGCCATCTACTTAAAAGAAGGAATTCTAATCAGCTCAAGACATTTACTGCTTCTCTTTAGGCTTCAGCTCTTTGAAATGAAGTTTCTGTATCAATATTAAACACGCATGCTTATGCAATAAGCAAATCAAAACAGGTTCATGAATGCAAAGCGAGAAGAAACTCCTTCCAGGAGCAATCCTGCTGAGATAAGAAGAGGAGGACCAGAAGGACAAGTTGCCTACTTATCACAACGTCGGAGTACACAAACATGTTTAGTTTTATAGGGTAGTATAGCTATTTCAACAACCTCACATGGAATTACCTACGCTACTGAATGAAGTAACAAGAGTGCAAGAGTCTCACAATTTAAGATGACAGCTATCGCAGAGTCTGAAATCCCTCTTGCCTGTTGACAGTAGCACACCATTCTAACGCATCTAACCCACAATTAGGTTACCCCATAAATTAACCGGCCTTCCATGGTAAAAACCTGTAAGACTTAACTATGCAGCAAGTCACAAACCTCCCCCAAAAAGAGAGATGGGAAGGAAAAACAGTAAAGAAAGAATAATCTTGAATTAACACCCCTTGCACTGAGCAGCCCTGCACTGTCTGAAAATCAGCTAAAAGCACCGTTCTCTGTTAGTGCAAAGAAGATGGCAGATTTTGGAGAACTAAACACGAAGCAGCTCAAATAAAACCATCTAGTGCATTTTCCAGCGTGTGGGAGACAACACGAAGAGAGGAAAGTTTAACTGGGGACAGGCCAGCCTTTACGAGAGGGCACCAAGATTTTTAAAAATATAATAATAATACTGAAAAATTGGGGGCGAGGGGAGGGATCAGGTGTGGGTTGTTGTTGTTTTTTTGTTTTTGTTTTTTTTTTTTCCTCGATCAGGGAAAGTGGGGAAGGAGCCGAGGAGGGGAACCCAGCGCGGCGCGGCCGAGAAGCTCCCGGGTGGGAGGGGTAAGGAAGCAGGGGAGGGGGGCGCTACCCCGGCTCCCCAGAGCAGCAGCCGGCAGGGACCCGGCTGGGCCTGGCGGGGCCCGTAGGCGGCGGGGGAGGCGGGCGGGATTGGGGGAGGGGAGGGTGCGCGCTGCAGGCGGCCGGGAACCGAGAGCGGATGTTACCTGGGCCGCGGCGGCAGAGCGGCCGCTCTCCGGACGCGGCCTGCGTCTGTGATAAGTGGCGGGGGCGGCGACGGCGGGAGGGGAGCCTGCCCCTCACCTCAGCCGGCACCGGTGCCGGTGCGGCGGAGTGGGCCTGGGCGTGGGCGTGGGCCTGGGCCTGGGCCTGGGCCTGGGCCCGGACTCCGGCCTCGGCCTCGGCCTCGGCCTCCGCCCCCCTCCCCTCCCCCCCCCCTCCCCTCCCCTCGCTGGGCTGGCGCAGAGGAGCTCACAGGCCCATGGGGTAGAGAAGGGAAAAACCCAACCGCCCAGTGACAGCCGCCGCCGCCTTCTTATTCTTCTTGTCGCCGCCGCGGCTCCAGCCGCTCGCGCTCCGCGGCCGTCGCCGACACGTCCAGCCGCCACCACGCATGCGCAACATCCGGGTAACGCCACTACAGCCACTCGGCTGCTACTGCGCCTGCGCGCCCGTCGCCCCGCGGTTGTCGCGCCGGCGGCAGCCGGAGAGTGGGGTGGGCAGGCGGGTGCGTTCGGGGTTTATTTTTGTGGCTGGTGTCTGGTGGCGGTGCGGCGGGCGTGGCGGGCAGTGTTCTTGGGACCGCAAGCACGGCCCCAAAAAGGCACAGCTCCAAAAATGCAACCCCAACACATGCACAGTTCTGCAAATGCAACCCCTGTAAGTGTAAAAACCCAAAAATGCAATCCCCATAAATGCAAAGCCCCGGAAATGTAACGCTTTGTTGTGGTTTTGTTAGTGAGGGGGGGCCTAAGGTGGTAGCTTCTGTAGGAAACTGCTAGAAGTCGCTCCCCTTTGTTCAGTGGACTCGGCCAGGTCTAGGGCAGACCCGCTGCTGGCCAAGGCCGAGCCGATTGGTAGCAGAATGTCCCGTGATAACGCCTCTGCGATAACGTATTTAAGTAGGGGAAAACAGAAAAAAAAAAAAAAAAGAGAGAAGAGAAGATGTGAAGGAGCTGAGCAGGGGCAGAGGCGCAGAGGGGGAGGCGCAGGCCTCATGGGCCTTGCAGGCCTCACCCTCTGGCCTCTCGCCAGGCAGCCGACTGGGCCCGACTCGGTCCGGCCCGGCTGCAAGAAGTGGAGAGGAGATGAGAAGTGAATAAGATGTAAAAAGATCCTGAGAGACATCTGCCAGCCTGTTGTGAGGAACGGCTGCAGACGCCAAGGTCAGTTCAGAACTGACGTGCGGAAAGCAGACTCCACAATCTGTAAGACTGTAAAGTAGGTATGTTTATTCGGCACCGGGCAGCACGGGGGGTAGTCCCGCCAAAATCGTGCGCACCTGGCACGGCAATTCACTTTGAATTTTATACAACCAAGTGTTACATATGCATGAAGTTAAAAAAACCCACGCCTATACATATGCATGAGCTATCCCCGCTCCATATTAAAATTAGTTCCAAGAAGTCATTTAGGTATTACAATTAGTTCCAAGAGGTCATTTGTCCAGTTTTAGCTGGCTCCTGAAGGAGGCCCCTTGGTTCTTATCAGGACTGTCCTTGTGCGGGAGGTGCAGGACTTCTCACTTCAGATAAAGAGTTCAAAGCACAAAGCAAGGCCCTTCGGTTGGGGAATACAAGACTTCCCCCCTCGGGTAGTTTTTACAATAGCTAGTTAGCAAAGCATAAAGCGCCATTTGTATTAGCATGCACAGCAATAATCAATAAATGCCATATCTATTAAAGTTTCCTTAGCCCCTCTTCTCAGAAGGAGGGGGAGGAGTAATGCAGCTCCTGGCCAAGATTCCCCTGCAGCCTGTGGTGAAGACCATGGTGGAGCAGGTTGTCCCCCTGCAGCCCATGGAGGTCCACGGAGGAGCAGAGATCCACTTGGAGCCTGTGAAGGACCCCACACCGGGGGAGGTGGATGCCTGAAGGTGGCTGTGGCCCGTGGAGGGCCCGCTGGGACAGCCGTTCTGGAGGGACTGCACCCCGTGGAAGAGATGACCCATGCCGGAGCAGTTTCAGGAAGAACTGTGGCGTAGGGGTGGGACCCCACGAAGGAGCAGGGGAGGAATGCGAGGAGTTCTTCCCCCGACCATGAAGCAGCGGTGTGATGAACTGACCGCGACCCCCATTCCCTCTTCCCCCCGTGCTGCTTGGGGGGGGGGGGAAGATAGTAGAGATAATGTTAACCCTGGGAAGAGGGAGGGGTGGAGGGAGGTTATCTTGTTCTCTGTCTCATTCTCCTGCTGTTTGTAGTAATAAATGAATAGTTTTCCCCAAGTCGAGTCTGTTTTGCCCGTAATGGTAACTTTAAGGATTCTCTCCCCGTCCTTATCTCAAACCTTGAGCTGTTTTTTCCTATATCATCTCCTCCTATTCTCTCGGAGGGTGGGGGGGAGTGAGAGAGAGACTGCGTAGTCTGGTCCCGATCGGGGCTGAACTACGACACCCCCATAAGTGTAAAACCCCGCAAATGCAACCCCAACAGATGCACAGTCCCGCAAGTGCAACCTCCAAAAGTGCATAGCCCTGCCACTACACCCCCCATAAATATATGCCCCCAGAAACACAACCCACATAAATGCAAAGCTCTGCAAATGCAACCCCAACAGATGCACAGTCATGCCAGTGCAAAACCCCGAAAATGCAACCCCAGCAAATGCACAGCCCCAGAAATGCAACCCCTACAAGTGCAAAACTGCAGAAATGCAACCCCCAGTAGCTGAAAGCCCTGCAAATGCAACCCCAACAAACTCACAGCCCTGCAAATGCAACGCTCTGCAAATACAACCCCCATAAATGCACAGCCCTGCAAATAAAAATGTAAGCAAAATGAAATTGTAAGTAAAATGTTTCACTAACATTTTTCTTTAAGAATAGAATAGGTCACTGTAACCTTTGGAATGTACAGGCATGTCTGTAACCTATCACCCTTGAAGAAAAGGAGGAATAGATACCAGACTGAAAGAGCAATTCAAAGACAGAGAAAAGATCAAAATATGCTCCAAGTTGAATAATTGCTGAACTTAGCTAGATAACAATGTTTTCTTTTTTTTCCTTAGATAAGCAGCTCTTTGCTCAAGGCCTGAGCAAGGAGGATAAGGGTTTCGAACCAATTTGGGCTGGTAGATATTTGGCAAGAGGTTTAGGATGTATATTGAGCATGCACCAGCAAAGAGTTAAACTAAAGGACACTGACTTTTGGGGGTCTGCGACCACCAGAGACCCCCAGAGGACCACCAACCCATTTCACTATGTGTGCGCAAAGGACATTTAAATATGCTAAATAGTTCCAGGAAATGTGATGAATATACTAATGATTTCTCGGAAAACTAATGAATATGAGTATATAACCTCTATATATTTTCTTTGTTTTCAGACTACAGCATGCACGCTAGGAGGAACTATTCCCCCAGGCATCCAACATTGCAATAAAGAATGCCTGCTTTCTAAAACTCCAGAACGAGTCTTGGAAAGTTTATTTGCACCAACTTTTCTGGTATTACAACCTCCAGAAGTTGAAAGCCTTGCAAATGCAACCCCAAAAAATGCATGGCCCCGCAAATGCAACCTACTAAAGTGCAAAGCCCCACAAATCCAACCCCAACAAATGCACTGGGCTGCAAATGCAACCGCTTTTCCCATTCCTCATCACCTCATCCAGCAAAAGCAAACTCTCCGAAGGAATTCTGCTGAAAAGGAAAAGATTAATTTTTTTTAAACTGGAAACTTATATCTTTCTACATTTGTGGTGCTGGGCCACCGCTAGAATACAAAGTAGAAGGGAAAAGGTGCACAGAATACCATATCCACTGCAAAACACAATATATTTTTGCTAAATAAGTGGGATGTTTGGGCAGGTGCTGGTGTGCTACTGCAGCTACTCTGATAAGAAGAACTAAGAATTATGGAAATTTTTAAAAATTGTTATATTGCCATACCGAAATTTCCTGCTCACATGATTAAGTCATTTATAGTCACTTCCACATCCTTAAGGAGATCTTAGGGATGAAAATGTAAAATATTGCTGTATTTGTCATCTTTTCCTGGGTAGGTGTAATTGAGGCCTCATCACACCAGGATTTGCTGAGTGTGTTGCAAATTATCTATTTCTAGAAATTTTTGAAGTGCGATGGATGGGAGATGAGAGCTCCAGTTCAACGGGGAACACATCCCGTGCAGGAGTCAGGGAGCACAGCGCAGCAAATCCATGTCCTCACAGGCTGCCTATGCCAGCCTCTGCACTGGCATGTTACGTACCAGTGCTTCCCCTCCCTCTCCAAGGCAGAGCATTTAAAAAAAAAAAAAATCATTAAATAATTGGCAATTTTTAAGTACAGTCTCTTGCCCCTTGTGCTTGCAGAACCAGCTGCAGCCCCTTATCCAGGGAGATTATTTGCTCAAATATGGGGATGAAAGCTGCAAAATGTGAATGCAGTATAATTTTGGAGTTTCCCATTGGTTGTATAATGGCAAATAATACATCTAAATATAATATGTTAAATGTCCTTCCATTGGCAATAGCCCTAGTTTACTTTCAAGGCAAACCACGAACCACATCCCATTGGGATGCAGCGAACTGCTGTTACCAACACTGTGTATTAAACATCTCTTCAATAGGCAGCCATCTTTAGAGGCAAAAATTTGAGTTTTTAAGAGTGGAGATGAAGGGGTGTTGGGAAATTCAGTGCAATCTTGCACCTTATTTCACAAGCAGGTGTGAACAAGCTGCAAATTCAACAAGGAAATCCCCAACAATGACACTGCAACCGGGTTATGGGGTAGTGTGATTAATTCATTTTGATAGCATGTATTAAATCTGAAAGGATCGGAATTAGGTATCTTAAAAGTACCGTGCGTGTTGCGTTAACCCTCTGTGTTTATACATATCTTTGTTCTGAGGTTCAGAAATCAATCGTCACAATGTCCTACTCAACTGGATGGTGAACCGCAGAATTTGGGGTTGCACAAGCCGTTGAGCTGATGCTACCATCGGTTTCCAGTGCCCCAAGCTCGGCACGGTGTCCATGAGCCTCCGTGCGCGGCGGCTGTTGGGGACATGCGGCGAATCCCACAGCATCCAGCACACAAGGAAAGGGCTGTCCTGGAGCTGTAAAGGGACGGGACTGACCAGGGAAGATGCTGGGCTGCTGCCACCTCATATTTATCCAAACCCAAACAGCTCCAGCAATAATTAGTCATAGGAAGGACCCTTGTAGGCCATTAAGGTGATTTTGAAAGGCTGCAGAGATACCATGTCCAACAAAATGGTGCTTTTTCCAACCACCTAAACTCCTTTGAACTCAAACCATTTTTCAAATATCAAATGCTGGTACTAGCAGGATCAATTTAACATGTTGTGGTTTAGCATCCATCTCTGCCTCCCTCCCCAAAACGTTACTTTGATCAAATTTCTGCAACTTGTTCTACCTCAGGATACCGATCAATAGGTTTTTATTATTAATAAAAAATGTATTAAGTTGTTCTAGTGACTACGTGCCAAACCACTGATTTTCATGAGACCTGGATCAGTTCTACCACCTCGCCAGAAATTCGATTTCTAGAATGAAACCATCTGAGGTAAATAATTAATATCTTTTTCCTTATAAATGAACATAATTCAGTAAGAGCAAATTATTTTAAAAGTCTGTTTTAAAAAAATAAAAATGCTCCCAAATGAAGATCGTGTTTTTTTCTACATAGAGAGAATGGGGAGTGGCTGAACAAACATCAAGTTGGTTGAACCTCTAGCATCAAGGTTCCCAGCTGGATTTAGAGACCAGACTCCATCTCAGGCTCTCCATCCTTGACACAGCCTGCGCCATGCTGAGAGCATATAGGTAACCTATTCCTCAGCCTTTTTTGGAAGCTCATGCAGATCTCAGCAGAAGGAAAATCTCCTTCCCTCCCTCCCTTCGAGCAGCACTCATCCATTCGGTTAGCAGCTACACGTAAAACACAGGAACAGCGCTGCTGTTACAAAACTGTTCACGTCTTATTTCCTCCCTCCTCTTCTTTCCCGTAACATAAAAAACTTATTTTGCAGTTTATCAAGTCATAGAATCATAGAATCATAGAATGGTTAGAGTTGGAAGGGACCCTCAAAGGTCATTTAGTCCAACCTCCCTGCAAGGAGCAGGGACATCCCCAACTAGATCAGGTTGCTCAGAGCCTCATCCAGCCTGGCCTTGAACGTTTCCAGGGATGGGGCTTCCACCACCTCTCTGGGCAACCTGTGCCAGTGTTCTACCACCCTCATTGTAAAAAATGTTTTCCTAATATCCAATCTAAATCTACCCCCCTCTATTTTAAAACCATTACCCCTTGTCCTATCACAACAGGCCCTACTGAACAGCCTCTCCCCATCTTTCTTGTAGGCCCCCTTGAGGTACTGGAAGACCGCTATCAGGTCTCCCCGGAGCCTCCTCTTCTCCAGGCTGAACAGCCCCAACTCTCTCAGCTTGTCCTCATAGGAGAGGTGCTCCAGCCCTCTGATCATCTTCGTGGCCCTCCTCTGGACCTTCTCCAACTGGTCCATGTCCTTCTTATGTTGGGGGCTCCAGAACTGGACACAGTACTCCAGGTGGGGTCTCACCAGGGCAGAGTAGAGGGGCAGAATCACCTCCCTCGACCTGCTGGCCATGCTCCTCTTGATGCAGCCCAGGATGCAATTGGCCTTCTGGACCACAAGAGCACATTGCCTGCTCATATTGAGCTTCTCGTCCACCAGCACTCCCAAGTCCTTCTCCTCAGTGCTGGTCTCGATCCATTCCCCACCCAGCCTATATTTGTGCCTGGGATTGCCCTGACCCAGGTGCAGGGCCTTGCACTTGGCCTGGTTGAACTTCATGAGGTTGGCACGGGCCCACCTCTCCAGCCTGTCAAGGTCCCTCTGGATGGCATCCCTCCCTTCCAGCGTGTTGACAGCACCACACAGCTTGGTGTCATCGGCAAACTTCCTGAGGGTGCACTCTATCCCACTGTCCATGTCGCCAACAAAGATATTGAACAAGGCCGGGCCCAACACGGACCCCTGAGGGACACCACTCATGACCGGTCTCCACTTGGACATCGAGCCGTTGACCACCACTCTCTGAGTGCGGCCATCCAGCCAACTCCTTACCCACCGAGTGGTCCGTCCACCAAAGCCATGCCTCTCCAGTTTAGAGAGAAGGGTGTCGTGCAGGACAGTGTCAAAAGCTTTGCACAAGTCCAGGTAGATGATATCTGTTGCTTGTCCCTTGTCCACCGATGCTGTCACCCCATCATAGAAGGCCACCAAATTGGTCAGGCACAATCTGCCCTTGGTGAAGCCACATTGGCTGCCACCAACCACCTCCTTGCTCTCCATGTGCCTTAGCATGGTGTCGTAGTTCAGCCCTGATCAGGACCAGACTACGCAGTCTGTCTCTCGCTCCCCCCCACCCTCCGAGAGAATAGGAGGAGATGATATAAGAAAAAACAGCTCAAGGTTTGAGATAAGGACAGGGAGAAATCCTTAAAGTTACCGTCACGGGCAAAACAGACTCGACTTGGGGAAAACTATTCATTTATTTCTAAAATTAGCAGGAGAATGAGACAGGGAACAAGATAACCTCCCCCCACCCCTCCCTCTTCCCAAGCTTAACATTATCTCTACTACCTTCCCCTCCCGAGTGGCACGGGGGGGGAAAAGGGAATGGGGGTCGCGGTCAGTTCATCACGCGTTGTTTTACGCCGCTGTATCATCGTCAGGGGAAGAACTCCTCGCATTCCTCCTCTGCTCCAGCGTGGGGTCCCTCCCACGGGCCACAGTCCTTCGTGAAACTGCTCCGGCGTGGGTCATCTCTTCCACAGGGTGCAGTCCCTCTAGAACAGCTGTCCCAGCGGGCCCTCCACAGGCCACAGCCTCCTTCAGGCCTCCACCTGCTCTGGCGTGGGGTCCTCCACAGGCTGCAGGTGGATCTCTGCCCCTCCGTGGACCTCCATGGGCTGCAGGGGGACAACCCGCTCCACCATGGTTTTCACCACGAGTTGCAGAGGAATCTTGGCCAGGAGCCACATTACTCCTCCCCCTCCTTCTTCACTGACCTTGGCGTCTGCAGCCGTTCCTCACAACAGGCTGGCAGACGTCTCTCAGGATCCTTTTTACATCTTATTCACTTCTCATCTCCTCTCCACTTCTTGCAGCCGGGCCGGGCCGAGTTGGGCCCAGTCGGCTGCCCGGCGGGAGGCCAGAGGGTGAGGCCTGCAAGGCCCATGAGGCTCGCGCCTCCCCCTCTCTGCCCCCCGCTCAGCTGCTTCACATCTTCTCCTCCCTCTTTTTCCTGTTTTCCCCTACTTAAATACGTTATCGCAGAGGCGTTATCACGGGACATTCTGCTACCAATTGGCTCGGCCTTGGCCAGCAGCGGGTCCGCCCTAGGCCCGGCCGAGTCCACTGAACAAAGGGGAGCGACTTCTAGCAGTTTCCTACAGAAGCTACCACCTTAGGCCCCCCCTCACTAACAAAACCAGAACATTCCACCCCTCGCCTCTGCGAATTACGTATTTAAGTATTATAAGTAAAATACACACACATCAACAGAAGAAAATAGAATTCCCTGCACCAACATCAAAATAATATACTCACAACACCAACAGTGGGTAGACAATTAACAAACAATTCACCACTTATCCCTTCACCACAATCAGAACATAAATTCCCCATAATCATTTTGCTCTTTTGTCAAGTTCAATCCCTGTTTTGCCCGTTACTGCTCCCAATTAAACTCAATCCTTATCTCAAATTCCTCGAGCCCCACGTTGGGCGCCAAAATAACTGTCGTAGTTCAGCCCTGATCAGGACCAGACTACGCAGTCTGTCTCTCGCTCCCCCCACCTTCCGAGAGAATAGGAGGAGATGATATAAGAAAAAACAGCTCAAGGTTTGAGATAAGGACGGGGAGAAATCCTTAAAGTTACCGTCACGGGCAAAACAGACTCGACTTGGGGAAAACTATTCATTTATTTCTAAAATTAGCAGGAGAATGAGACAGGGAACAAGATAACCTCCCCCCACCCCTCCCTCTTCCCAGGGTTAACATTATCTCTACTACCTTCCCCTCCCGAGCGGCACGGGGGGGGAGGAAAGGGAATGGGGGTCGCGGTCAGTTCATCACGCGTTGTTTTACGCCACTGTATCATCGTCAGGGGAAGAACTCCTCGCATTCCTCCTCTGCTCCAGCGTGGGGTCCCTCCCACGGGCCACAGTCCTTCGTGAAACTGCTCCGGCGTGGGTCATCTCTTCCACGGGGTGCAGTCCCTCCAGAACAGCTGTCCCAGCGGGCCCTCCACGGGCCACAGCCTCCTTCAGGCCTCCACCTGCTCTGGCGTGGGGTCCTCCACGGGCTGCAGGTGGATCTCTGCCCCTCCGTGGACCTCCATGGGCTGCAGGGGGACAACCCGCTCCACCATGGTCTTCACCACGAGTTGCAGAGGAATCTTGGCCAGGAGCCACATTACTCCTCCCCCTCCTTCTTCACTGACCTTGGCGTCTGCAGCCGTTCCTCACAACAGGCTGGCAGACGTCTCTCAGGATCCTTTTTACATCTTATTCACTTCTCATCTCCTCTCCACTTCTTGCAGCCGGGCCGGGCCGAGTTGGGCCCAGTCGGCTGCCCGGCGGGAGGCCAGAGGGTGAGGCCTGCAAGGCCCATAAGGCTCGCGCCTCCCCCTCTCTGCCCCCCGCTCAGCTGCTTCACATCTTCTCCTCCTCTTTTTCCTGTTTTCCCCTACTTAAATACGTTATCGCAGAGGCGTTATCACGGGACATTCTGCTACCAATTGGCTCGGCCTTGGCCAGCAGCGGGTCCGCCCTAGGCCCGGCCGAGTCCACTGAACAAAGGGGAGCGACTTCTAGCAGTTTCCTACAGAAGCTACCACCTTAGGCCCCCCCTCACTAACAAAACCAGAACACATGGTTTCCAGGAGAATCTGCTCCATGACCTTGCCAGGCACAGAGGTGAGGCTGACCGGTCTGTAGTTGCCCGGGTCTTCCTTGTTCCCCTTTTTAAAAATGGGGGTCATGTTCCCTCTCTTCCAGTCATTGGGGACCTCACCAGACCACCACGATTTCTCAAATATGATGGCCAGTGGCTTGGCAACTTCATCTGCCAGTTCCCTCAGGACCCGCAGATGGATCTCATCAGGTCCCATGGACTTGTGCACCTTCAAGTTCCTCAGATGTTCCCAAACCTGCTCTTCGAGTACAGTGGGCGGTTCTTCATCCTCACAGTCCCTGCTTGTGCCTTCCACAGCTTGGGTGGTGAGACAAGAGCCCTTATCAGTGAAGACTGAGGCAAAAAAGTCATTGAGTACCTCAGCCTTCTCTATGTTCCAGGTAACCAGGACACCCTTTTCCTTCCGGAGGGGGCCTACATTCTCCTTGGACTTTCTCTTGTCCCCTACATACCTATAGAAGCTTTTCTTGTTGCTTTTTATATCCCTGGCCAGATTGAATTCCGTCAGGGCCTTCCTCACCCGATCCCTGGCCACTTGCACAGCCTCTTTGTAGTCCCTCCACTGGTACCAGCTAAAAAAGGAGTCAAGTTTAGATGAACTCTGCCAGGAAAGCAGAAGAATTTTTTAAATAAGTTATTCAAAGCTAAAAAAAAATCTTAATTTACATACCCAGAACTTGTTAAAACACTCTCCCAGTCCTGACGGGACCAGACCAGAGTCTTTTACCTGCTGTCAGACAAGATACTCTCAGGCAAATATGTTTTATTGCAAAGGAATTTTATTCTCTGGTAATTAACAAATGGTTAATGGCAAGATAATCTCTTTGAGTAAACACACAATTTATGGTCCAAATTTCTCTGTCCTTGCTGGCACACATATTCCCATTAATTTAATTCAAGTCTCACTGGCAGTCAGATTTATGAAGTAATTTAGTATCCAGACTTAGAGAGAAGAGCGGACTACGGCAAGCAAAGACACATGGGTCTGCTAAGAAAGAGACAACTATAACAATTACAAATACTAAAATATATTAAATTGAAAAGATAGGAATTTCACGTAACTCCAGCACTAAATGTACCCTCTTTCACCAACATACCAAAAAGAAACTCTCTTTAAAAATGACAGCTCTATAGTTAATCTGGCCTTCAATACAGACTAGGCAACTTGCAACTTTTCTTCTCATCTTAGATGAAATGAACATTTCCATCCTTGATGGTCCCTACAGAATAAATTGACATAAAAAATGCACTAACACATCAACTCCGTGCAACAAAATCCCCAGATCTAATACTTGAAGAGGACCTGGCCTGCTGCTGTAATTTGATAATGCTCTTCCCCTTGCTGTTCTTTATCCAAATCAACACGTTCTTATTTAGGATTTAGATCCTAAAACATATTTAGGATGTAGCTATGTGGTAGGATTGACCCAATGTATCAGCTCACTACTGCCAAAAGGGAGGGTCCCAAGCAGCTTCCCATTTCTGGCCAAGCACTTCTCCTTCATTCAGCCCTTGTGTAAGTCACATAGTGGAACAGCTTCACTTGGTAATCCAGACAAAAATTAGCCCAGAGGCCATTTTCTTGCAGGCTAGCAAGAACCAAGTGGTTGGTTAGCCAGGGGCACAGACGAGCGATGCTCCCTCTGCACCGAGAGCCTGCGTCATCAATTCATCTCACCCATCCACCCACACTGTCCGTCATTTGAATGGGAACTGAAGATATTCCTGAATTCACAGCAATTAACTAACCACACAAATGCAAAAATGTATTTACCACTGGGATGGATAACCTGTTTCTGGAGCGGCATGATCCAACCATGGGGAGATGAGCTGCAGCGGTGGGTGCACACATTTCAGGTTGCGTAGGCTTCTGGATTGTCCCTTCTTATTATTTCCAGCCTTTGATTTTGTAATTTGCAGGTGGTATCCAGTGAATTTCCACAAAGCCTTGAAGTTGTTCCCTAAATTTCATATCACAACTATGAATGGCTTAGAAATAGGAATTTTTGGTTGTTCCAGTGTGGGAGCAGACGTAGCAGAGCAGGTCAGGACAATGAAGAAAGTTATTCTTTCACTCTATGAAATGTAGAATAGCTGAAGTTTGCTCAGCTTTTGACTACATAAAGCAGAGTGTGATATTGAGATTTTTGCACCTGCCATTAATTTTTATCTTACAAAAGAAAAACAATTTAGGGGGGGAAAGAATATGCTGCTGAGTGATCTGTGGATTCTGCCCGGTTTACACCATTTTTAAGAGAGAAGTCATAGACATCAGTAAATTTCTGCTCCAGAAGTCATGTTCTTCAAGTTTGTAACTCCAGTATTTTTTTTTTTAAAGAAATCAAAGACTTCCTCTACACTTGAAGCATATTTGAAGCACAAAATATTAATGTTGGTGTAATTCAGTTTGGAGTTACTGTAACCACAGGTAAGGTGGGGATAAGACATCCAGTTCAATTAAATTTGATCCATTTAGTCAAACACTAAGAAATCACACTCCTTTTCTTTTTCTTTTAGGACTGTTGCTTAATTACAGCCAAGTACGCTCTTAGCAAAGAAAATGTGAAGAGTATAGAAAAATTATCTGCAGGATTTAACTTCCTCATCTCATCAGCTTGGTCTGGGTGAGGATTATCACTGTATACAAGTAATATACTTGTATGTATGCTGTATACTGTTTAAAAGGGAGAGATCTTTAAAAAATGGGAGTGGTTTTGGTTTTTGGAGCTTTGTTATTCTACATTTAAAGCAGAAAGGGAAATTTTATATTAAACCCGACTACTTTTCCATCTGTATTACCATCAACTCAAGAAAAGTACAAGCACAAACTCTAGCAGCTGTACTTAAACCTACCAGAGTTTTCAGTGTTTATTAGAAAGCGATGAAGTGTTTCAGCTTTCAGGAACCCATGCTAGGGGAAACATATTTAGGGCAGATTTTTCAAAAACACTGATTTTACTTTTGATGAGAAAATTGAGCTAAAATTTGGGACACTCCAACTTCAAGCTTGTTTTGAGGTGGGAAGAAAAGGAGATAAAGTTGGTGTACATGTCCCTTAACTGAAATAATAAAGTCATTGCAGAAACAGACTGGCTGAAATTCCTCCTGTAGGGGTATTTCTACAAATACAAATATGCTTTTATCAGGATAATTTGTCTTTGAAAATGCACTTGGAGGAACATTTTAGGAAAGATTACTTGTCACATGCCTGAAGACTTCCAGAGCATACTTCCAAAACTTTACTGATGCAGGGAATAGGTATGCAAACTTAGGGCTCATGCTTCAGAGCTTCAAATGAATCAAATTGTGAAGAGCGATTCACTTTTGACAGGAAGCCTAAACTATATTTATTTATGAGAAATCTTCATATGCAAAGGGAGAATTTTAAGATCTCAATTTGAGCATAGCAACACCCCTAGTCACAAACACTTGGCAGAGTTATAAGTACTTTATTAGTTTCAGTGTAATAGTCCTCTTACATAGAAATCAGGTAACAGTTCCAAAATACTGTATACAGGTTTGAAATATATGTTATTCAAACAGGCAAGAGATCTTAAATTCTGGTGCAGAACATAAACCTTCCCAAGGGCTGTATTGAGACAAATGATCCAGTGCTCTGCTCCGGTTCAAGAAAAACCCCTGGGCTATGAAGGCTTGTGCCATGCTACATGTTCAGTTTCACAGGAAAAGATACTAAAGAAGCAATTGAAAGGAACCCATTCCCAAATTGGTGTGGGAAACATGGATATAATTTCTGACCGGGGAAAGGAATTAGAATTGTTAGACCCTTTTGAAGATTTAGAACACATACAAGAGATACCTTCCCCTGGAACAGAGGAAGCTAAAATGTGACCTCTAATTAAAACAGAAGCTGTTGATGATGGTCATGGAGGAGCTCAACAAGTCACTATTCATACCATTCCCTATTCCCCTCCTGATTTGGCTAAAATTCAGGAAAAATATTCCCAGGGGCCCAGGGAGACGGAAACCGAATATGTGTGGAGGGTGTCTCTCACTGGGGGTGACCGTATTTTGCTCCCTGAAATTCCAGCAGGTGTTCTGGGGCTTGATCTGCTTGAGAGGTGGGTGTTTAGTCTCCCGACTGTTCATATGCAATTGCTCCAACCCGTGCCGGAGTTGCCCCTTTCGGGGACCATGGATGTTGGGCCCTGCCCCCTTCCCTTGGGGACCTGGGGGGGGTGGCCCCTGTTATAACTGAGTTGTGAGGGCAGGGAACGGAAAGTGGCGATAAACAGTTGATTATCGAATGCTAAATGCCAATGTGGGCCCCTTGTCCGCTGCCGTACCTAACATAGCCAAACTAACTGCAACTATACAGGAACAAGCCCACCAAATGATAGCAACTGTCGATGTAAAGGAAATGTTTTTCATGGTTCCCCTGCAAGAAGCACACAGAGATCGTTTTGCTTTCACATGGGTGTGTGAGGGATCTCAGTGATGGTCAGTGTAGGGCCACTGTGGGAAATTACAAGCTGCACACAGCTGTGAGAACGCAACCTTGGAGAGGGGAGCCAGGAGGGTTGTTATCTCAGAGAGGGGAGCTAGGAGGGTTGTTATTGAGCAGGATGTTGCTGCTATCCGGGAACCGCTGTTAGCCAGCAGGCCACATACTTGGCAGGCCTTGCTGCATGCGCTGGCCACGGGTGCATCAACACCTGGTCAGTACTCTTCCACTGAATCTGCTGAGGGGATAAACAGAGGTGGCTCAGAGCAGAGAGAGAGAGAAAGGACCCAGAGCACACTCTACGAACAACAGGGGACACCCTGAAGGGGTTGTGCCTACCTCCCTTCTCTGCTCTGACCCCGCTGATCATCATCCTCCTGCTCAGCGGTGTCTCCGGCTTAGTTGGGTTGGTAAGACTCTCACAAAGGGAAAACAATACGCTGCTAACTGCTTATGCTAGGAACTGTAACTGCTTATGCTGGTAACTGCTTATGCAAGGCTATAATAGAGCAATAAATACTGTTGTGCTTTTAAATATCCTGTGTTGGGTGAACTTTGTGCATAGGAATTCTAGGAACCGGTTACATAAATTGGCGACGAGGATGGGATTCCTGTAGCACAAACAACCCAGGGAGTGGGAAGTAAGGAGCGAGTGAACGGGGCTTGGTCAGTGGAGTGCATGCTGTGCCAAGAGTGCGCTGTCCCGAGTGTGGCGGGGGGGGGCGAGGAGCCCTCAGTCTTTGGAGCTTGGACTCCCTTTGATAGAGGTGGTGTGTCTGTGTGGGTGTCCTTTGTGTCGACGGAGTTATACTTTTGTTACCACTCAGTGTTGTTGGTGGGGTCGTAAGTTTATTCCAGCTGATTTATATTTGTGCTATAGCTTAGTGTTCTGGTGCGTGCAGTGTCGCAGGTCGACCCCATTGGAATAAGTGATACATCCAGGTTGGCATTGTTCCCGTGTAAGGTGCGGCATTAATTCATAAGATGTTTAAGTGGAAAAAGACAGGGGGTGTAAACGCCCCTCCAGTCGATAGACCTGGCTGGACTACAGAGCCCTGGTGTACCTTGTGGGATAAATTACAGACGTGTACTCGTGTGGGACCCGAACCACGGGGGGCTGTGGAACCTATGGAGGTATTGAAATATTGGGGGGAATTTATACAAACTTCCCATATGCCTTCCCGAGACTGGCTCACCCATGCCGGACACATGACTGGTTGCTTGTTGTTTGCCTATAAGATTATGGTGGATTGAGTAGGAGAATTGAAGCAAAGAGTACAGGATGTCACCCAGGAGAACGAGCGCTTAAAGGCTGAAATATTGTTGAAAAGGCAAACGTTCATGATGGCAGTAAAGGAAGGGGAACAGCGGCAGGAACAGTTGGAAGGAAAATGTGCAGCGCTGGCACAGCGGTACGCTGTACGGTCTGCAAGACGGTGGCGCAAAAAGGACACGAGTGAGGGCAATCATAGAATCATAGAATCATAGAATGGTTAGGGTTGGAAGGGACCTTCAAAGGTCATCTAGTCCAACCCCCCTGCAAGGAGCAGGGACATCCCTGACTAGATCAGGTTGCTCAGAGCCTCATCCAGCCTGGCCTTGAACGTTTCCAGGGATGTAATGGTAGCAATGGTAGTGGGAAGACGGTTGGACTAGATGATCTTATAGGTCCCATCCAACCATGTGATTCTATGATTCTATGATTCTATGTGGCCTCCACCACCTTTCTGGGCAACCTGTGCATCATGAAAGACCCCAGTTGGGATCCTGAGACATAGGATGGGGACATATGGAGCACGAGTGAGGGAAAGAAGCTGAGGTTCCCATGAACAAAGGGGATCGAGCAGCCCCAGTATTTAAGTGCCGCCTAGTTTTGAATGGAAATGGACAGGCAGTGTGAACAGACGAAGTAACGGATTATAGTCCGGAGGAAGTTAAAACCTTACTGGACAAGTATAGGCAACGGCCTGGGGAGCGGCCGCAGAATTGGTTAGTACGATTAATGGAAGAAGGGGCAGACACTGTGCTTCTAGATGGGATGGACGCCAAGAAATTTATGACCCTCACTCCTATGTCCGAGCTGCCCTGTGACGCCTAGGTGACAGCACGATAAATATGGTTGCAGTGGTGGCAGAAGGCTTGTCAGACTGATATACTAACTATGTGGCCTGGCCAGTTGGCCCCCGGGAGTGGGTAACCCTACGACAAGCCTGTACTCTATTAAAAACAGAAGGCATGAAGCTGGCAGTAATTATGGGATCTCCCGAACTCTACTTGAGCCAACCACTAATCCCGGGAATACGAAATATACTCCTAGAGGGCTGCCCAAAGGGCTGGAAACCATATCTAATCCCATTTTGTTAGCAGAACAAGGGAATCTCATTGACCAAATTATTGAAAAAATAAGCCAACTGGGAGATTTGTCTGGTTTAGAGTCCTCTACGGGGGACTTAGAAGGAGATAAGCAGAATACACGATCCCAGACAGAAGAGAGGGAGCCAGGGGAGTGCAGTAAATTGTTTCGCTTGCTTTTAGACAGGGGCGTTGATCGGAGGGAAATAGATTGCAAGCCACTCCTGGTGCTGCGGCGCATGGCACAAGAAATCCACCAGAAATGGATACGAAAGATTGCCTGCGATGAGCAAGATATGAGTTCCGTAGCACCCCTTACACATAAAACCCAGGAGTTGTCATTGGGACAAACAGACATTCCATCATTCGGGTGCACACAACCATATGCACCCCCTCCCCCCTCCCAGAGTTTCAATGTATCCGTGGACTGATGTTAAGAAGGCGCAGCGGCGCCTTAAAGAGGATTAGGGATTAGACCATGTTCTGGTTTTGTTAGTGAGGGGGGGGCCTAAGGTGGTAGCTTCAGTAGGAAACTGCTAGAAGATGCTCCCCTTTGTTCAGTGGACTCGGCCGGGCCTAGGGTGGACCCACTGCTGGCCAAGGCCGAGCCAATTGGTAGCAGAATGTCCCGTGATAACGCCTCTGCGATAACGTATTTAAGTAGGGGAAAACAGGAAAAGAGGAGGAGAAGATGTGAAGCAGCTGAGCGGGGGGCAGAGAGGGGGAGGCACGAGCCTCATGGGCCTTGCAGGCCTCACCCTCTGGCCTTCCGCCGGGCAGCCGACTGGGCCCAACTTGGCCCAGCCTGGCTGCAAGAAGTGGAGAGGAGATGAGAAGTTGAAGTGAATAAGATGTAAAAAGGATCCTGAGAGGCGTCTGCCAGCCTGTTGTGAGGAACGGCTGCAGACGCCAAGGTCATTGAAGAAGGAGGGGGAGGAGTAACGCGGCTCCTGGCCAAGATTCCTCTGCAGCCTGTGGTGAAGACCATGGTGGAGCAGGTTGTCCCCCTGCAGCCCATGGAGGTCCACGGAGGAGTAGAGATCCACCTGCAGCCCGTGGAGGACCCCACGCCGGAGCAGGTGGAAGCCTGAAGGAGGCTGTGGCCCGTGGAGGGCCCGCTGGGACAGCTGTTCTAGAGGGACTGCACCCCGTGGAAGAGATGACCCACGCCGGAGCAGTTTCACGAAGGACTGTGGCCCGTGGGAGGGACCCCATGATGGAACAGAGGAGGAATGCGAGGAGTTCTTCCCCCGACGATGACACAGCGGCATAAAACAATGCGTGATGAACTGACCACAACCCCCATTCCCTTTCCCCCCCCCCGTGCCACTCGGGAGGGGAGGTAGTATAGATAATGTTAAGCTTGGGAAGAGGGAGGGGTGGGGGGAGGTTATCTTGTTCCCTGTCTCATTCTCCTGCTAATTTTAGAAATAAATGAATAGTTTTCCCCAAGTCGAGTCTGTTTTGCCCATAACGGTAACTTTAAGGATTTCTCCCTGTCCTTATCTCAAACCTTGAGCCATTTTTCTTATATCATCTCCCCCTATTCTCTTGGAGGGTGGGGGGGGAGTGAGAGAGAGACTGCGTAGTCTGGTCCCAATTGGGGCTGAACTACGACAGACCAAGTCCCTGCATTGGATTGCCGTGTATTGCACTATGACTCTCGACCCTTTACATGCTGGTGGCTGTCCACTAACAAACAAGGGGGCATTAGTCGATACAGGGGCGGAGGTCACTATCATACATGGAAATCCACGCAAGATGCGAGGGGCTATTAGTCCCGTATGGGGGCTAGGAGACCAGCCAGTGGTGGGAACATTGACAAAATTAAAGTTGCAGATTGGTGATTGGGACCCCCATATGTATCAGGTATTAGTAGCTGAGATTGGGGAATATATCATAGGGATGGATGTGTTCAAGGGGGCAACCATGATGACAGAAGGGACGTTATGGGCCTTTGGTCAACCCAGTGGCTCCATGCCCAGGCGATTACCCTGGGAAAAATCCAGGCCCCCGCTGCAATTCTTATTGCTTCCCAAATAGTAAATATAAAGCAATATAAGATACTTGGAGGAATGAAAGAAATACAGGATACTATTAATGATTTACTATTAGCCGGAGTTGTTCGATATACTCATTCACCATTTAATAGCCCAATTTGGCCAGTGAAGAAACCTGGTGGTAGTTGGCGAATGACAGTAGATTACAGAGCAGTCAATAAACATACTCCACCCATAACATCAGCAGTGCCAGAGGTAGCTACTTTGCTACACCAGATCCAGTCACATGAGGGCACCTGGTACGCAGTAATAGATGTGGCTAACGCATTCTTTACCATACCCATCCCCCCGAAACCCAAGAACAGTTTGCTTTTACATGGGGTGGCAATCAGTATACTTTTACCAGATTGCCACAGGGGTATAAACACAGCCCGACCTTTTGTCACCAGGCTATACACCGGACTCTAGAAAAACATCACATGGAGGCTAGTGTACAACTTGTGCAGTATATTGATGATGTACTAATAATACAAGGTAGTAGTTTTGACCAAGTACAACAACACCTAGATGCGATATTAAAATTGTTGCGTCAGGAAGGATGGGCTGTCAACCCTCAGAAGATACAAGGCCCAGCACAAGAAGTCAAATATTTAGGCATTGTCTGGAATCACGGGATGCAGCGCATTCCTGACAAAGCTCTGGATACCATTAGGAACTGGCCACGACCTGAAGATAAAAAAGGAATGCAAAGGTTTCTGGGCGCAGTAGGATATGGGCGTTCCTATGTTCCAGGGCTGGCAGTATTATTAAAACCATTGTATAGAATCACCCAAAAGAAGGCACACTTTGAGTGGGTCGATATACACCAGCAGGCTTTTGAACAAGTTCGTGAGCTTATCCAACATCACATGGAACTACACCCTATCCAGGTGGGTCTGGTAGAACTCCAAGTAAGGTTGGAGCAGAATGCGGCCCTCTAGAGCCTGTGGCAGTCACAAGAGGGGCGAAGGCGACCTCTAGGATTCTGGTCACGACGCCTTACAGGAGCCGAAGAGTGGTATACCGCCTTCGAAAAGGCATTGTTAGCGGTTTATTGGGCCTTGCTAGATACAGAAGACAGGACAGTGGGACATGAGGTATTAGTGTGATCAGCAGTACCTATAGTTTCATGGGCCTTGGCACCCACAGCGAGTCACAATATAGGACACGCCCAAGAATCTACTATAGTCAAGATGAAGTGGTACATCCAAGAACGAGCAAAACCTGGGATGTGAAGTGTACACCAATTGCACAAATTAGTAGGTCAGAGCCTAATGGGAGAAGCAGAGAAAAAACATGATCTATACAATTATCAGATTGGACGCTGGGGAGTACCCTATGAACAGCTAACTGAAAGTCAAAAGAAGCATGCCTGGTTCACAGATGGTAGTGCTGGAACAAAACAAGGCAAACCCATGTGGCGTGCAGTTGCCTTACAACCCAGTCCTAAAACTCAATTGGTTACGGAAGGGAGTGAAGGCAGCAGTCAGCTAGCTGAACCAGTCGCTGTGTGGCAAGCCATAGATGCCACTCCAGAGAACACCATTTGCTATCTATATACAGATTCCTGGGCAGTAGCCCAGGGACTGGTAAATTGGCTAGGCAAATGGCATGCAGATGGATGGTATATTGGTAGCAAAGAAGTATGGGGGAAAGATTACTGGATAAAAATTTGGGAGTTGTTGCAAACCCGAGAAGTACGAGTTTTCCATGTGGATGCACATGTCAGAGAACAATCAGAAACCACGTGGTGGAATGCTGAGGTAGATCAGATAGCATGACCTATGGTAAAAGCAGCTATGCACAACAGCAATGAGCAGAGGCCGCTAGCGCAATGGGCTCATGACAAAGTGAGGCATGCAGGCCGGGATGCTACACTAGCGTGGGCCCAACAACATGGCATTCATTTGCTGCAAGATGTGGTTACAGACGTTATACACCAATGTGAGGTGTGCTCTCCGTTGAAGGAACGGGTTTTCACACAACCAACCGGTCACATAAAGCGTGGCCTATGTCCGGCGGAAGCATGGCAAATCGATTACATAGGCCCACTGCCCGAACACAGGCGACAGCAGCTGCAGACACCTTTTCTGGAGTGATAGTGGCCGTGGCTAGTAGATACGCAAATGCTTATACTACTGTTCGCTGTCTGGATACGATTGAAACATACTATGGAACACCAATCGAAATACAATCAGACAATGGTTCTCATTTTAGAAATCATAAAGTAGCGAATTGGGCCGCTGAAAGAGAGATACAGTGGGTGTGGCATTTACCCTACCACCTACAGGGTGCAGGATTGGTGGAACGCCTTAATGGCCTATTGAAACAGCAAATGCGTAGATTAGGAGGTACAAAATACACGCAATGGGTAGATCATCTGCCCACCGCTGTGCGTGTGCTGAATAACCGCACGGTGGCAGGAGATAACACACCCCTCCTATTGATGAAAAATTACCAAGCCAGGCCAATAAAAGTACCACTCACTCTGGTGCAATACAAGAGTCGCACTCAATTTGCCACTGGGCGGGGATTCTTATCTCTTTATTCTGCACAAACATTAACAGTTGATGGCGGACAAGTTCAGTGGTTCCCTCTGGACGTAAAAATATCTGTACAAGCAGAACAGATGGTGTTTTTCGTTTTCACATTACACCCAAACCATATCGTCAGTGGTTTTAATCTAATAAATCCAATACACAGCAGCAATCGACGGCCTATCTCCTTAGGCCTGCGCAACACTGCACCAACAAGTAGGAGTATCCCTGCAGGCCTTTTAGCATCTGTGTATTTTTGGACGATGCCCCCACTCCATATTGAATCCAACCCTGTATTGCAAATGTTTGCGGTGCAGGTGTTTGGTATCACCCCCCTGGGCAGCCAGGACCAGTTGCAGCTGAAGTGGTGGCTGCTGATGATTCACAGGCCATCACCATTGCCCTTACTGGTGAATCAAACTGGTTGCATGTACCTGCGCAGCAATTACAACACAGAGAATGAAGAAAAAAAAAAAAAGACAAAAAAAGACAAAAGGGGGGGAGTGGGGGGGGGTTAACCTTGGTTTTGTCTGGTTTTTGTTTTGACAGGTTTATGTATACACATTTCCCCCCCCGTGAGTGAAATGTATGGATGACACTGGCAAAGGAGACCGGACAAGATACCCTTTGTCTCAGCACAGCGACTCCTCGGAACCCATTTACAACAAGCTTGGTAGTAGTACCCTTCACCGCAAGTGAGTTCACCGACATAGTTACACAGTTGCCCAAACTTATAAACCAGTGGGACAGCTGGCTGCCGTATCTGGGTAAATCACCTGCATTACCCCCACAAGAACTTTGAATCCTGGGAACATTGGACGCAGACAACTGTACCTATTTCAAATCTACTAGTAACACTACTAGTATAGCTTTTTCTGATTTGTTACTTGATGTAGATAGTATACGCCATGCTATTCTTCAAAATCGTGCTGCTATTGACTTTTTACTCCTAGCTCATGGACGTCGATGTGAGGACTTTGACGGTTTGTGTTGCATGAACTTAAGTGACCACTCGAAGTCCATCCATGCACAATTGCAAGAGATACACCGATTGGACCAGCAATTAGTGGAAGCAACTGGATGGAATCTGTTCGCTGGATGGACATGGGGGTGGGGTTGGTTAAAACAGTTATTGTTGTGGACTATTGTTGATACAGCTTTACACCGCTTGAGAGTACGGGTTGTGGAATACCACAGTGTCCCAACTACAGACCATGTGGTGGCATGTGTGAGGGATTTCAGTGATGGTCAGTGTAGGGCCACTGTGGGAAATTACAAGCTGCACACAGCTGTGAGAACGCAACCTTGGAGAGGGGAGCCAGGAGGGTTGTTATCTCAGAGAGGGGAGCTAGGAGGGTTGTTATTGAGCAGGATGTTGCTGCTATCCGGGAACCGCTGTTAGCCAGCAGGCCACATACTTGGCAGGCCTTGCTGCATGCGCTGGCCACGGGTGCATCAACACCTGGTCAGTACTCTTCCACTGAATCTGCTGAGGGGATAAACAGAGGTGGCTCAGAGCAGAGAGAGAGAGAAAGGACCCAGAGCACACTCTACGAACAACAGGGGACACCCTGAAGGTGCTGCGCCTACCTCCCTTCTCTGCTCTGACCCCGCTGATCATCATCCTCCTGCTCAGCGGTGTCTCCGGCTTAGTTGGGTTGGTAAGACTCTCACAAAGGGAAAACAATACGCTGCTAACTGCTTATGCTAGGAACTGTAACTGCTTATGCTGGTAACTGCTTATGCAAGGCTATAATAGAGCAATAAATACTGTTGTGCTTTTAAATATCCTATGCTGGGTGAACTTTGTGCATAGGAATCCTACGAACCGGTTACAATGGGAAGGCACGCAGCTTAGTTTTACCTGCCTTCTGCAGGGATACCATCATCCACCAACCACTGCTCATTGTGCATTGGCACAAGAGCTTGCCCAAATTACTCCCGGGGAGGGGGTGAAAGTGTATCAGTATATTGATGATGTATTGATTGGTGGCCCTGATACTAATGTAGTGGAACAAACCCAAACAGAAATTATTACTCATCTGGAGAGTTTAGGACTCCAAATTCCACCAGAAAAGGTACAACCCCCTTCCTCAGAGGTAAAGTTCCTGGGTATTTGGTGGAGGGGTGGGACAGTGTGTGTTCCCCCTGAAACCTTGACTATCCTTGAACAGGTGGGAATGCCTGGAAACAAAAGGGAACTTCAGTATGCCCTGGGCCTGATGGTATTTTGGAGAAAACACATCCCAGATTTCTTCATCATGGCCCAACCCTTATATGACCTGACACACAAAAGAGCTGCCTGAGACTGGACCCCTGTCCCTGAGGAAGCCTTAAAACTGCTAATCTTTGAGGCTGGGGTATACCAGGCTTTAGGGCCAGTACACCCAACAGATCCACTCCATATTGAACAGGGCTTTGCAAGTCACGGGTTGTTCGCACATATGTGGCAGCGTGGCCCTGAGGGTCTGTCTGACACGTCCCATTGGGTTTTGTAGCTTTGAGGATGTGGAAAAGCGATATTTAATTTGGGAGAGGGGCCTCTTTGTGCTTTATCTAGCTTTGCAGGAGGCTGAGAGAATTGTGTGGCAGCAGTCCATCATTCTGCAGGGACCATTTGAGATCCTGAAACTGGTACTGGCTGGGACCCCACTCCCTGTAGGGGTTGCACAGCAAGAAACAGTGAGGAAGTGGTATGCACAGCTAGACCACTACTGCCATCCACCATCTGATCACCCAGACCTAGAACCTCTTCCTTCTATAAAACCTTCCCCTCCATTTGAACCTCACCTAAAGAATGCACGGTTCACTGAGGCATCCTCTGAAAGAGGAGGGGAAGGGAGGTGGAAATACCAAGCAGTAGCAGAAGGTGGGGGGGTGTACTCAGGTGGGAGAGTTGATAGCAATTTGGAGTGTGATAAGGAGAAATGCTGAGAACAGGGAAGCAGTGTTTATGTATACAGACTCATATGCTGTATTTAAGGGATGCATTGAGTGGCTGCCTTTCTGGAAACAAAATCAGTGGGAGGTTAATCGAATGCCTGTGTGGCAAAGGGAAAAATGGGAGGAATTCCTAAATACTGCTAAACAGGGGACTCTTTTGGTGGGATGGGTGGCTGCACATCAAAAAGGAGATCACCCAGCCCACATTTGGAACACCGTAAAGGAGCTGAAGCTATGGTTTAGTTACCTACCAAAAACCCAATCAATTCAATCAGATAATGGCAGCCACTTTACTGCTGG